>NW_024080888.1:934948-1534948 GCF_003009895.1 Hyaena hyaena
GGGGGGAGGGGGGGGGAGGGGGAGAGAGAGAGAGAGAGAGAGAGAGAGAGAGAGAGAGAGGAAGGAAGGAAGGAAGGAAGGAAGGAAGGAAGGAAGGAAGGAAGGAAGGAAGGAAAGAAGGAAGGGAGGGTGGGAGGGAGGAAGAAAGGGAGGAAGCAAGAAAAATAGAACATTTGTACTGTGAAACAAGATTTTTTGGGAACTACCCTCAGTCATTCATCCAAATAGACACCACTCAAACCCAGTCCAGCAAGCAAAGAAAGGATACGTTCAAGGCTTTAGAAATGGACCCTCTTTTAGGCAATATTCAGAAGGAGATCCTGATGCTGAAGTCATCACAACTCTCCCTACCATTTTTTTAGTAAACGGCCATAAGCCAAAATTAATAGATACAGAAGAATAGACACTAAGGGGACATTTTTAAAGAGCCTTGGAACAGAGCAGAATAAGACTCAATCAACAGATGTCTCACTCCATTCCAATCAATAAGTATCAGGGGAGGAATATATTAGAAGTGTATACTTCTGCAAATAAGTTAAAAGACTATGCCAATATGTTTCAATTATTTAAGAAAGTCTTTTAAAATATATTCTTTTTTGAAGTTCTGTTATAATGACAACAAAGATGGTATGAAAATGTAGAACTGCATGCTTTACCACTCACATCTTTTAAAAAATTTTAACATACTATCATAAGGTTAAAAATATCACAATATATTTTTTCATATTTCAAATGTGCTTATAATTGTGTCATATAAGAATAACTTTCATAATTTAGGAAGAGAGTTCAGTCACCATGTTCTTTGACGATAAAGTAGATGATAGAGAGATAAATAGGTTGATGACAGATAAGTAGACAGATATACAAAGATAATGGAGAGTAGGAATCTGTAACTGTCCTCATTAATGATATCAATCTTCCTTAATGTCAAGGATGTTGATCTATCATGAGATATCATGTTTTCCTTCAATAAATCTTTGTGCACCTATTTACTGAGTTATCTTCATAATTTTTTTAGAATAGACTTTATGACTTAGCAAAATAGTTTCACAAGTATGCTTTCCAGGTGCATGAATTAGCCCTTCCTTTTATTTTGTTACAATAACTTGCTTTAAAAATTTAATTAGGGGCACCTGGGTGGCTCAGTCGGTTAAGTGTCCAACCTCGGCTCAGGTCATGATCTCACAATTCATGGGTTTGAGCCCTGCATCGGGTTCTGAGCTGACAGCCAGCTCAGAGCCTGGAGGATGCTTCAGATTCCATGTCTCCCTCTCTCTCTGACCTTCCCTTGCTCATGCTGTCTCTGTCTCTGTCTCTGTCTCTGTCTCTCTGTCTCTCTCTCAGAAATAAACCATTAAAAAATAAAAAAATAAACCTAACTTAATTTTTTTTAATTAATGAATTAACTCTGGAGAGAGAGAAAGAGAGCATGGAGATAAGTAAGGGAGGGGCAGAGAGAGAGAGAGAATCCCAAGCAGGCTCTGCAATGTCAGTGCAGAGCCTTGCTCAAACCCACAAACCATGAGATCATGACCTGAGCTGAAGTCAAGAGCTGGATGCTTCCATAGACTGAGGCACCCAGGTGTCCCACAATTGCTTCTCTCATTATTGCTCTATTATAATACTAATCAGATTTTTGTGTGTGAATTACCTTTGCAATGTCAGTGTGTAGAATTAAACAAATTGCCCAATGTTTGGGAGCATAAGAACAAAAATGAAGCTATAAAATAAATGGATGACTTAGACTTTGAAAGGATCCTAATTAATCAAAATGTGATGAACCTTAAAATAAATGAATCAAAGTATTGTCTCCCCATTTTAATAGTAATGGGTCACTGGTTATATATCTTTCTCCAAAAGCACTGTTGTCTACTCTGTCACCCTAACTTTTACACTACTAAAATTGTGGAAAGATTTTTTGGTTTCTTAAAAGAGACAAAAAGTGTCAACACATAAGTAGTAACAATAGTAATGACTATAACATGTTAACATTTATTGAGTTTTCTATAACAAGCTTTTTAAATGCACTCTTTCATTTCATTCTCACAATAACTTTTTCTGGTAAGGTTTTATTAAAATTGTATTTTTCTTACATAAATGTGGAGATGTAAATAGAATGTTCATAAAGCTATCAAAAGGTTAATTCAGGGCTTTAAACCAAGTCTCTCTGATTGCAAAGCCCATGTTTTATCTTTTGTTGGTAACAATTCAGATCACAATTAGCCATGGAAAATAAAGATTAGTGGACATTAAGTCACAACTAACAATTTGATTCCCAAGGATCACTTCATTTATACTAACATAATAATTCCACTCCTAGTAACTATGTACCCAAGCAATCAGCAGTATCATCTCAGCTAGATTTAAATCATGTTAGCACATCAGAAATACTATACTGAGACATAAACAAAAAGTTCACTGGCCTCAACGTTCTGACGTGTATCACAGTACAAATTGAACAACATGAAATGATACTGCTGACCACATTATATGCATTATCTCTAACCTTCCCTCCAACCAGAAAATTTGGTTTCATTATCCCCATTTTACAGAAAAGAAACCAAAATGGATTCACAGATATTAACCAATTTTCTAAAGACAGCCAACCAATATGTGAAAAGAGAAATTTTACTTTAAATGTTTTGCTTCCCATCTCTGTATTCCTATCTCATCATACTTTCTCTGTCCATGATGATGGATGATGTTATCAATCAAGAAACCAATATGTGTGTGTGTGTGTGTGTGTGTGTGTGTGTGTACTTAAATACAAATACACATATATATATATCTCCACATATATATGTGTATGTTGCTAAATATAAATTATATTTATCTAACAATATAAAAATAAGAACTTCCTTTCCTGTTTCTCATGTTGAGGCTTTTCATCATATATAATAACATTTTTCTTAATTATAAAGGCAACTGTATTATATATGCTAGTATGTATATTGCTAATACACAACCTATATATAAGATTTGCCTATATGCATCATTATACATAATATATATTTACTATTACATAACTTTATAGGTATGCATGGCACTGCATCAGATGAAACAAATTTTTATGATATAAACATACTAGGTTAGAGTCCAGAAATTTGATTATGATAAATAGACCTGATTTTAACTGTTAACATGACTCTAGGTCTCAATTTCTCCACCTCTTGCACTGAAGACTAAAAGATATTTCTAATTTCCTTCTAGCTATAAGCTCTTATTCTGGCTTTGTTTATTTTTGTTTATTTTAATACCACTTTTGAAATATAAGTGGTTTTAAAAACTGTTCCCTCCATTCACAATAGTCACCTCACTGGTAAACTAAGTGTAATCGTATTTTCTAGCCTGATCCACACTTCATTTTCTGAAGATTCATACCAACAAATTTATTAGTATCTATATTTTATTTGAAATGTTGTCTGTTAAAACTGTCTTAAAAAGAAACCCAAAGTTTTAGAAAAGGACATCATTATTTATTTACATTCAATAATGCCATTAAATCAAAGCATGACATCTCCATTTATATAACTGATGGTGCTGGTATACATAAGTAAAAATATAGTCCTGTTTCTAAGGACTGTTATGCATTTTTTGTTGTGAGTTTCAGTCTTAATTTCCATCAAGTACATCTTAAATGTAAGTGAAAATATGATTTTCCATTAATCTGTGTGATCACAGATAGTAAAGGGATTTTTTTGGCTTTGTATTTTGATTTACGTTGGGAACATTATAATCCACTTAAATTGAATAAAGCACTTAAACTAAATAAATTAACGAAAATTAACATAGCCCTTGTATCTGACTAGTCTTAAAGCTTGTAAACAATTTAGGGGCGCCTGGGTGGCTCAGTCGGTTAAGTGTCCAACTTCAGCTCAGGTCATGATTTCACGGTTCATGGGTTTGAGCCCCACGTTGGGCTCTGTGCTGACAGCTGGCTCAGAGCCTGTAGCTCTCTTCAGGTTCTGTGTTTCCCTCTCTCCCTGACCCTCCCTTGCTTGTGTTGTCTCTCTCTGTCTCTCAAAAATAAATAAAACATTTAAAAAAAGACTGGTCTTTACTGAAGATCAAATGTCATCCTTTAAAAAAAAAAGCTTGTAAACAATTTAATATCTTATATAATATGTATAGATTAAAAGTAAAAGTCTATGTTTTTTTAAAGAAGGCATCAAGATGGAATACTTCAAATATACAATGAGTCTCTATCATTTACTATCCAGAAAAATATTTAATGTTGGCTGAACTTTTAAGTAGCATTATCTGAGGCAGCCATAAATTACACAGTTTAGATGAAAAACTAACAACTTAAAATACTGTTATATCAATGATAATGCATAAATCAATACAAATAAAACAGTTAACTTGTTATTGCTTCATGTTCTCACCTTTCACAAAGATTCAGACATACAGGCAAAAGGAACAATTTTTACTGACTTCATCTTAAGTTAGAAGAATACTTCAATCCTATTGTTCCATTATGCTTTTTCAAGAGATATACATTCCATGCAATTTATCAACAGAAGGAGCACTATACTGGTGTTTATTTGTATAGTTTCTACCTTAATGAATAAACATCACAGGATATAAATTTTAAGAGATGGCATCCCCCCAGAAATTAAGCTTTTCTAGGAGAAACATGACTTCTGGTTCCTTTACCTTATATTTTCATTTCTCTAAGAAGTAAACTAATTTAGAATTGAACAGCTCAGTATTAATATTAAATATTAATATATGTTTTAAATATCCACCGAAGCTATTATTAAATGAGCAGAGGCTTACAAAAGTAGACAGAAAATTATCCGACAGAAATTTTAGTAAATTTGGATTTGAACCTGTTCTACACAAATATAAATTTGCTTTTTTCACTTGTCTCTTTATAATAATGAACCTCAGTTAGGGACGCTAATTAAGCTATAGTGTTACTTGCTTGTTTAGATATTTTTAATGTTGTTTTCATAATAGATTCATATGTCCAAAATATTTGTATTTATATTGAAAGAAAAAAATAAAAAAGAAGAGAAACAAATGAAAGCATTCATGATCCTGATGTGAGACTACTAAAGTACCATTCACAATCAAACAGAGGCCAACATTGACCACATAGGTGTCTAATGAGAAAATAAGAACAAAAGAGAGAGGCAGGAGCTGAGAAGATTTAGTGAATAAGATTACCTTGTGGGCGGCTAAAATTGTATGGACCCCTTCAAACCACAACTTTGATTTTAGTGTTCCCTGTGCAGAAAAATCTCTACAAAATCCCCGGCCTCACACAAAATGAAGCCTAACCTCCCTAGTCTGAAATATATAAGCTTCCTCAAGTCAGGTGCCACTAGCTCATCACTCATCCTCCTTCCCCAACATAGCAGATTACTAGCTGCACTCCAAATACCTTCTTTTCTTCCAGATACCTGCCCCTTGTCCCAGCTATTCTCTTGATCTTAATGTGGTGCTTCTTTTCCTTGCTTTTCACTCCAACAAACTCCACCCTATCCATTTAAATTGAAGCCAAATATTATCTTAAAGCTCTTCTATTTTGTTGGGTTTTGGTAGTTGTTATGGTTCTTAATGCAGTCACAGCACATTTTAAAGACTTGGGGATTTTATACTATAGTAAGGGTATGAGCCTGGTAAGTATTGTGTTCCCTTTTCTAAGAATAATACTTAGACACTGGGAAATGTTGCAAATCCAGCTTGCAAGTAAAAATAGAGAAGGGTAGAATTATTTAACAACTATAAGCTAGTAGTAAATTGTTTTACCATTGTTATTTAACCTTCTACAGTATTGTTTTCACATAAAAATCAAATGTCAAATTTACTTTTGGTTAATTTCTAAGAACAAAATTAAAATGAAGAAGAGAAAGGCATGAGAAAGCTAATGCATGATCTGACACTGACATCATTAGAGGTCAAGTAAAATTCTAGTAAGAATAATCTGGCAGATATAAAAGATAAATAAAATTCAAAAGAGAAAACAATGAGACAAATAGAAACTAAGAAGCTGATTTCACCATACTTGTGAGTGAAAAGTTATAAATTCAAATAATATAAACCTCTTTAATTATCAAAATACCAAAAACTTGAAAATAGTTACAATCTTAAAGAGGATATGGTAAAATAGTTTCTCATATATGGCCACAGGCCTATAATTTTACCTAATTCTCTTGACATATAATTTGCCAGCATATCTGCAAAGAATCAAAATTATGAATACTCTTCCAATTCCAAATTCTATTATTTGCCCTGTCCCATAAAAATTAAAGCACATTTTCATGCAAAAGTATACATATTAACACATCATAAAAAGAGGGAAAACTGTCAAAAGTTCAACATTAAGCAAGTTTTCTAGAAAACTACTTTTTTTTTCTTTTTTTTGTTTCTTTTTCCTTTTTTTTTTTTTTTTTTTTATTGAGACTATTAGCATTATGATGAAGAGCCTGGCTCTGGACACCAGGACATCTAATTTGCTGTGTAGTCCACTAACTTCTTTCATTAGCTTTAACATATTCGATACTGTTTTAATAAAGTATTCACATTTATTGTATATACTGTGTGTAAAACACTATGCTAAGGTTTGGTACTATTGTTATTATTATCATTATATACATAAAAAATGTTACAATTTTAATGTCTTGGTATTTCTATGAACATTGTTTTGACATCACAGATCTCCAGAAAAGCACAGATCTCCAGAAAAGGTTTTGGAGGATATTCAAAAGTCTGCTGTCTTTAAGGACTATATGCCTAAGAAGGTAATGCCATCTCCTTGATACATGAGTCAATGATGAACAATTTCATCTCTACTGCCAGAGCTTGTAGAATTTATCAAGGGATTACGTGTTTAAGACAGAGACAGAAGAAAAGAGCACCCAAGTTATTAACCCTTGGTTACTGAAAGAAAAGACTGGATAGTTGCTGAAATGAATAAAAATAAGAACAAGTTTTCAGGGTCTAAGGATTTAAAAAGTCAGGAGATTGATTAATTACATGCTTCAACAGCCTAACAGACATTTAAGTAAAGATCTAAAGTAAATAGTTGATATATGTATCTGGAGAATAGGACAGATTTATGTGCTAGAGGTAGAAACTTGGAGTTTGTATAAAGCTAAGTGATTGAATGAAATAATCAAAGGTGAAGGTATAAGAAGAAATTTTTACAAGTCTAGGAATTAAGCCTAAGGACATACGAAATATTTAAATAATATGGAAATGAGAAGTACTAACCAGAGAAGACTTTGAGGTAGACAGAAGAACAGATAAAGGTAGTTTCCTAGAAATCAAATAAAAAGTTCAAAATAAAGAAGTAATAACTCATATTTACTGAATTCTTAATATTTTAATATTAATCATTTAATATAATCACTAGAACTATCTTATGTCTTAAACAAATATTATGCTCATTTTGCTGATAACAGAAAATTACAATGTGGTTAAATAACTAGTTGCGTTTACTGAATTTCTTTCCAAAATGGGTTTCAAAAAGAGGTGGCTGATTTTAATATCTGAGCAATCAATCCTAGACAGAAAACACTTTGGAGACTGTGCAGGACAAAATCTAAGCCTTTCTCTCATTTTTTAAAACCAAAAATGTAAATTTTATTTCTTTCTCTAATGAAGATCTTATTATATTTAATAACAAGATTGCTACCATAAATATTATGTCATTATTTTATAAGTTTAATGCCACAAACTTTAATTACTGAATCATGTAATAAATTCAAATCTTATTAATTCATTTCCTTAAAATGCCATTTTAAGGACATATTATGGGCCAGAATAGATTTATTCTCTAGTAATATCCACAGTTGCCAGACTCACAGGGAGATCTGGGAGTTTCAGAAAGAGAAGAGTGAACTGGCATGCAGGAGAATTATCAACAGCCTATAACACATCCCAAGGATGCCAGGGTTTGCATCATGACTGTCCACAGGGCTGCAGAGGGTCAAGTGGGAAGCCACCTACATCCAAGCTACTTGAAGGCAGCTTGTTGTGTTGGGAGGATTCACAACAAATTCAGATTTTAGAGGGGAGGGGAAGGGATTTATGAAAATATTTTTTGAAGTAAACACAAATGGCTTTTATTTCAATTAGATCATAAGGGCTGGGACAAGGCACCCACTGCCCCAACAATATTATATAAACTAACTTGGAATATGGGTGAAGACTGAGCAAACATGAGTGTTATGCTAATAATAAGCAACAACCACTACCATTTTATTTCCAGCACACTCTCTTGGTACAGAGAGAATGATTTCTAAATTTCTATCTTCATCTAATTACAACTAACATGGTGGGGGATTTAAAAACCTCAAACACCTCAAACATAGTGAGTAGGAAACTCACTTTCATTACTTTATTCTTTCCTGAGCCATGAGTAATAGGAGACTTCCCTGACACGAAGACTCTCCAGTATAGCCATTTCTATAAAAGCCAGTCACTTGCGGTGTTTTCCTAGAGGTTGACAGAATGCATTCTAAAGATGGTTCTTGAGGCTTTGTTTTATGCATCCATTTTAACCATATTAAGTCCATTACAGAATTAGTATGATTACTTTAACTTCATTAACAGCTGACATTTCAGGTGAATGACTACTTTTCTTCCCAAACTGAGCTGGTACTAGACATCTGTTTTTATGCTATAGTGACAGCGCATTTTGTCACCACTCAGTTTAAGGTTCTGTCATTACATTTATCTATGTGAATGCAGAGGTAAATTAATTTGAAAGATTCCTTAAAGGAAGGGCTTTTTAGTTTGTTGTTTATTTATTATAAACATCAAATGAGTCACTAACATCAATTTATACAACACTTACTTGAGGGTTGCAGTGTAGAGATTTGCTGTTTTATTTTTTTTATTTTTTGGCACAAAATGTTTTGCTTATGACACTCTTATGCTCTCTAAATAATTTGATCTACTTATTTAGATATCTCAGATTTTTACGATTACATTCTATCTTTCCCCTATGTTTGTATATTTACTTCCCTGGAGAGGAGACTTAGATATTTGAATGAATTCAGATAATAAGGTATGCACATTCTAGGAAATCATTACTTTCTTTGGGCTAAGAAAAGATCTAAAAAGAAACAAATCATTCATCTCTGTAAAATGAAACTCCTGTGAAATTAAAAACCATCAGTTTTATCTTAAAAAAAATTCAATGTTAAAAAAAAATTCAGTGCTTAACCCGAGAAAAATCAGCTCCAAGCATTCTTTCTTTCCATTTCAAAATTTTTATGCCAATCCTCCAATCATTACAAATGATCCCTCCTACAAATTTTAAGCTATAAAAATGTGATCATTTAGGAAATCCTTTCTTTAAGGTAGAGATAGTTTACAGAGATAAAGTTAAAAGTCCATAAACATAATTCCTCAAAATTAAACCAATTCCGTGAGTTCTATTTTATTATTACTATTTATATTCTGCTTACAAATTTTTATTCTCCCTTTTCTTCTACAAGAAATCATCTTCTCCTTGAACAATTCTAATTAACATAAATTAAGATTTATGCATGTAATAATGCATGAAAAATATTATTTCCATTTCTAATGCTTTATAATGCTCACTTGGAACTCCGATATTGGGGAAACTTGTTTTCATTATCACAGAAGTTGGAAAATATCTTCAAATCCTTTACTAGCTCAGGAAATACCCTAAATGTTTTCCTAATAAAGTCCTCTAAAACCAATGTGCCAGGTACAAAAGATCACCTTGTTATTCATTAGTCAGTAATTACACACACATACACATTTATTATAGGTATAATTAAACCCTCTGAGAAAAAAAGATTGGGTATGAATACATAAACACAGAAAGCACATACATATTGTAAAAAAGTAAAAAATTAAAGTTTGCTGTATGGCTTTCACACCTGGTGGATTTTGCTATACTTCTGAAGGAATGACATTCCTGAAACACTACCCAAGCCAATAGGGCTACTAAAATATTTAAATATTCAAATCCCTATGAAGCAGTGAGAACTGTCAATAAAATTGGAATTAGCTATGTGATGTATTTTAATTTACATATGCTTTTAAGAGTACTGAGATAATGTAGATTGATTTTCTTTTTGATGAATTTCACTCAGAGTTTGTACTGCAGGTTTGAATGCACACAGACTGCACTCACAAAGGCAGAAACCTCCTTGAAAATGAATTTTGACATTGTCACAAGTGATTTTTTAGCTCCTTCTTATACTTTTCATCTTTTTGTATGGTTGGGATCATTTTTTCCCTAGTGAGAATATATCAAAAGTAGAAATTCAAATGTTAGGTATAACTTAATAGGTGAATACTCATTCTCACAATTTATCAGAAATTCATTCAATGTACATAATGAGTCGACCCTGTAACTGCAATCTAGTATTTACAAAGAAAGTATGAATTGAAACCCTCTTTTAGAAGTACATCAGGTAGGAAGTGTAATTAAATGATAACTACTACCAGTATTTATATTCTTCCTATAATGTGTTGAGGACCTGTAGTGTGTAGAAGGCATCTGGCACCTTCTTGTCTCATGGATGTCTCCTTTGATTTTCAAGATTTGATCTATAAAGACTGGAATTTTCCCCAATATTTCCTGTCCCTGGACACTAGAATTGATCAATCCTTCTTTTATTAACGTTTTGTTTGTTTTATATTTATTTTTGAGATGGGGGAGGGGTAGAGGGAGACACAGACTCTAAAGCAGGCTCCAGGGTCTATGCTGTCAATACAGAGCCTGACACGGGGCTCAGTTTCATGAACCATGAGATCATGACCTGAGCAAAAGTCGGACGCTTACCCAACTGAGCCATCCAGGTGCCCCTGATCATTCCTTTTTCATGTTTTCACAGACTTTTGTTTGGCTTTCATTTAATGAATGATTCATCCTCCCATCTTATCTACTGGGTCATTTTAAGAATTATATCTGAGACTTAGTACAAATATTTGCTAAACACATAATATCTGTTGAAATGATATGAGATATAAAGTGATAATTCTAACATGATAAAGTTTATTTTCTCTGACTCCTACTACTTTCATTCCAGCTAAAGAGTTAAACATTGAAAACTGATTCACAAGCCATCCAAATCACACATTTGCCAAACATAAGGCTATCACGTTGCTTAAATTTTGACAAGCCACATAATCTGTATGAACATAGATATGTTGAACGGGTTTTTTCACTCAAGGAAAATTTTTCAGCCTACAGTTTTTTTGAGCTATAAGTCACTATCTGCTTATGTCACTTAAAATGTAGTCTGACATAATTCCTTTCTCTAACATCAACTCACCAGGAGCAGTTTGAGACAATTTACACATAGTTTACTGACAATGTTTTCCAAATCCCAGCTGTTATTTCAAACTGTTCACAAACACTGTTTTACAACTGTTAGGAATGAAAGAAATAAGCTATAATAGCATCATATTTTCTGAATTGTAAATATATATATATCCTTTTATCCCATAGTATATATAATTATAAAGATCACATGGCAATCTCATATTTTATGCTTACAGATAGTTTACTAATTCACATGCTTATCTTCTGATAGACTATCAACAGACTTATGACATTAAAATAGCTCTTCGTATAAACCAATGATCTTAGGTCTTTACACGAATGTAAGTATTCCATAATGATGATGTGGTTACATCTTCTTTCATTAATATTTTACTTCTAACTGTAATTCCTCTGAAACTGACACTAAACAAATAGTTTCATTTATGTACTTTTCATTTTAGAGAGAGAGAGAGAGCACAGGATAAGGGAAGAAGGAGGGATAGGGAGAGAGAGAAAGAGGAAAGGACAGAGAGAGGGAGAGAGGGAGGGAGAGGGAGGGAGACAGGGAGGGAGTGAGAGGGAGAGAAATATTTTTAATCAGGCTCCACACCCAGTGCATGGGGCTTGATCCCAATCATGATCTGAGCCAAAATCAAGAGTCGACCCTCAGCCAACTGAGCCACCCAGGCACTCCTAAACAAATAAGTTTAAAACAGTATTATTTTCTTTTTGTTAATAGACTTTGTTTTTAGAATACTTTCAAGTTTACAGAAAAATAAGCAGATAGTACAGAGTTCCTATATCCCCCCATACAAAACTTATCCTATTATTAACATCCTATAATAGCAAATTTGTTACAATTAATAAAATTATGTTACATCTTAAACTAAATCATATAACTTAGGCAGATTTTTTAAGTTTTTACCTAATATCCTTTTCCTGTTCTAAGACAGCACATGACATGTAGTTGTCATGTTTCATTTGTATTCTCTTAGCTCCAACAATATCTCAGAACTCCTTGGTTTTTGTTTTGTTTTGTTTTTTTAAGTTTTTTAGTGTTTATTTATTTTTGAGAGGACAGACAGAGCACAAACAGAGGAGATGCAGAAAGAGAGGGGGAGACATGGAATTCTAAGCAAGCTCCAGGGTGTCAGCACAGAGCCCTACACGGTGCTCAAACCCATGAACTGTGAGATCACGACCTGAGTTGAAATGGGATGCTTAACTGACTGAGCAGGCACCCCAGGACTCCCTCTTTTGATGACTTTGACAATTTTGAAGATTATTGGTCAGGTCTATTATAAATTTCTCCTCCACTGGAATTTCTGTGAAATTTTTCTCATGATTAGCCTAGAGTTATGGCTTTCCAGATGAAAATTATGGGGTAAAGTGCCATTTTTATGACATCACATCAACTGTACATTGTCAGATTTCTCTATGATAGCAGTACTCTTTTTTTTATCCACCCTTATCATACTTATCATTTTGGAATGAAGTCATTATTCATAGCCCATGCTTAAAGGGAAAAAAGTTATGCTTCTGTTCTTTAGGGTAGAAAATATAATTTATTTGGAGTGAATGGTAATTTTAAATAAAGATATTTATTTCCAATAAAAGAAAATAAGAATTTACTGTCAACTTAACCATGAAAGTTGATTTATTCTATACTAGTTACTATATTTTCAATGTGACTTTTCTTTCTCTAAAGCAAGTGAGTAAATGAAAATGAATGCATTATTTTTCTTTGTCCAAAACCACTTTGAAAAATAACAATTCTCTAGCAGATCTATGATTAATGAAATTTGCTTTGTAACAAATATGTATGGTTAAAGAGAAGCATGTATAGTAATAGAAAATGTATTTTCTTCATAAAATTTATTTGAAATGCCTCAGGATCTATAACTATTCTCAGAGATTTCCTATGAAACATTCTTTTGGGTAACTGGACTGTATCTTCATTTTTATAAGGATAACATTCTTTAAGGACAGATATTTTTATCATTATATTCACATAATAAATTTACAGATTCATTTATTGTTTAATCCTCTCTTTCTCTCTCTCCTCCTCTTCTCTCTCCCTCTCTTTCTCTCCCCTACTCTAAGATACATTCTCTCTCTCACTCACTTCCTTCTATTGTAAACAAAAAAGCACAGAGCATGTCTATGGGAAAGTATGCCTTTCTTGTCTTTACTACATTCTACAAGCAGATTTTTAAAAACTATTCATTGAACTCAGTGTACAAAATAAAACACTGACTTACAAAAGAAACCAAAAAGAGTTCAGTTTGATTTGCTTTAGTTGCACACAAATTAACTTCTGTGTAAAAGTTTCTAAAAATATTTACTCACACTTTTAAAAAAAATCTTCTGTAGCCACCGAATTTTAAATGTATAGTTATTACTAACTTTCGATTTTTCATGAAATAAGCATTTTTCTGACAGCTTTGGTATTAGAATACTTCATATCATATTAAGCATCTAATTTTGCAAATACTAAGCTAAATAACACCTACCATAGAATGAGCCGCAGTCCCATGAAGACAGCCAAGCCTACCCTTATTAATAAAGAATCAAAGGCCTAAGACCATCTAAGTGTTTAATAGATAAACAAGGTAAACAAGAAGCAACTCCTAAAGTAAATACATGTGAGATATGTGTCATAAAGTATTTCTCTTAGGAGAATGCATTCTTTGGCTACAAGCTTACACTTACGCTGCAAGCTACACTATTACCAGCGTGCTTCATTTAAGACATCATCTTGACATTCTGATTTTCATACTGTTTTAATTTTTTACTACATCAAAAATAAAGATATTTTTCTATAAAATTCTGTTATTAAATGTATCTAAGAATTTTGTTGCAGTTGTTGGAAAGAGAAAGATATGGGTTGGAGAAAGATGGTGATATAAGCCGGGGTGGGGGGGGGAAGGGGAGAGATTCAACTATAAAATTATTCATAATAAAAACTCTGCATTTTGCATTAGAAACTACAGGTTTTATATTCTTGGCAAGTATAGTCATCTCCTGAGGAGTATGGTAAATATGAAGACAGAAAAGGAAAAATTAAAGTTAAATTAGCAATTCCATCTGTGACACTTGCTTGATTTAGAACCTATGGGCATCAAATCTGCAAACTGTGTCAGACAGGACAAGTCAGTAGTAAAAGTTCTAACTAATAAAACACAAACACAGGTATGGTTCATACAGAAATGTGTTTCTGTTCCTAGTGGCTATAATAAAAGCTAGATTACAAAATGGGGCTGATTAACATTGCATTCTTATCATTAAGAATATAGTTTGCTTTATTCTAGAATAACAAAAATTTCATCGTGCCTCTAAGCTCAAAATTAGCACTATAAATATATATTACTGAATATGTTAAAATCAAATTTAAAATACACTTGGAATTTCAGATCCACATTCAGTTATGTGTATATACAGTCAAGATCATAGAGTTGCTAAAGAAATAACCCTATTTAAATCATTGTTTAAACTGTAGTCTTCTTTTCACTGGGTGTATGATGATATTTCATAAAAATAGTCACTATTAGCACACCTGGTTGGCTCAGTCGGTTAAGTGTCTGACTCATGATTTTGGCTCAGGTTGTGATTTCATGGTCATGAGACCAAGCCCCACTTTGGGCTTCACACTGAGCATGGAGCTTACTCCATGGAAAGATTCTCTCTCTCTCTCTCTCTCTCTCTCTCTCTTCCCCTCCCTCCCTCAGCCCTTCTCCTCCACTCACACACTCTCTCTAAAAATTTTTCTAAAAAATCACTGTATATTTGAACTATAGCTGCTGGTTAAAGTCAACCATAATATTTTAGTTGTGTCATAAAAAGGCCTTGTAGTACATTATCTAGACTCATAGTCACATAACAAAACTTATATTTTATAATATATTCATTAATTTATTAAAATACATATACAAAATTTAATTCAAATCCTTCCATTCTATATCTCCTTTTTTGCAAGTTAGATAATATGAAGTCATGTTATTCATAGATTTATATTTCCTCATTTATGATGACTGTTGGGTTAGAACATATCTTAGATATCTTACTTTTCTAAAATGATATGATCATTTAAAAAAATCTTTAATAATTTTGTCCTAATTCCCCAGTGTTAGTTAGTGAAAGAATTCTCAAAGAACTAAGTGACTGAACTAGGAAAAAAGTGTGTGTTCGTTCCCACCACGGTAAAAAAATATGAATACAGATTTAGCTATTACACCCACAAAATGCTCTTTAACATTTACAAACCAGCTACTGTCTGGTTAGAAAGAAAGCTATCTTTGACAATTACTTTTAAAGATTTCCACTTAAAAATTATCTTTATTTTCAATAGATATATTACTTTCTTGTCCCCTATAACACATTTTAAAAGATTTCTTGAAAGAATCGTCTGGTATTTGTTTAGACATTTTCATTGAGAAGGTTGTTCAGAATAACTTGAAAGCAATTCTGCTACAAACAGAAGTACAGAGTTATTTAGAAAGGCATATTGCCAAGTCCCAATTCATAGAACTATCATTCCTGATTAATACTTCATGAAAAATGTTGACATATTTCAGCAGTATCATATATTTAAAAAGAAACATTATCTTTTTATTCAAATATTTATACATTTGTTATTTTATAGCAAGTCAGAAACAAAGCCTTATGTTGTTTTAGACTGCTTAAAAACACTCAAGAAGAAAATAACAACAGGATATAAAATTGTATGTATAATTCCTAAGTAATCTTTGCTCTCAAGGGGCTTAACCTTATTTTTTAGATAAATATTTACTTCTTTAATCTGTATATTGATTTCTGCTTATGGAATGCCTCACCATTCCAGCCTTTATTAAATTTTATTTAAGTACAGTTCAAGTACAACCTCTCCTAAAGCTGATCCCACCTACTGCAGGCCACATAAATATCTCTACTCCTTGAATATAATATCTTATATATATTTATATTTATTTATCCCTGTTATCATTGGCTAGTATTACTTTTTTTTTTATCATGAGCACATATTGACTCTTCAAATAAATTGAGGGTTTTCAGATTTTGTTTTAGCAGTTGAACATTGATAGTTAATCAGAAAGAATACTTCAAGATGAGAAAACAACACTGAAATATCACACAGGTAAGACAGATTGTAGTGCATTCAAGTCACTCATCAGGTACCATTATTTCCTATCCTACCAATGCAAGCTGGGCTTCCCTGAAGTTTTCCAATGTGTCATGCTTTCCTCTAGAATTCTAATTTGCACAACCATTTCCCCCTGCTATTGCATCCAACACTTACTTATCCTTCATGTGAAAGCTTGAATATAATCACTTCAGGAAATCTTTATTGAACATTAAAATTGTTATATATTCCACAGCATGTTGCTATTCTCTTCCTTAATAATTGTCTAAAAATAGAAGTTTCTATTAGACCACATGCTACAGGGCCCCTGTTTGCTACCACAATCCTACAGTCAAAAGTACATCTTCAATAAACATTTGCTGGAAGTCAACCTTAGTATGTAAAAAAAAAAAAAAAAAAAAGTGCTGACTGTTGAAGCTTAGGAATCTGTAAGCCATACAAATGAAATTGGAATTTATAATGAAGTTAGTAGAGAATAGTGAAAGATTTTTAAATATGTCAGTGACCAAGATTAGGTTGACGTGCTAGCACACCTTTGGGCAATATAAAGAATGTACTAGAGGGTCGAATTTAGTGATAAAACAAGAGGCAAGCATATGTAAGGAGACAGAGACCAGATTATCCTCCAGCAGCAGTTCTCTTCCAATCCAGTTGGGAAAGCCCTGCTTTATTTGGGAAATGATCTGCTAGACCATTTTTGAGGGCCTTTGGGCCTGTGACCACCTGGCACCTACACTAGTGCAGAGTGTAATCTAATGATCTGCTTTGCATGAATTAAAGAAAGGAAGAGAACAAATGGGCCAAATTTGTAGAAGAATGTGGCTGTAGGAAAAAAAAAATGGGGGAAAGTCCAGAAGAGAGCAAATGAAACTCTTGAATACTCGACATTCTCTCTCACTTCCATGTGTTTGAATTTTAACTGTTGTGCTCTCACTTGCAATAGGTGATTATTTCCTGTGACTCAATATCTGAAGTGAAATCAACATTAATCATGAAAGTTTTTATTTGTTGGAAATTTTTGTGAAGATAAAAAATTCAAAACAAAGAGACCTTGATTTCTGAGTCAAATTTGGAACTGGGGGAAGAAAAACAAACAAACATGATACTAATGTATACTGGAGACAGAGAAAGGAAGGCAAAAACCAGCTGTGTCACACAGAGTTCGGGGAAAATAATGCTGTCATGAATGAAGGCTGAAACAGGAATTGTGGAAAAAAGGGTGTAGAAATTAAAACAGCTGATAACTGGAATCAATTAAAGCTAGTGACACCTGGTTTCAAATTTTGTAGTCTGCACAATTGGTGTCATTCACCAAGAAAAAAATAAAGAGGAGAACAAATCAAGAGGCAGGAAGAATAGGGTTAATCTTGAACATATTATTTGTAAATCATATAACTTACATTGGGTGACATTGCTAGCAGACTGTTAAATACACATATCTATACGTTATGAGAGAGGCTTTAGTTGGAGGAAGAGACTTTGGAGTAAATATTTCTAAGTGATGATTGTAGCTGACCTCTCTTAGTTTCACAGTGTGATTAAAATGTAGAATATAGAGAAAAAAAATGTAATTCTTAGCAGCAAAAATCTCTTCTTCACACATAGTATATTTTACATGTAAGAATAATGGAGATCAAATAAGTAGGAATAAGAAAAACTATGAACATGTAAGTGGATAAATAAGCACAAAATAAAATACGTTATAAATTCCATGTACACAAGTAGATAAATCTGAGTTCTGTAGGTAGATGGATCTAGATGGAAGATAATAAATATTTTTTCTTTGAAAATAATAAGACAATATAAAAGCAATTAGAAAAGCAATTAAATAAAATATATAATAAAAGCAATTAAAAAGTAGTCCAATTAGAATTGGGGGCTATTCTGAATTCTTAAATAGATGATATCCATCTGAAGTCATAGATACACAGGTTAATATTTCACTCCTATAGGTCTCTTAGATTCCTATTTCCCTTATCTAATATATATATATTTTTTGGA
This sequence comes from Hyaena hyaena, assembly GCF_003009895.1. Taxonomy (NCBI): domain Eukaryota; kingdom Metazoa; phylum Chordata; class Mammalia; order Carnivora; family Hyaenidae; genus Hyaena; species Hyaena hyaena. Next base: position 953,347 of record NW_024080888.1, read on the forward strand.
TCTAAGACACCAATGATGGCAAGACATATTTAGGTACCCCATTTAAAAAAGAAGCAAAATCTTTGTCAATCTAAGACATTATGGTAAAAATATCTTCATTATGAACATATTGTTATTAATGTGAAATAATGTAAATTGTTAAATCAATGAAATATGTTATTAAAAAGAACCACTTGCTAAAATTGGTGACAACATCCATTTTCATTTCCCTTACAATTTCTTTTACCATTATTTCCCCAAATAATATATATTCTAATAATTCTCTGATCTATGAATATTTTAATTGATGGAGCAGAACCAAATAACTATTAATGCCAATTTCTCCAAAAGGAAAAAAAAAGGGCACGACTTTCTATTCCTGTGAGCAATGGTTAATTAACATACAAAATCTTATAAGAAGACCATAAAGGAGACTGTCAAGGCCTCTTAAGCATCTTCAAATATGGAAAAATTTACAATGATAAGCCGGTTTAGCCCATCATTCAGATTATGTTCTTATATATCCTATCATTTTTAGGATGTTGAGAGAAGGCTATACTTGTAAAAATGTTTTTATATATTTTAGTTTGGGAAAGATTGCTCCTTCGTATCTAAACTTTGTTGAGAATACCCATTTGAAGGTTAGGTTGAAGACACTTATGTCCTCTTAACCAAAACATCCTGCCTAAAAACAAATATATCAGAAAATTAGGTAGTTTGGTTAACAACCCATATCTGGCTTGGTGGGCTCTTCAGAATGGGAATGGAATATATTTTCTTGTTTAATCTGGGCACTCTTGACTACTGCTGATAGTGGACAGCAATCTCTGATCAGAATCTTTCTATTACATTTTGTTTTGCAGAGTTCAGATGTGTCATATCTAGAATCTACTGTTCCATCAAATGATCTAGCAATGGAAAGGTAACCCAGAAAAAAAAAATTATATATATATATACACACATATATATACACATATATATAAATATATATACACACACACACACACATATATATATACACACAGACTTTTGCAGATGATGAGACAATGACTTGATATATGACTGTAACACCTCAAAACAATTGTGAAAATCTGGATTGATCATGCCTCTATCAAAAATGGTCTATCCATCTGTTTCCCTTATTGGGGATATTGAGACCTAAAACCACCATCTCCAAAGAAGTGAATGCTAATGTGAAAATTACACTATTTCATTGTCTTTATTTGGAATCATTACATTATTTATTGTTCACTAGAAGGATATCCCGAAAAATCCTATCACTTCTTCAATGAAAATCATCGACAAACAGATTAAGAATCATTAAAACTTTCACCTTAAAATCCACTACTTCCACCAGTTCTACACTCCTAAACTATCACATCATGATTTTTGTCCAATCCCAATCAAACCCTTAAATTGAAAGATTTGCCTCAGGGGCGCATAGGTGGCTCAGTCAGTTAGCCATCTGACTTCAGTTTGGTCAGGATCTCACAGTTTGTGAGCTCAAGTCCTTCATTGGGCTCTGTGCTGATTCCTCAGAACCTGGAGCCTGCTTTGGTTTCTCTCTCTCTCTCTCTCTCTCTCTCTCACTCTCTCTCTCTCTCTCTCTCTCTCTCCCCCTCCCCCCTCAAAGATGAATAAACATTTTAAAAAATTTAAAAAAAGAAAGATTTGCCTTAAGCCAAATTCAAAAATCTCCATAAATTCTACCTTTTTCTTCTTTCCAAAACAACCAAAGTTCAGTAGAGGTAGCATTTTCCCCTCACCTCAGTAAGGAATAAATTGAGCAATGTATTGTCAAAAGATTGAGGAGCCAGAGGCACCTAAGTGGCTCAGTTGGTTAAGTGTCCAACCTCAGCTCAGGTCATGTACTCATTGCTTGTGAGTTCTAGCCCTGTGTCGGGCTCTGTGCTGACAGCTCAGAGCTTGGAGCCTGCTTCAGATTCTGTGTCTCCCTCTCTCTCTGTCCCTCCCCTGCTCATGCTTGTTTCTCTGTCTGTCAAAAATAAACATCAAGAAAAAATTAAAGAAAAAAAAGATTGGGGAGCCAGGATGTGACACTAAAACCATACAACCACTCAAATCTACTAATTATTTAGACAATTCTTGGTCTTATTTAAGCTACCCAAGCATACTAAAAGGTCTGGTTATAGAAAAGATCGTCCATGGGGCACCTGGGTGGCTTAGTCGGTTAAGCGTCCGACTTTCGCTTAGGTCATGATCTCGCGGTTCGTGGGTTCGAGCCCCGCGTCGGGCTCTGTGCTGACTGCCAGCTCAGAGCCTGGAGCCTGTTTCAGTCTGTGACTCCCTCTCTCTCTGACCCTCCCCTGCTCACGCTGTCTCTCTCTCTCCTAGAAATAAATAAAACATTAAAAAAAGAAAGAAAGAAAGAAAAGATCGTCCATCCTCCTAAGAATAAGAAATCACCAATTCCACTATAAACTTTTGGAAATTTTGATTAATAAGATATATATCAAAACATAAAGAAAAGAGGCATGATGCTATAGGACACCTGATAAAAATGACACTATGAAAATTTTATATTCCAAAGAACAGAAACTCTGTAATTGTTTTTAGTGTGTACAGTCACAATTTAATGTGCTGTAATAGTGTGAATGTTCATTATTATTTCTCTCTTTTCTGCCTCAGGCATTGTAGAAAGTTATGTTTCATGTCAGTGGCTATTTTTCTTGTTGGTGAACAATTTTAAATACTTAAATATTCTACTTCTTCAGAAAAAAGACCAGCATTTGCTTTCTTAATTACTTGTTCATTTTGACAGTGACAGCTGATGTTGTTGGCATTTTTCAAGCAATTGTATGGAGATGTCACCACATAATTGTAAGAGGCCATGAAATTTTATATTGAGACACATATTTTCTTTCTAATTGCTCTAGAAAAACCATGCTGAATGAAAGAAATATTTTCCTTTGACTATATCATCTAATGAACTTGGGCCATTGAGTGCCCTTTTGCACTACACAAAACAGTTTATAACAGTAGGAAACGCTACAATAGCAGGTTACAAGTAAATTATATGACTTCATTAAAATTGTTGTCACTTAATATTAAATTAGGTCAGAATATGTAAACATTTTTTCAGCTACAGTTGATTAGATTTTGAAAAATGTTCCATCTAAAAGCTTCTTTGTAGTTAAAGCAATCCTCCTGAAGTATAAGACAGTGTGACAGGCAAAAAAGCCAGAGGCATTTTTAAATCCACAAATACAAATGATTTACTCTGTTGGCAGCTATAATAAAAAATAGAACAATTAATTGCAGTTGTGTGTACTAAATGTAGCTAGTCAACTTATTAACAGTCCTGTTTCTACTACAAATTGACTTAATGACCTTGAACAAAACCTTTAAAATCCTAAATATTCATGGGGGCCACAAGCAGGAGGGGCTCTATTTCATAATGTCTGATATTCTCTTCCAGTTGGGGCCATTCTTCTGTCATTTAAGTACCCCATTTAACACAGTGAACTGAATATGGAAAATAATTCACCCAGGTGAATGTCATATTTTGAACAATACATTGATATTTTTAAAATGGGAATTGAAAACTATTCAATCAATGAATTAATAAATTGGTTAATTAATGAACTAGTCAACCAAAAACAATAAAAAGTATTAAAATTTTGAAATATCTATCCTGAAAATAAGTATAACTATTACTTGTATAGTTTTGTGTTTAGGTAATACAATAATCCCTATAAGCTATCAATAGATCATAAATAAATAATTACTTTTTCAAGGATACAATTAGGAAACCTTTTCACACAACTCTGTTTATAGCCAATCAGTCATTTGCAAGAACTTGGGGAAAGACTATGGAGAAAAATATAATTACAGAAAAAGTATTTTTTTTATGAAAACTGATTTTGTTTTTTACAAATAGTTTATTGTCAAATTGGTTTCCATATAACACCCAGTGCTCATCCCCACAAGTGCCCTCCCCCATGCCCATCCCCCCTCCTCACCCACCCCCAACAGCCCTCAGTTTGTTCTTGGCATTCAAGAGTCTCTCGTGGTTTGCCTCCCTCCCTCTCCCCAACTATTTTTCCCCTTCTTCTCCCCCATGGCCTTCAGTTAAGTTCCCCCTAATCCTCGTATACATGCAAACATATGATATTTGTCCTTCTCTGCCTAACTTATTTCGCTCAGCACATCACCCTCAAGGTCCATCCATGCTGCTACACATGGCCAGATTTCACTGTTTCTCATTGACATTTAGTATTCCATGGTACAGATAAACCACATCTTCTTGATCCATTTGTCTGTTGATCGACACTTAGCATTTTAAAATGTATTCAATTTTTTTAGAATATGGAATCCCTATGAAATGATACTTTCAGGACAGTAATAGTTTATGAAGAACTGAGGAATTTTTCCTCTTAACATTTTAAAGGTTAAAAAAAACAATTCAAGTAGATATATTTCCAAAGTGAGTTATATAGTTGTCCAACTTATCAGAGTACGTAGAATACATTATTTTCCTTGATTATTCAGGGCTATGATGTTAATTTTTAAAAATGCAATGAAGTAATATATTGGAATACAGTAATACTATATGACCTATTGAAACAGATGGAGATGTCTGTTTCTACATTTTTAAAAAAAAATTTTTTAATGTTTTATTTATTTCTCAGAGAGAGAGGGAGAGAGAGCGTGAGCAGGGGAGGGTCAGAGAGAGAAGGAGACACAAAATCCGAAGCAGGCTCCAGGTTTTGAGCTGGCTGTCAGCACAGAGACTGATGCGAGGCTCAAACCTATGAACTATGAGATCATGACCTGAGCCGAAGTCAGACGCTTAACCAACTGAGCCACCCAGGCGCCCGTTTCTACATTAAATGAACCCACACTGTTACACTTTATGACTCTGTCTACTTTTCAAAGCTCTTTGTCTTGTCCTTTTTGGCTACTAGTCCTTATTTTTCACCATATTCAGCATGACTGGCTGAAGCAATGCTCTTCTCCTTTTCTAAGACATTACTATGATTTTCAGTGGCTTTGAAAAATATGTAACTGAATATATTCAAATTGTATGTAAAATTAGAAGCAGCAAGGTCTAGAAAGATAGTGAAGAGAACCTGTCATTTAACATTAAGATCTGAATTAATATTGGCTATGTGAACCTCAGTAAGTTTTTATCCACAGAGTATTTACTTCTTCCACTGTACTCAGGATATATTAACACCTATTTCAGAGTGTTATTGTGATAATTTGATGAGATAACATATTTGAAATCCCGTGTAAAGTGTAAAGCTGCATACAAATGTATGATAGGGTTACTATCATCATTATCAGAACAAGATTGCCATCTAATGGTCACCAAGCAGAAAACAGGTACTCTAATCTCCAAAGCAGAAAATAGCACCAGCAGATGAAATCCATGAAATGACAACTAATGTCAAAATTGTATCCTCACTAAAGTATAACCCAAATAGTGTCTTTTGAGAGAAAATTTCACACCTTCATTATAAATTGTGTTTCTAAAAACTAAACATCATTGAGAGCTTTGTATAGTGAAAAGAGTAGGTAGTCATCAAGTCACAACAGCATCATTTAAACAGTTCTGTCACTTACTAGTTCTGTAACCCTGGATCAAAAACCATGCTTTCTGGGTCTCTATTGCTTCATCTATGAAGACAAAATAGTAATACTTTCTGGGGAGTCGTTAGGATTAAAAGTTATAATCCAAAGAGTTTATTTTTTTTTTAAATGTAGCTTAAAAACAGAGCAAAACAAGAACTAAATGACTAGACCAGTCTTTGACACAACATAGATTCTTCCATAAATCAAGTTAATTTCAGCTTCATACATTAAGTCAAATGCAAATGTACATAAGAGATGCTCATAACTAGAAAAGGTAATAGAGAGTCAGTTTGTTTGTTTTGTTTTGTTTTTTTACAAGATGGCAGTAGAATAGGAGGACACTAGGCTAGTCTAGACCCACAAACACAGCTAGATAACTAAGAAATCATCACCCCAGAAATCGACCTGAAGACTGACAGAGCTCCACAACTAAAGACACAAAAGAGGGGCGCCTGGGTGGCTTAGTCGGTTAAGCGTCCGACTTTCGCTCAGGTCATGATCTCGCAGTTTGTGGGTTCGAGCCCCACGTCGGGCTCTGTGCTGACTGCCGGCTCAGAGCCTGGAGCCTGTTTCAGTCTGTGACGTCTCCCTCTCTCTCTGACCCTCCCCTGCTCACGCTGTCTCTCTCTCTCTCTCTCTCTCTCTCTCTCCTAGAAATAAATAAAACATTAAAAAAAATTATAAAAAAAAAGACACAAAAGAGGCCACAATGAAGAAGGTAAGAAGAGCAGAAACATGGTCTTAGGGAGAAAGAGACTGTGGATGCTATAGGAGGGAGCCATGATCACAGAGAAGAGCTAGAGAAAGAGGAACACACAGGGGAATGAAAATGGGGAACATTTTTCCAAAGCCATTAGCTTGGAAAACATGAGGGGCTAAATTTCAGGAGTTCTTATAACCAGTGGGGATTATTAAAATCTAGAGTTTCGGGGCACCTGTGTAGCTCAGTCTGTTAGGTGTCTGACTTTGGCTCAGGTCATGATCTCACAGTCCATGGGTTCGAGCCCCATGTTGGGCTCTGTGCTGACAGCCAGCTCAGAGCCTGGAGCCTACTTCCAATTCTGTGTCTCCCTCTCTCTCTGACCCTCCCCTGCTCAAGCTGTGTGTGTGTGTCTCTCTCTCAAAAATAAAACATTTAAAAAGTTAAAAATAAATAAAATAAAATATAGAGTTTAAAGGTCAGTGGACTTGACTAAGATCCCAGAGGGCACTGTACTGCTCCTGGAGAGAAGGCAGACATTCAACCTGGGGTCAGACAGTGTGGAAATAGCAGTATGAAGAGTATCTGGAGCACACAGTGGGGAGATTATGAACTCTCTGAGTGTATTCCTGAGAGGCAATGCCCATGCCTCTTTGGGATCAAAGGATCAGGTTGGCACCACTTTCCTTCCCCACCCTTCGGCATAAACACAGAGCCACCTGAGCAATGCTGTACAACACCAACACTGACTAACTAACTTACTTACACCAAGATCCACCCACCATGTGTTCTGGTGGGACTGTCCTTCTCAGTCAAGCTTCCTTCAGTTCCAGTGCAGGAGGCCCCTCTCCCAGAAGACCAACAGCAACTTCTGTGCACACCATGTCTCCTGACCAGAGAGTTCTATAGAACCTGCTGAGTTCTGGTGGGGTTGGTGTCAGGTCTCACTTTACAAGCAGACAAGAGCACAGCTAGTTATACTTGACACATTCAGGCCAGAAACCAAACATTGCCCATACCAGACAAGGAGAGCCTCTACAGGCAACTAGCTGAAGGATAGAGCAGCCAAAACACAACAGGAGAGCACATGCAGCACACACCAGAGATATTTCCTGAAGCTCCAGGCTCTGGAGACTCAATGACCTCTTCTTCATAAGGTCATTAGTTTTAGGAGCAGGAAACATAACTGGCTTTTCTAACACAGAGAAGGAGGCAGAGACGTGGACAAAATGCCAAGACAGAGGAATTTATCTCAAATGAGAGAACAAGGCCACAGCCAGTGATCTAAGCAAAACAGATAAAAGTGATATGCCTGATGGAGAATTTAAAGCAACAATCATTAGGATACTCACTGGACATGAAAAAATAATAGAACACAGCGGTGAGAACCTTACAAAAGAGATAAAAGAATTAAAAAGAATCAATCAGAGATGAAAAGTGCAATAAATGAGATTAGAAACATTCCTGATGCAATGAACAGCAGGCTGGAAGAAGCAGAGGAGTGCATTAGTGACCTAGAAGAAAAAATAATGGAAAACAATGAAGTTGAGCAAAAGAGAGAAAGAAAAATTATGCAGCAGGAGAATAGACTTAGGGAACTCAGTGACTCCATCAAACATGAGTCCTGGAAGAAGATGAAGAGGGAAGTAGGAGGCAGAAAAATTATTTGGAGAAATAATAGCTGAAAATATCCTTAACCTGAGGAAGGAAACAGATATCTAGATCCAGGAGGCATGGGGAACTACCAACAAAATCAACAGTAGCAGGCAAACACCAAGACATATTGTAATTGAATTTGCAAAATATAGTGATAAAGAAAAAATCTTAAAAGCAACAAAGACAAAAGTCCTTAACTTACAAGAAAAATCCCATTAGTTTCTCAAATAGAAACTTGGCAAGCCAGAAGGGAGTGGCATGACGTATTCAAAGTGCTGAATGGGAAAAATTGACAGCCAAGAATACCCTATTCAACAAGATTATTCAAAATAGAAGGCAAGATATAGTTTCCCATACAAACAAAAACTAAAGGAGTTCCTGACCACTAAACCAGCCCTAGAAGAAATATTAAAGGGGACACTTTGATTACAAGGGACAGACCATAAATGACAAAGACAAGAATGGATCAGAGATAATCTTCAGAAACAATGAAAAAACGAGCAAAAAATGGCAATAAATACATATCTTTAAATAATTACTCTGAATGTAAACGGACTAAACACTCCAATCAAAAAACATAGGGCATCAGAATGGATTTAAAAAAAAAAAAAAAAAAAACAAGACACATCTACAAGAGACTCACTTTAGATATAAAGATACCTGCAGATTGAAAGTGAGAGAATAGAGAAACCTTTCTCAGGAATGGATGTCAAAAGATAGCCAGAGCAGCAATACTTATATTGGACAAACCAGACTTTTTTGATCTTTTATTGTTTTTATCTTGCTTTAGTAACCAGGGTAATACTGGCCTCATAGAATGATTTCGAATGGGTTCCCTCTAATCCAATATTTGTATGATTTTGATAAAGAATCTCATTAATTATTATTTTTTTTTAGTATTTGGTAGAATTCACCAATGAAACCATTAAGCCTTGGGCTTTTCTATGCTGGGAGATTTTTGATTCCTAATTTAACTTTCATTCTTGTTATTGGTCTAAGAAGATTTCCTGTTTCTTAGATTCAAGACTGATGATTGAATCTTGGAAACTAGGGCATTTTTAGGAATTATCTAGGTTTTTTTTTTTTTTCTAAGTTACCTGATTTGTTGGTATACAATTGTTTATAGTAAACTGTTATCACACTATGTATTTCTGTGGTTACCTGTTGTACTGTTTTCTCTTCCACTTCTTATTTTGCTTTTTGAGTCTTCTCCTTTTTTTCCATAGTTAATGTAGTTAAAGCACTGTCAATTTTGTTGGTTTTTTTTTTCTTCTTTTTTAAAACTAGACATTACTTTCAATGTTATGGTACTGCTTACTCTGGTCTCTATTTTATTTATTTCTGATTTTTTCTCTGTGATTTCATTCAGTTACTAAATTTCATATAAGTTTCTTCTTTTTCTAGTTCCTTGTGTTTATTTGAATTTTTTTTCTTAATACAAGCATTTACAGCATAAATTTCATTCTAACATTAGTTTTGCTGCATCCCATAAGTTTTGGAATATTATGTTTACTTTTTCTTGTGTTTTGAGATATATTTTGATTTTTTGTTTGATTTATTTGGCCCATTGCTTGTGCTGTAGTGTGTTGTTTAATATTTACATTGTAGAAAAATTTGACCTATCCATATCATGGAATATTAATCAATCATAAAGAAGGAATGAAGTACTTATACGTATGCTACAACATGAATAAACCTTGAAAATGTTATGCTTAGCAAAGAAAGTCCATCACAAAACAGAAGTACTGTATGATTCTATTGATAAAATATGTCCAGAAGAAGCAAATCATTAATGACAGAAAGTGGCTTAGTGATGGCCTAGAGTTGGAAGAGTGGTAAATGGTGAGTCTTTGCTAACGGGTACAGCTTCTATTTGACATGACAAAAATGTTCTAACCTTATATTTTGATGATATAGGTACAACTCGCAAATATATTACAAACCACTGAACTGTATAATTTAAATGGGTTAGCTGAATGGTACATGAATATCCCAATATTTTTTTTTTCTTTTCAGAAAAGAGTGATAAACAGCACAATGAGAAGCAAATGAAAAAAATCTCAAATCAAATTAAATATTTTTTGGAGTATTCAAAAAAGAAAAAATAAATGATCCAGTTTAAAACAAAAGCTTCTGTGTATTTGTGACTTTAAAACTGTATATTTGAATCTTTATTAGTCAAAAGGATCATAATTATCAATACAGAGCCTGCAGAGCCAGAAAAAGTTTGTATCCAGTTGAGACATCTTTTGCCTGTGGTCTTGTATTACTTGAAGCTTCAATTTTCTCAAATGTGGAAAAATTATTTACCTCACAGAACTGGCACAAAGACTCAATAAATGTTATTTATTATTCCTTTATTATTTTATTTAGTGCTATAATTGCAGAAGTTTGAAATGACAGCCACAAAATTAATTGCATGGGTTGTGGCATTCTATACTTAAAATTTGAGAAACACTATACTTAAAAATGCGGTTGAGATCTTCCACTAATGGAGACTGGAAAAAAATCACCAAAATTAGCAGGATTGGGTTCCTAGTAATCCGAATTTGTAGCTACTGTGTTATACCTTCAAAATAAAGTGTCACATGTTTCTCAGACTCATATAATTATATTGAAGATAATTCACACATACTTTTCCTGACCCAGACATATCAAAGCTTGTAAAAACTTATAGTTAATTTTTACAGTTTTCCCTGTGTGGATGTTGTTGCAGTTTGTACATTACTATTCATATTAGCAAAGCCACTAGGGTTTCATCTCAGCTCTGCTGTGCTATTATCCATTAAAAATTAATAACAAAAATTACCTCCTTAATTAATAGGCACAGGAGGAGTTCTTAACTCACTGCAGAATTTTATACTGCTTGTTCATCAAACTCAAAATAATTTAGCAACTACCTAATTAATTCCTAATTGATATCATTGGGCCATTACTTCTCCAGTTGCATCTGGACAGACACCAAGAGATACTGCCCTAGGTGTTTTTATATATAAGATCTAAAATACCTAACAAAGCAACATAAATTTTTTTCACTCAATCATCCAAATGACCATTGCATTATTTTATCAAACAGGGAGAAAAAAGTAAAATATATTTTCAATTGGGTAAATCATCTGCAAATTATAAAGATCAAATTTAAGACAGTAGCAACCTAAGGGCTTACTCTCTGAACATTAATGATTAGGGGTAATAAGTTTTAAAGTATTTAATATAGTAAACTTATTATTTCTCTAGAATTACCATTTTAAATATGTTGTGGTATTTTGGACACATGACTAATATCTGGGGGGAAATGTTTCCATGCATTTAAATCGATCGGTTTTAACACAAAGAAATGTACCGCCTGTTATAAGCAAGGTACCTTAATTATTTTGAATAATTAAAACTCACAAAACATCACGTGAAATGTTACACAGAATTTAGATTATAAAAATTAAAATCAGAAAGCAAATTTTAAAACAATACATAATCATGATGAAGCATTAAGAAATTAAGGTCTATAAAAAATAACCAATGATTTGACAAACTCTACGCCAAGGAATTTAAGAAGTCAAGATAAGGAACCAAATAGTAGTGGACTCCTATTTTATTCTAGGCAACTGGAAGGGCATTTTACATATAAATATGTCTCCTACTTAGGTACAGTGATATTTTGAAATAGTTTTATTGTCATTTTACCAATGAAAAAAAATTTGCTTAGTAAAATCGAGTCACGATTTTACTTGCCCAAAGTCACGATGGTACAGCTGGGATGCTAACTTGGATAAGTCTGTCTAGAAAGTGCATCCTCTCTTTTAGTATTAATTTATCATTTCTTTAATTCGAATGGGACTTTAAGATGCAATTTCCCCTCAGAGAGTTATTGTGAGCATTAACTTGAGACAGCTTACAAAAGAAAAAAGCATGGCTCATTATAGGCATTTAGTTTTCCTTTCCATTAACTTAGATTTCCAGCTAGTACTTGCTAAAACTGACATACAACCAACTCATAGTAGCCAAAATAAAAAAGAAATGGAAAAACAGCATTTTTGTGAGTATGTTCCAAACAGGTAACACCAAAATGTGTTTTAACTTTAACTTATTTAATTAATTGTGATGCGGATAGGGTGATACCATTACCTTGTAGTAAAAGGAGTTGCTGAGGAAATTGTTCTGATATCAATCATTTATATCTCATGAAGACAGGTGAACAAAATGCCTTTCAGATCTTAGAAACAAAAATTCCTTTATTTAATAAAATGCATTGACTAGTTGACTGACTGAATGATGGTCCATAGTTTTAATCATGCAACTGGTTGTATTTCTTTCTTCACATATGCCAGCAAAGCTCTCTAAGTAACATTTTCTATTCACTATGGTGACACTAGTATACAGTTTGTGTGCCACCCCCACTGGTAGCTTCATCTTATTGTTCATATCTTCTTTTATCATTATTCTATTTTCCTCAAATGATTACTACCTTGCAAGATGCTTAACTGAATAGAAAAAAAAATCCTCCACACAAACATGTAAAATCATAGAAAGAAAAAATTAGGCAAAAATATACTGCTGGTATTTTTCCTTTGACAGACTGTACAGTTCATAACGTATTTCACTGTAACAAAAATTTTAAGGTCACTTATTTGAGTCTTAGAGGTATTAAGTGATAGTAAATTTTGTTGGTACTTTTTTTTCCATCAAAATACTGTTGAGGTATATCTAACCAAGCTCACTGCTAAAATCTTTCATGATTCAATCTGAGGCAAAAACAACACCATACCAATGAATAAGAGAGTGAGAAGAAGTATAAAAAGTGAGAAGGGTCACATTATTTTTCAATTTATCAAGGTATAAACACTAGCATATTTTTAAATCAAAACTGTTTTTGGGCCTGTATACATTATAAATAATTTATTAAGTAAAGAAACCATAAATATATTTTACCACAGGGGAAATGAATGTCTGGTATTAAACAAATTGATAATCCTGTATTTGAAACATGATACAGATTGTTTATTAAAAATATTCTCCAGAAAAGTAATTTAAGCATTAATTCAAGAATATATGATTAAAAATACCTGGAAGGCTTATCCATAGGCTTTTTAATCTAAAAGCTTAGCTTTTATATTAGAATTTACAAAGATAAAATTAGATAATGCTGATATCAAAGTAAATTATTCAGAATAGTTGCTTTTATTTTTTTCTTCAAAGCAAATCTCCTTTTGATCATTTACTTTGAATTCATATATCTTTCCTTCATTGAAACTGTCTTTCTTACTTTCATTAATAATATCCACTTACTGCTCTCTAAAACAGGTACTTCATTCGTACTATTATCTGTACTACTTCTCCCTTTAGGAAGGGAGGGTGTTAATTTAGGACTCCACAGATACATTACATATTTAAAGAACTTGTCCAACTTTTTCAAATCATCCATTGCACTGGTCAAAAAAACACTTTTTAAAATCTAAGTATAAATTTACAATTGACTTGTAGATGAAAATATAGATAGCAAAGAATGAAATAAAAAGCATATTAAAAGATGTCCAAAATTATTATGACTACAATAATAAATAGCTCTCCTTGCCAAGGTAGGTACAGTGATAAGCACAAAATTCAATAACAACATGATGCAATATGTAGATACACATCTAACTGCAAGTACACAGACATTTCTATAACAAAGAATTTGAACCACACAATTCAAACTGTTTTCTTTCTGATTTGTTGGTTCTGTTCTAATTATTTTAATTGCCTGGTTGATAAACTTTAGCTAACATTCCTAATACTGCAAGTAGTATATCAACTAACAATGATTAATACTATATGAATATTAACTGTGTACACTAATTATGTATTCTATTGTCATTAGAATACATTAACATGTCTCTTTTTCATGTTAAATCACCAATATATACATGTTGAAAAAAATGCAAGAATTTTTTTTTTTCAATTCCAGAGTTCCAAACCCTGTATGGTAAATAGATTTCTTAATTAAAGTGTTTGATTTTCTGTAGAGAAAAATAAAATGATTGAGCTTTACTACCTTTTGTTTGTATTTTTTCAATCCCTTTTTACTAACTATATACATGGCCAAAGATTTCTGGCTATTGTATTAAAGGAAATCACATTAATATGTAGCAATTGAGCATCTACTATATATAAATTACTGTAGTAAAAGGGACAGGAAAAATTCTGCACTTTCTAGACGTGAAGATATCTCTAGTCTTTGCAAATTCAATAATTTATATTTTAAGTTGAATAAAATTTATAAATGTCACACATGAAAATTGCTAAAAATATTTGACTAGATTTTTTCAAAATAAAAGTATTTCTCTGGGGTTTTACAAAAATCATCTTGACCATTATATTAAGCCTTACTATAAACTGCTGCAAATCTTTGCTGTATTAAGACTCGAGTCAAAAATTGAAAGGTTTTACTCTAACAAAAAGTTTTTAAACCCTCCAATGCCCTTCAATTATGTAAATAACAAAATTAAAGTCATCGTTATTTTAGTTTTCACTTTTGAAAATCACCTTTATTTAAATCATTTTAAAATGCTTAGCATTAATGAGCTTTTTATCAATATAAGTTATCATTAATGACCTTCTATATGCTGAAAAAAACTTTAATTATGTTGTTTAAAAAATAAATTGTGTAAAACCTATTCAACCAGAAATTCTTTATGAGCTTATGTGTATAAACATACAGTGTGGCTTTTTTCAAACCCTATAATGTGACATCCAAAGTGAAATAGATTTTCAAAAGATGCTTTATTAACTAACATTCAACAAACCTAAGACACTCTAAGGAATATTTCATTTATTAGATTTGTTACTTCAGGTATACAAAGTGACATCATTTACTTTATAAAAAGTTAGTTAACTCCATTGATTCAAAAGTTACCTTAGTTTTAGCTTCAACCAAGTTATCTACATCCTGAAGTATTCTCAGGAGATTCACAGTTTTTAGTATATCATTCTTTTCTTTATAACAAAGTACATAACACTCATTACTTTATAAAAAATGAAGTTAAGGTTTAAAAATGTTTGTTTTTAGGGGTGCCTGGATGGCTCATCATCCAACCCTTAATTTCAGTTCAGGTCATGAGCTCATAGTTTCTTCAGTTTGAGCACCACACTAACAGTGTGGAGCCTGCTCAAGATTCTCTCTCTTCTCCTCTCTCTCTACCCCTCTCTGCCTTCCTTTCTCTCAAAATAAAACAATAAACTTTGGGGATGTCTGGGTGGCTCATCTGGCTAAGAGCCTGGCTCTTGATTTTGGCTCAGGTCATGATTTCATGGTTCATGGGTTCAAGTCCCCATCAGGCTCAGCTGACAGAGCAGAGCTTACTTGGGAATCTCTCTCTCCTCTCTCTCTCTCTCTCTGCCACTCCCTGCTATGTGTGCACACATGTTCTCTCTCTCTCAAAAATAAATAAAACATTAAAAAATTTATTAATTACCGAAAAAGTTTGTTTTTGTTCCCAAGCCAATAAATTGAGCTAAGTCACTCTTTGCTCTTTATTATGATTGGCTACCAAACATAACGGAGATGGCTAAATTACCTATTATTCTTTTTATTATTATTTTTTTAACGTTTTATTTATTTCTAAGAAAGAGAGACAGCATAAGCAGGGGAGGGTCGGAGAGAAAGGGAGACACAGAATCTAAAGCAGGCTCCAGGAACGAGCTAGCTGTCAGCACAGAGCCCAACATGGGGCTCAAACCCACGAACCATGAGCTCATGACCGGAGCCAAAGTTGGATGCTCAACTGACTGAGCCACACAGGCTCCCCTATTCTCTTTAATTATTACTTTTATTTTTTATTGTGAAAATCTTTAAAATGAAAAACACAGAGAAAATATTACAATGCATGAACCTTTCACCTCAAATATCTACTGCCCAGCTTTGATAATTTTCAACAACTTTTCAACTTTGTTTCCTCTATTCCCTCTTCCTTCCATGCAGTTGGTAAAGTAAATCCCCAATACCTTACTGTTTCATCACATGCATCTCTGTAAAGTTTTCTTTAAAAAACAAAACAAAATGTTCAATAAAAATGTTTATTTTCCCCAACAAAATAAAAATAATTCTGTAATAATTTATTCATTTCTCAAATTTCTCCAAATGACCCAGAAATATATTTTTATAGTGTTTTAAGTTTTTCAGTAAGTGTGCCAACAGAGATGTCACATTGCATTTGCCTCTTTATTTTTTTTTTAAGTATATTTATTTATTTTGAGAGAGTGTGCACAAGCAGGAAAGGGGCAGAGAGAGCAGGAGGGAAGAAAGACGGGAGAGGAGGAGAAAGAATCCCAAGCAGGTTCCACACCATCTGCACAGAGCCTGATTCAGCGCTCAAATTCACAAACAGAAGACCATGACCTGAGCAGAAATCAAGAGTCAGATGCTTAACAGACTGAGCCACCCAGGCGCCCCTGCATTTGCCTCTAAATCTACAACAGCTCTCCCATTTTTATCATGCACCTTATTTGTTTAAGAAACAGACCATTATCCTGCAGAATTCCTCACATCTTATATTTGTTCACTGGCAATTTCATCATGCCATTTAACATCTCCTCTTCCCCCCATCCCAATATTTCCCGTAATATCACAATTTAATAGAGAGAATAGAGTAGAATTAAGTACTTGTGGGCAGGAGTGGTGCTGCTGTGTACTTCTCTAGGCATTTCATTAAGAGACACAAAATGTCTAATTCGTTACAATTTTAGGGATGTTAGTGATCAGTGGATTTAAGTATTGCTAGTCTAATCCAACACTGGAAAATTCTCAATAAACAACATATCCTCACAGCCATCCCATGCACATATAGACATTTTTATCATCTTTTTAATGACTGCTTAGTATACCACTATATATTTAACAAATGTCCTATTGAAGAACATTTGAGGTGTTTCCAATATTTTATTACAAATATTTTGCAATGAATAGTTATTTGCACACATTACTTTATATGTTTCCAGTGCCTTAGAATTAAATTTCTAGAAGTCAGATAGTTGAATCCAAAAGTAAATACATATATAGTTTTGCTAAATACTGACAAATACTCCTCCAAAAGAGTATATATTTTCATATATGTAATTCTTTTAAAATAAATACACATAAATGACAAAATTGTATAATGTATCTGCATAAAAGTGAGAAAAATCTGCATTTTTAAAAGAATATCTGTCAAATCAACTGCAAGAAGAATATTTTTAAAATGATTATTCTAAATTTATAATCAAACAGAAAAAATTTTAAAGTAGTTTCTTTTGATATTAGCCTATAATACAGAATAATGGAAATATAAACATTGTAAAATGTAAAATATACACATTGCCTTCTTTTGATAATTTTTAATGTGGTATTATCTATTACATAAAAAAGAGCATAAACAAAAAAACATTATAATCTTAGACATTATGTCTAATACCAAAAAGTTAAAATTAAGGACACTGAAATCCAATCTGTAGATTTTCTCAAATGTATGCAGTAAGACCAAGACTTTAAAGATCTAGTTTAATGTTATTTCTACTTTAATTTGAAAATGACTATGTTAAAGATGTTAAAAGCAATTTTACAAAAGTTAGTAATAGCTTGTCTTTGTACTCAAATATCTAAATTTGAATAAACAATTCTTATAACCTACTTCAAAAGGATTAACTTTGGTATTTGATGATATGACAATTTGTGCTTTGATATAAACTTAAAGTATTATATATATTCATTAATTTATTCATTCAACATGAATTTATCTCATACTCCAACTCTGTGTATTTATGTGTTTATAAGTACGTGTTTATGGTTGCTACTGGCCATTATTAATTTTGAGATCAACTTTATTGTATCAATATTAATCTATACAGTTATTATTAGAGTGGCTAAGATTTTGAAGAGTAAACCTGGATCTACAAAACTTCCATTTGGTTATATAAAATAAATGAAACATGGAACTGTTATTGCTGTTTCTTCCTTCAAAAAGAGAAAATATGCACTTTTCCATTATGTATTAAATTATAATTTCCTTCTTTGAAATGTCTTAATAGTTTTTTTTTTCTTATTTTATAATTATCTTCCCACTGGGTTTATATTTCCAAAACAGATTTTAAGATCACCAGAATCATATGTCTATGGTACCTAGCATGTGCCTTGCACATATAATATAGAAAACTGGAGCTCGAAAAGACTGAGTGTATCCTAAATAATATGAAGTTTATCAATGAAAGCTAAGTGAGTAGGATCAAAATTGTATGTTATGATGCATTTATTTAGCACTTACCTGAAGGATGAAGATTCTGTTCCTCTAAAAATTCTAGATCAAGCATTAGATCATCTTCATCCAGTTCACAAGATCCCAAATTATTCAAAACATCCTGAAGAAATAGCAAAATCAGTAGTTAGGGACCAAAACACTGAGAAATTGAGGAAATACCCACATATAGATGTCATGAAGAAAAAACAAATTAAAAATGAAAAATTTTAGCTGAATCCCAGAAATCATTTGACTATCCCATAGGCTTTAACATTGTCAGCCCAATAAAAAATTCCAAGCATTTTTATAAAAATCTTAATGCTCACTAAAACTTCTAAAGAGGATATAAAGGCTGTTTCAAATGTATAGAAATTTGTAAAGTGAACCTTAAGATTATTTTTTATATTCATCTTTCAAATCTGAGTAACCTTCTGACATATTTGATGAATTGTTTCTCAAAAAATTTGGATCCAGTGCCCACCGTGAGATATTAATTTAGACCATATTAGGTAGTGAAGATCCAGTTACCATTTTCTTTTTTTTTTTTTTAAATGTTTTATTTATTTCTAGGAGAGAGAGAGAGAGAGAGAGACAGCGTGAGCAGGGGAGGGTCAGAGAGAGGGAGTCACAGACTGAAACAGGCTCCAGGCTCTGAGCTGGCAGTCAGCACAGAGCCCGACGCGGGGCTCGAACCCACGAACCGCGAGATCATGACCCGAGTGAAAGTCGGACGCTTAACCAACTACGCCACCCGGGCGCCCCCAGTTACCATTTTCTAATCATTTGCTTAAGATTAGGAGAGATGAACAGAAGAACTAAATGTCAATAAGATTAAAACTTAATTATTGACTTTCATAATGCTATAAACATCAGAGCTAGATTATATGTTTCTTTTCTCCTTTATCTCAGAGGGAAAACAGAAGAGTATATTGAGAGGTTCTGAGGGGAAACAGTGATGTGCAGAGGTAGGAATTCTTGAAGGAGGAATAAAATCCTAATTTGTGTATTTACGTATATAGATGGTGGTGACTATATTAAGAAAAAAGCAATAATTTAACATTTAGAAACTAGTTTGAAATAACAAACGTACATTTTGTACGTTTGTACAAATGTATATGATGTAGTGAGTGATACTACATATTAGACCACTTTTTCTACTGATTTGAATGTTACCATAATTTAAGTTTAAAGAACTAAATATGCATTAAGGAAAGCCCAGTGATAGTGTCAAATGGACACTAACACTTTCTGGGATTTTGAAAGCAAGGATACTCTCACCTTTAAATAATTTATTCTCATTGTAAAAAAAAAAAATAGAATTAAACATCAGTAAACTTTAGAATCATGTGTTATACTTGAAGACAGCACAATTAAGTTTCAAAGGTGATAAATATCCCCAAATATAAGTGCTTCTCTCTACAAATGAAAGTTAGAAAAAATCATTATCTTATTGCATTATGTTTAATTCTACTTTATCTGTATTTATTACAAGGTAACTAGTAATTTAAACTATAAAACAATCAACTGTTTACTGGTAGTTTTATGATATATGTGGCAAGAATAGCTTACTGAGAATAAGTTGTTTATTTATATAGCATCAAAATATGTTATAAGATACAAGCAACAAAAGATAATCTGCCTTCCTCAAAAAATGCAAGACAATATTAAAACAACAAAAGAAGCATAATTCAAGTTGAATGTGGATAATAGTTTTGAAAAGAGATATTGGTAAAAACACTGGTATTCATGTCTATTAACCACTATCTAAATGAGAGAATCTTAATTTAGGAGTCGAGAGTACTTTTATGTAAAAAAGAAAAAACTGTTTCATAATGAAAATGTAGTACTTTATCGAGCTTCAAATTAGTCTAAATAATTTTAGTTTTATATTCTGAATTTATTGAACAATATTATAGTCTTGTTTCTAACCGAAATTCATATGTTGAAACCCTAACCCCCAGTATTTTACAATGTGACTTGTTTGGAGACAGAACCCTTAAGGAAAATAAATTCTAGTTAAATTGGGTTTCGTGGGTGGGCCCGAATTCAATAAGATTAATGTTCTTATAAGAAGAGAATATTAGGACTTAGGCAACACAAACAGAAGGCCAATCATGTGAGGACACAGAAAAAGGGAACCATCTGCATGCCAAGGAGAGAGGATTCAGGAGAAAACAAATCTTCCTATATTGTGATCTTGGATTTCCAGTCTCCAAAAATGGTAAGAAAATAATTTTCTATTGTTTAAGCCACCTCCTCTGTGGTATTTTGTTATGGCTGCCCCAGCAAATACAGCCCACAATATTTAGAAAATCAATGAAGATTGGAACAATGGAGTAAAGGAAATAAAGGAGTGCCTGACAAATGACGGTCACCTTTTGTTTGTTTGTTTTTTTAATTATACCCAGTAAGGACATCTTTCTCACTACAGGATTCTATGGTTTGCACAGCATTTCCCTTCTCTATTTGGAATCACTCTGCCCAACCCATGTAGCTTGGAACCAGAAGTTTTTATGGTACTCAAGTCATGGTACTCAAGTTTTTACATGAGTTAAACCCCTTGTCTTGGGTGGATGATCCAAGATGCACATCTTAACCAAACTTGCTGACAACCCTTCTGTACAAATGAGAAAAGTTTCTGTCTGTCTGGTGATAGATAACAAGATGCAACATGATGTTATCACAGAGGCCTTGGGTTTCATTACATACCTATGACCCCTCTAAGTCTACTTGAAATTTTTTTTTTTTTTTTTACAAATAGTTTATTGTCAAATTAGTTTCCACATAACACTCAGTGCTCATCCCCACAAGTGCCCTCCTCCATGCCCATCCCTCCTCCTCCCCACATCCATTAGTCCTCAGTTTTTGTCAGCATACTTGAAAAATTTTTTAAATGTCATAGTGGCAGGTCTTCTGGCTCCTCAATCTAGGAATTCCAGAGGTCCAAAGACATACATGAACTTTTCAAGGCTGAATTTTAAATTTTGAATTTTGAGGGACACCTGGTGGCTCTATCAGTTAAGTGTCCAACTTCAGTCAAGTCATGATCTCATAGTCCATGAGTTCGAGCCCCACATCAGGTCTGTGTTGCCAGCTTGGAGCCTGGAGTCTGCTTCAGATTCTGTGTCTCTCTCCCTCTCTTCAGATCCTGATCCTGTCCATCCTCCACTCATGCTTTGTCTGTCTGTCTGTCTGTCTGTCTCTCTCTCTCTCTCTCAAAAATAAATATTTAAAAAATTATATTTTAAATTTTGAAAGTTAATACAGTCACCAAAAGTTTGAAAAGTAATTTTTTTAAGTCCCTTTTTTTTAACAAAGAAATATTTAAAATCCATGCCTCTGAGGGGCACCCGGGTGGCTCAGTCGGTTAAGTGGCCGACTTCAGCTCAGGTCATCTCACAGTTCCTGGCTTCCAGTCCACGTAGGCTCTGTACTGACAGTTCAGAGCCTGGACCCTGCTTCAGATTCTGTGTCTTCTTCTCACTCTGCCCCTCCCCAGCTCACACTCTGACCCTGTCTCTCTCAAAAATAAAATTAAAAACGTTAATAACCCTGTCATTGATAGTCCCACATTTATAATTTAAGAAAGTAACACCATGAAACTGAACAAATAAAATTTGGAAAACTTAACTGCATTGTTCCAAATTATTCACATTTTGCAAATGACTCTTGACATTTGGAGTAGGATGGGTCCATTTACCACTGATCTAGATGAATTGCTTTTAAAACTCCTAATTCTAAATAGCCTTGCATTAATATCTTGCTTATAAAGCACTCCTGTTAGTTTAGGGAAGTCTTTGAAGCTGGTAAAACCTCATAATAAAAGAAGAGAAAATGCAGCAACATGATATGTTACAGAAGAAAATCAATATGAACTCATAAACCTAAATATAATATGTTTTCCTGATTTCTCTTTAAAAGAGACCAACAGCAGCAGCAATACTTTTGGCCCCAGCCAGCATTTACAGGCAAACCAGATACTCACTGCTCAGTATCTACCAACAATGAACCAGGGCTCCTTAGGTTTTAAGGAAAGGGGGGAAAAGGAAAGAAAAACATAGAATAATTCTGTTCCATTCTTTCATTGTCAGGAAACAAGTTTCATCTAAAAAAACACATCAGAAGCAGTTTTGAAAGGCTAACGAAAGTGATCTAAATGGCTTTTCTCTCACTAATCTCTGATATAGAAACATGAATATATATATGTATATATATGAACATATATATGTATATACATGATTATATATATATATATATATAAACTAAACAGCTTGAGTCTGTTGAAGGCTAAGAGTTCATAATACTCAAACAGAAATGTTGGTATGAGGAATATAAAGAGGCACTCATACTAGGTTAAGTTTTAAGTGATGAATCACTAAATTCCACTATCGAAACTAATATTACACTATATATTAACTAACTGAAATTTAAATAAGAACTTTACCAAAAGTAAATAAATAAATGAAAACAGAGAGAGAGGCCAACCATAAAAGACTTTTAAATACAGAGAACAAACTGAGGATTGCTGGTGGAATGGGCTAAGTAGGTGATGAGTATTAAGAAGGGCACATTTACAGATGAGCACTAAGTGGCATATGTAAGAGATAAATCACTGGGTTCTACTCCTGAATTCAAGACTACACTGTATGTTAAATAACTTGAATTTAAACTAAATATATATATATATATTCTCAATATATAAATATTGAGAGAGACTTGAAAAAAATTTTTTAAATGTGCTCATAATATACACAAAAAGTATCTATAGAGTAAAATATCTTCAATTTCTATTGTCTTCAGGGGTACCTGGGTGGCTCAGTCAGTTGAGTGTCCAGCTTCGGCTCAGGTCATGATCTCATGGTTCGTGGGTTTGAGCCCCACGTCGGGCTCTGTGCTGTAACTCAGAGCCTGGAGCCTGTCTTTGGATTCTGTGTCTCCCTCTCTCTCTGACTCTCCCCTGCTCACACTGTCATTTTTAATTGTTTAAAAACATTTTAAAAAATTTAATTTCTATTGCCTTCAATAAAGAGTTAATACATGGATATTTTACTTTTCTGATTATATGTATGTTTATAATAAAAAGATATGTATTTCTTTCCATTTGTGTAAGGAAAGACCTGTAAATACCAAAAGAGTAGCATCAAAATTCTGTACTAGGAACAGAAAAGATTGATCAGCACATAATTACCAAGTGGAAAAGAAGTCCAGCAGTTAATTAACACTAATGATCATATCCCCACATCCAACAAAACAGAACTGTGTGTTTCAAAAATTTGATAAATTAGTGGAATAAATAGAAGTGGTAACTAAGCAGAAATAGTCCCTCATCTCCTAGAAGATAAGAAGTTAGATAGCTTTACATAATAACGACATAGTAAAGAAAGTGCATGAGTTTTTAATAACATGCAAACACCAGACCTACATATCATAATAACAGAGAAATTGTTTTGTAACACAAGCAGTTTGGACTTAAAAAAACAAATCATTTTGTGAGGAAACACCAATATTGCACAAAATTAAAAACTAGGCTTGAACTTTAAGTAAAGGCATAAGAGTATATAATAAATAGATTTTAATTGTAAAAAGAAGTCCAACCTGATGGCCAATATTCTTAGTTTGAATCGTTGCTAAATATATAGCAAATTCCAATGATAAGATGAAAACTTTTCTAATTAAAAACCCAGAATTTGCAAGTCTAAGAGATGACTTTCTTTTTCTTTTAACTCTAGCATGGTTACTGAATCTTAGGAAAGTCTCAGATATCTTTCAAATAGTCTCAGGTATCTTTGAAATCCTAGGGAAATATAAACATTTCCACATCAGCAAAATAAAGAAGAAAAAAGATGAAAAGGAATGTAAATCCCTAGTATTAGCACTTTAGTAACCAGTTTAAGGATCAGCATAGGACATAGGGCGCGTGGGTGGCTCAGTCAGTTAAGTGTCCAGCTTTGGCTCAAGTCATGATCAGTTTGTGGGTTTGAGTCCCGTTTTGTGCTCTGTGCTGACAGCTAGCTCAGAGCCTGGAGCCTGCTTCAGATTCTGTCTCCCTCTCTCTCTCTCTGCCCTTCCCCCACTCAGGTTCTGTCTCTCTCTCTCTCTCTTTCTCTCTCTCAGTCTCTCTCAAAAAGAAACATTAATTTTTTTTAGAAGATAAATTGTCTTAGTAGATTTGGTATTTCAGTATCAAATTTAATTATATAAGATTTAAACCAATGTTAAAAGGTCATATAAAATGGAGGTGCCTTGGTGGCTCACTCGGTTAAGTGTCTGACTTAGGCTCAGGTCATGATTTCAGGCTTCATGGGTTTAAGCCCTGCATTGGGCTCTTTACTGACAACTCAGAGCCTGGAGCCTGCTTCATATTCTGTGTCTCCCTCTCTCTCTGTCCCTCCCCAACTCGTGCTCTTGTCTCTGTCTCTCGCTCTCAAAAATAAACATTAAAAAATTTTTAAAAAAATGAAAACAAAAAAAATATACAAAAAGGATATGGAAAATTTAATTTAATCCATATTCCATTTTATTGGTATGTAACATTCATGTGGGTAGTTTGAAAAGAGTTGATTGTTTAACTGTAATAAAATACTATTTACTGGATTCATAATATTAATAAATTGGATATTAAATCAAGCACAATTACTACTAGGTATTCTCTAAATAGACATTTAAAAATCTATCAACAGCAGTGATTACTCAGGTAATCTGCCAAATGAGTTAACCCACTAAAAGTAAACTAAAAAATTATTAAGGAAGTAATTCAAAAACTAATCTTCTAAACCCTAGGGATATAAAAACGAACCTAACAGAGTATGATTTCTTTCCTTATAGGCCTTACAGATAACTGTATTCTAGTACATAAATAACAGTTTTTAAGTAAATAAAGTAGATTTTTAAAAATACATCCATCTCCTGTGTTTGGTTAGTGTGAAGCAATTCTCTAGAGCCTCATTGCTATTGGCTGAAATAATAACATTGAATTTCTGAAGTTACTAAGTCAAAAAACAATCTGTGATCACTCCATTAATATGAAACCAATCCATTAACCCCACTCTAAAATAACCCTTCAGCATTGTTTCTTTATTGCAGTAAAGATAACTATGATCCTGCTAAAAACAAAGCTGAGACATGTCACCACACAAGGAAGCATTGCCTTAAAACAGAAGAATTCCATCAAAGGAGATTATTATTAAAACATTCTCTAATTGTGGCATTATAAAGATGTCATTAATTTCATGTTTATACTACTATATTTTAAACAAAGGATTATCCAAATAGGCTTAAGTTATCTAAGAGGCAAGATATGTCATCCTGGACTGGACTTTCACAGCTCTTTACAAAATGTGTTAATTGACATAGAAATGCTCTGATCATTACTCGATCTAAAAGTGAAGAGATAACTATATAAATTAATAAAGCATAGTCTATCTGGTCTGCATTCTTCTTTTAATCATTTTCCATTATAAGTAGGGTCATCCAGAATATGCATATCATTCTCCAATATTCTTATCATAGAAGTTTCCACAGATTACCAAAAAGAAAATATTATTTTATTATCAAAAATGTATGATGTAGCAAATGTAGAAGGCTTCAGTCAAACTTCCCTGTGTGAACCTAATAATACATTCTGAGATTTGCCTTACAATTAATTATATTTGCATTTCTTTGGCAAAATGATTAGATCAACTAACTTTGCAAATGTCTTTAGATAATTCATAATATTCCCAAAAGATGAATCACACAAATTATAAAAACTGAGAAATGTAAACGTGGTAAGGTACACACACCATCAAAAACAGGTATCAGAATAGCATGGGTATACATAATTTTATAAGAGTTAAGCACTTGTGTGTGTGTGTGTGTATACGTATATATATATACACACACACACACGTATATGCAGTGGAAAATAAAAGAAAATACACCATACATGCATATACTTTTAGTAATATGATTTCACTGCTATTTTTTGGAAAGAGAAATTAACACAATATTTTATAATTACTACTCTGAGAGTAGTTATTTGGTTTTGATTTCCTGATTCGGTAAAGAAAGTATGCTCAATCATTATAACAGAATTACCTTCACCTTTCAACATGGCATCCGTGAAATATTTCCAAACACAGTTTGCTTTTTGTTAGGTACAGATTTACTGTATGAATTCATGTAGTTCAAAATGTATTTTTAATCATTGTTTTCAAATGTATGTCTTAATTCTACCAACTTTGATTGATAAAACTTCGCACAAGACCAAAGACATACATTTTACATATATGAACGGTGCTCTTACGAATTCATTAAAATAACATATTGTTATTATAAATATGTGCAAAGGTTAATATTGTATTTTGATTAATGTGTGTTTTTTGTATTTAAATACAAACAAACAGGCTCCATGCTTAGTGCTGAGCCCGACTCGGGGCTTGATCCCACCACCCTGGGATCATGACCTGAGCTGAAATCAAGAGTCTAGTGGGCTCAACTGACTGAACTACGCAGGTGCCCTGGCAAAATGAGATTCTTAAAGCTCTGCCCAGAGTTGCTAATTTGTCCCTTTATACTAATAAAACAAAGACATAACTACTAAAATAACAAAACAAATATGTTAAAGTATTTTGTATTTCAATATTTTTAGGAAAGTTAACATTTATACAGATTCATGTAACCATAGATGTTATGAATCTTAAACCAATATTTGAATTCACACAAAATTTAAAATTAAACTCTGAACATTTTAATTTTACTTTTTTTAATTTTTAAAATAATTTTTACTTTATTTTTGAGACAGAGAGAGACAGAGCATGAGCAGGGGAGGAGCAGAGAGAGACACACAGAATCGAAACAGGCTCCAGGGTCTGAGCTATCAGCACAGGACCCAACACGGGGCTGGAACCCACGAACCGCGAGATCATGACCCGAGCTGAAGTCGGACACTTAACCGACTGAGCCACTCAGGTGCCCCTGAACATTTTAATTTTAATCTATGCAAGGAAATAAGTTAAAGTTAATTTCATTATTAAGGAATAAAAATAGGAAACTAGAAAGTGTAGATATATTACATAATTAGCAAACTTCACAAACCAAAATTAAAATATAATAATTGCTGTTAAGTTTAAAAATGTGTATTTATATAAATAACAAACTAATGGTCAACAGAGGGAAGTGGGGTGAGGTGATGGGCAAAATGGGTGAAGAGGAGAGACACCAGCTTCAATTATAGAATGAATAAGTCACAGGAATAAAAGGCATGGCATAGGGAATATAAGCAATGATACTTTAATAGTGTTGTATTGTGACAGAGAGTAGCTAAGCATATGGTAAGAACAGAATAATGTATAGGTAAATGGAATCATTATATTTTATACCTGAAATGAATGTAACATTGTATGTCACCTATACTCAATTGAAAAAAATTAAAAATTTAAAAGTTTAAAATGCATTATTTTTCCTTAGCATCATTTAAAATAAGGAGAAAAACTGTTATCTTCTGGGGTTCTGTTTTCATGACAAATTAGAAACAATGTCACAGATGCCACCTACCTGATTCTAAACCTGACTGTATCAGCATGTGCCATTATCAATAAAGTAACACATATAAATAGTTTTTATCAAATAGTCTTATCTCCAATGAAAGCAACATTTGTATGTTTATAATATAAAATACTCTAATTATACCATATATCACTGGCTAGAAATTAACATGGTAATGTGAAAAAGTATGCTCCAATAATTAGAATGTTTGAAATTCTAAGGTCTAAAAAACTTTTTTTGAGTTTATTTATTTTGAAAGAGAGAGAGAACAGTGGAGGGGCAAAGAGAGAAGGAGAGAGAGAATCCCAAGCAGGCTGCATTAGTGTGGAGCCTGATGCAGAGCTTGAACTGACAAACTAAAAGATCATGGCCCCAGCTGAAACCAAGAGGCAGATGCTGAACCAAATGAGCCACCCAGGTGCCGCTGAAATTCTAATATGTTTAACAATATATTATAGACAGATAATTATTTCTAGCCTTCATTCTTTGTGTCTAAGGGATATTGAGCATCTCAAAATCATGAAATATACAATATTATCTTCTAATTGGTGTCACTGTCAACTTTTTGCCAAGGACCATTACAATTTTCAATTTTCACTACTCACTTCTCTGATATTATTCTCATGAAAGTATTCATTTTTATATATTCTCTCCTTATCTAACACAGAAAATGATATCAATGGCATGTGTCTATAGAATAAATACCAATTATTGTATTTCAAAACCTTATAATATGATCTCTGTCTACCTCCCCAAAATTGCTTCCTTCAAACTTACTACAATCAATTATATTTGTTCTTTTCCAAAAATGCCATTTGCATTTCTTTCACTGCATGAATTATATCCCCTTGCCCCAAATGCCTAAAGAACAATTGCAAGGTAAAATATTTACACGTTATTATATCACAGGCATTTTTTATAACACTACTTTTAACATGTGCTAAAAAATGTTTCTTAATAGAAATATTTATTGATAGGAACGTTTAAAAACCCTTCTCTAAAAACCTCCCTTTATGTGCAGTAGTACTGATTCTCATGAAACACAAACTCACAAACTGTACTCACAGTAAGCAAAGTGCTTTTCCCAATGAAATAATATGGAGTACTCAGTGTACTTCCTGCTGGAGAAAAACATATAAGATTGTCTCATTCTTTGTGCTCATAGTTTTAAAAAAATTAGATGTTTTAAGGAAAATACATTATCCAGAAAAAGTATTCATGTATAATACAGAGGAATGCTTTAAAGATTCTTAATTACTAGGCTTACACTAGTTTAGTAGTTTTAGAATTATTAAGATGTACACTTTTTTTAAGCTGTCATTTTAGTCTCACTGAAAATAATTATTTTTCACCATTATCAGTGGTTCTGAAAACTGTATGAGATTCCCATTACTCCACTCTTCCAATCTATGCTAAATTAAAATCTTCCAGGGGTGCCTTGGTGGCTCAGTCAGTTAAGTGTCCCACTTCAGCTCAGGTCATGATCTCACAGTTCATGGGTTCGAGCCCCTTGTCAGGCTCTGTTCTGACAGCTAGCTCAGAGCCTGGAGCCTGCTTCAGATTCTGTATCTCCCTCACTCTCGGACCCTCCAATGCTCACGCTATCTCTCTCACTCTTTCTTACAAATAAACAAAACATTAAAAAATTTTTTAAAAATATATCTTTAAAAAAATTTGCCAAAGAAAATGTAGTACGCAAATTTGTCACAGCACTAACCACAGTGTTAACCAAAGAACAAAATCAATACATTCCAGACAAGGATAGCTGTTCTAGAGAAAAAATAGGTAATTTTAGATATAGTTTTTCTATAATTAAGTCTTGGGTTTTATTCTAGGTTTATCTTTACATTATGTAAATACTATTAAATTGACAAATATCTTACTGATTCATAAATTAAGAATTGTCATAATTTTATGAAATAGGAATCAAATATACCCAATGACACCTGTGTCAAACTTGTGCTAAATAACACAGTATAGTGGGAAATCCAAATTACTAGGTCAATAAACCTGATTTAGAACCCTGATCCAGCCACCAAACCAGCTCTGTGAACCAAAGCAAATCATAACCTCTTTGACGCCCTTCACTGAAATGATTAGAATAGTTATTCTCTGTCATTCCACACAATTTCAAATGTTAAAATCTATAAAACAACTATGAGCTTCTTTCCCATGATCATATACTATGCAGAGTCAGCCAAATGGCAAAGTCTATGGGCACATTCCCCAAAACTGCTCTCACTTCTGACAAAAACAGAAAGTTTGGAATATTTCCAAAGTACCCTCAAGTACAATAATTCACTGAGAAGTTTCACAGAATTCATTGAAAGCTATGTTCACAATTAGAATTTATAACAGGGAAAGAGTACAGGCCAAAAGTCAGCCAAAGGAAGAGGTGTGTAGAGTCTGAGAGGGTTCCAAATGCAAAGCCTCCATTGTACACATGAAGTATTTCTCTCCCAGTATTCAGATGTGACAATATACAGCAAGCATTGTCAATAAGGGAAGCTCACTCAAGCTTCAGTGTCCAGAGTTTTCAACTGGACTTCATTATACAGGTATAATTAACTGATTGACTACATGGTTGATCTATCCTCCAGATTATCTGATATCAAATGACTTGAAATTTCTACCCTAAATTATTTGATAAGTCTTTTCTAGCATGGCCAGCCTCACCCTAAGATTGCTAGGTATGCTTAGTTCCATTTAAGATCAAATGTGACCAGATCCTCACTCTAAGTAAATATAATACTATAAAGTATGATATAGGCTATCCCTCACAAGCTATGGGCAAAGGCCACACTTCTTTTTGGGAAAGGTTCAATCCTTCACTACACATATACTATGTTTCCATAGACAGGACATGACTAGGGAACTAATTTTGTCTTAAATTGTTAAGCCTAAATGAAAAAAGAAATGTGTCATATATTTTTTTCTTAGATTCTAGAGCCATATCTGCAGGTGGAAAAATATAAATGTGAGTGTTTTTTTATTTTATTTTTTACAGTTTATTCATTTTTTGAGAAAGAGAGATGGAGACAGAGAGAGACAGAACAGGAATGGGGGAGCGGCAGAGAGAGAGACACACACAGAGAGAATTAGAAGCAGGCTCCAGGTTCTGAGCTATCAGCACACAGCCCAATGTAAGGCTCAAACCCATGAGCCCTGAGATCATCACCTGAGCCAAAGTCAGATGCTTAACTGACTGAGTCACCCAGGCGCCCCTGAGTTGTTTTTCTTTTTATGTCAATGTTTACTTTTTAATAACAAATAAGCTAGTTATTAACAAATACAATATGTATGGAAATGGTGTATGTATTATCTGAGATAAAGACTTATTGGCTATCTTCTTCTACTTATCCCCAAAACTTCCATATTGGACTTATAATTCTATTAACAAAAATTTATTTATTTCCCTATTCAGTAGTGTTTATTGAAGGCTTACCACGTGCACTAAATCCTGAACAACAAACAGGAGAGAAAAGTCTCCTAATCTAGGCAGTAAATATATAAGGAAATACATAAGATAATTTGAGCTACTGATAATGTTATTTAAAAATATATTAATACTCATTGGTTATAAGAGGCAGTTACACTATATGAAGTAGGCAGGGAAGGCCTTTCTAAAGGTGTCATTAGGGCTAAGTCATGAACAATAAGCAGCCATATGAAAAACCAGAAGGAAAAGTTTCCTAACAGATGAAACAATATATGCAAATCATCTAAGGTGGGTGTGAGCTAGTATGTTAGGGCAGACAGAAGGCTAGAATGGCCTTGAGCACAGAAGAGAAGTGAGGGCTTCACAACAGATAAGGGAGGAAGGCAGTCTGGGTCATTTGTTAATACCTTTCAGGCAAGTAAAAAATGTACATGTCATTGGAGAGTGACATGCTTAAATATGCATTTTAGGAAAATCATCCTGACCACTCTGCCAAGAATTCACTGTGAGAAAACATTTTCTAATGGATCCTAACAGTCATAATGGCATGCACTGTCTTACACATGAAAAGCCTGAGAGTTAGAAGAATTAAATAAGTGGCCTGAAACCATGATACAAAAAGTTGTAGAACCAAGATTTAAATATGCTTTCCTGAAGAATAAAAGTTTCTCCAAGCTTCCCTTCAAGTGGTATGGGTGACTGAGTATGTGGGGGCCCTGGAGGGAGGGCTGGTTGGGAGTTCTTGGTAGCTATTAAAGGAAATCCTCTCAAATACCAAGAACTGTTGTTTGTTTGCTTAAGGCTACTAGCATTTTACTAGATGTTTGGACATATTTACAGTTTTGAAAAAGAGGTCTAGACTGGCTTTCTTAAAATTTCCCAGTTACACTCCCATTTTTTCTATGTTCTATAGAATCTCAAACTAGTTAACTAATCCCTTTGGGCCACTATTCACTTTCCTTTAAAATGAAGGGTAATCATTCCTGATATAACTGCTTTTCTATCTGTAATTCCTTTCACACACAAATAATCCTTCCCTATGCCCTTTGAATATGTTAAAGTGTAACCTTTCAAATTTTGCTTGACATTTCTTTATTTTCCACAGTTGCAAAATGAACCACATTCCTTTCCCATTTACATTACCACCTAGGTCCAATTAATGTTCCATTCTTCATGAAGACTCCCTCATCTTCATGTGCTTAACATTAACTTCTGTAAACTAAAATATCACTAACATTAGGATGGGGATTATAGAGTGCACTTGTGATGAGCACTGGATGTTGTATAGATGTGGTAAATAACTATATTGTTCACTTGAAATTAATATTACACTGTGTGTTAACTGGAATTTTTTTAAGTTTATTTATTTATTTTGAGAGAGAGTGGGGAGGAGAGGGCAGAGAGAGAGGGAGAGAGAGAGAATCTCAGACAGGGTTCTATCTCACAAACCAAGAGATCATGACCTGAGCCAAATCAAGAGACCTGACGCTTAACCTACTGAACCACCCAGGTACTCCAACTAACTAGAATTTAAATAAAAACTTTAAAAAGCTACTAATGTCAATTTTTCCCATGTAGCTTATAATATTAGTCTTACATCATTTTGAAAGTAAATATGGTGTATTATTCTCCCTTTGCAGCTCCTATAGCACTTAGCACATACATTAATAATTTAATTTAATCAACTAATATTTATCAAAAACTTCTGTATGTCAGATACTGGGCAAGTAACTCACTGTCTCAAATTTTGAACTTATTGACTAGAACAGTGTAATATATAGGTTAGAGAGTTTTCTGACTTAATGAGAAATCCGTTGTTAAGTTAAATAATTTTTATATTTCATTTGTTAAGAATATCATATAGTATAGCTGGTTGGGAAGCAAAATAATTGCACTTCCTGAATCATGTCCATATTAATGTACTTTGTATTAAAATACAAAGAAATACAACCTCATAAGCAGAAGTAGCACATGAGAAGCAACTGCAGGGTATATTTTTTCCTTCATAAAATAAGAACTTCCTATTTGAAAGATTAAACTAATATTGCTTTATGTGATGGAAAGAATTCTATTTTAATGATTAAAATAAAAATAGTGTTACATCATCCCAAGAAGAACAAACATTTCACCAACATTAATGTATGGACACAACTAGTTTAGAAGTATTTTATCATCAAAGCAATATCTTGAGTGCTTCAATATCTGTAGTGATCTATAAAGATATATACAACTCCCTTGGGCCAAAAGGTGAGGGGCTTGCAAATGAGGAAATACCAACCATTGTTTGATCTCAAACTATTCTGGTAAAAGGTCAGGGGTTGAGCAACCTAGCTCCTCCTGGCTATAGCAAGCCCCTGAGATGTAAATCTTTAATGAACATTGTGATTAGAATGGTCAAACATGTTCTTCAAGCAACTGTTAAGCAACCCCTAATGCAAAATTCTTGCTTCTGTGCACTGGCTTCGCCCTTCTCCCTATATAAACCTTGAGCTATGGCTCGGCGGGGCTTGGCTCTCTTCTGAGGACTTTTCAGGTGCTTCTGAGGGGCCGTCAGGCCTAAAATAAACCAGAACAACCAACTCCTTTTGTGTTTTGTGGGCTTTGTTCTCGGTGATTCTCCTTTGGAAAGGAGGTCCTATCCTATTTTAAAACATATAATATTAACATATACTCTATAATAAAAACATATATAGTCATACCATGAATATATTCATAATTATCAAATACATGTCAATATTAACTCCATCTATAATGTAGAGAACAAGAAAATATCATTAGGGCGCAAATTAGAAAACTATTTGTCATAGATGAGAATTCAGCCAAAATAGAATTGGTTCATTTCTTTAGTTTGGTATGTTTGCTAACTTATTGATTGGATATAAAGATTTTCAAATGAACTTATTCCTTTGTTTAGATCAATACATAATTTAGACAAATATTTTTATTTCATCTAAATCACTTGCAAAATTAAAGACAAAACTGAAATACCTTACCCTATCCAACTACTGACATCAGTTTTTACTCTACACACCTAGGCTACAAAGAATTCTAAGTAAATAAAAAGCTGCATTTTTAAAAAATTCTTTAATGTTTATTTATTTTTGAGAGAGACAGAGTGTGAGTGGAGGAGTCAGAGAGAGAGGGAGGCATGGAATCGGAAGCAGGCTGCAGGTTCTGAGCTGTCATCACAGAGCCTGACACAGGGTCCAAACTCATAAGCCCTGAAATCATGACCTGAGCCAAAGACAGACACTCAACCAACTGAGCCACCCAGGCACCCCTAAAGAGCTGCATAATTAACAGAAATCTAGTTGAATATTCAAAAACCCATCAATACAAACCAAACAATTAAACTTACTAATGTGTAAATTAATGGAATTTATAATGATTGGGGGAATATAAATGATGAAGATTTTAAAAATGTAGGTTTAAATAAACATCAATTAAACTAAAGTTTTAAATGTAATTATAGTTGCTTTACAATATTATTATAAACTTTTTTTTTACTCTAGCAACTCATTTTTCTTTCATTCTTATGATTACAGTTTGAGATTTAATTTTATGATCATTACCCAAAATGCATTCATTAAGCAATTTTCCCCTTGTTTCTTTTTTGGCTTCATACCATATCATTACATTTGTGGGGGAACAATGACCATTATTAATTCTGTGAACAGCATGATATTCTTTGGGATCAAAGTATTAAAAGGCAAATGAACAAAAGATTTGATACAGTTCCATTTTAATTTGTTTGCATTTTATGTATAATACCCGCAGATAAATCACACAGTCAACATCAAATCAACCTATTTTTATGAAGCTATTGTTTTAATCATTTTTCTATAAAATGCACTACTGTTTCTAAAAGACTCAGAGTTTTCAAATGGGCTTCTCTGAGGAAAGTCTTGGAGAATGATGAAATAAAAAGTCTTTTGTGTCTTAAAATGAACAACCCAAAGTAATTTGGAATGTTGAAATGAAGTCCTACCTAGTGGTTCCCTTCTTCCCTAATTATCCAGCATCCTAAATACCACATGTGTGTGTAGTATGGCAAGACTGGTTTCCCAGACTTCAGCTACAGCTACTCAGCCCTCATGTAATATTCCTTGACCACAGGAGGCATATGTTTTGTCATTGTTAGGTCTCTGCTCCTGCTGCATTCTTTAAGACTTTGACATTGGCTTGGCCAACAGTCCTAGGTACACCCATGCCCAACTGTCTGGGCTGGGCTAAACATCTTCATCGTGTCCTCACATCATTTAGACTTATTTCTGTTTTAGCACTTTTTACTGCATTGCAATCAGGTTTTGAATTATTTATTGTCCCTAACGAACTTTAAACTTTTTGGGAGCATGTAGAGAGCGCACAATGTCTCATACTTCTTAAATGGATCGTCTATTTATTAGATGTGTGTCCCTAAGAAAGTCACGCCATCATAAATGAAACTTTAATTCTCCTCCTAGCACATGGAGATTGAAAAAGGTTGTCAATTAAATATTTTAAAGAGAGTGACAATGACAACTTCTCCTCACATGGCTAGACCTAAATTATAGAAACTTAGAATTAGTTCAAATATTTTCAGACAAAATAAGAACACATTTCAAAAAACATTATAAAAATAAAACGGTAGGATGTTTTGAATAATTATGAAAATCAAATAATTTAAATGTACTCTCGGTGGCAAAATAATTTCTTTTGAGGTTAAATGTCTCATCTTTCCACACATAATTAACAGGCAAATATATAAAAACTAATAGAAATCTATGTGAAGACACAACTAATAAAGTAATAATAATCAAATATCTTGAATGTAAAGATCATTAATGGCTTAATACTACTGTATTTAATGCAATACTACTGTTTAAAATTTAGTGCCAAATTTAGTACCAAAAGATATACTGAATCTATATTTATCTTTATAAGAGAGGAATCCATTTTTTTATTTTCTCATTTCAGCTTCATCACCCATTCACCCTATGAAATATCTTTTTGTTAACTACTTTCTGAGACATTCAGAATACTTATAACAACTATTGATGCTTTTATATGAGAATCTCTCTCATTCTTAACCATGCCATATACATCCCAATTTCTATAGAAAGTTCAACTGCCATTTATTTCAAAGGTTTCCATCACACCATCTTAACTGTTATCACCAGTCGTTCTCTCCATATCAGGCAAACAGCTCCCCTGATATACCATTGTACCTCTTCTCTTATATTCAAAGTATTTCATCTACTTCATAACCACTAATCATGTGGGAAAACAGTTCAGTCTTTGATGCCCAAGATATGTGGCAAATTTTTCAGAGTGTGCTTCACATGGTTATCTCATATTGAGGAAAGATTAGTTTTGTTTCATAACCCCAAACTTTTGTCCCCTTTTTTTAATAGATGGACATTATCCTATATATTACAGAGTCTCCAAGAGTTATTTTACAGCCATGTTACCGGGTTTTGACCTTCACACCACCCTGTATAAATCTCCAACATTATCTCCCCCATCCAGATAATCAGAAATCCATAAATAAAGATGACAATACAAAATGAAAAAAGCTTCTGAGTCACAACATGAAGGAGTGCTGCCTGAGTGACTTGCCAAATCCACACTGGATTGTGTGTGTTGTGTTTAAGCAGTAGAGTTTTATTGGTTTACTTTTTAGCACCACCTAAGCCCAGTTTACTCTAATAAATTATCATTCTGTGTTTACTCTTACTTCATATGCTTATTCTTCTAATTTCATCTTTAAATTCTGAAATTTCCTAATTGTCCCTCTAGTATAGACTTTAAATAGTCCTTGTTCCTATCCTTTAGCAGGTCTCTATATCTTTTTATCATTGGCATTATTGACTCTCATATTGGCAGTGTACTTTGTGTACAACTTCCCTAGGAGAATTTTATAAGTTGTTTCAAATGTTACGGATTCAAGTTTTTTTTTTTTTAATTTGCACATTGTAAGTGATATCCATAAACACTGCAACATGTGACAAGAAACGAGTTACTATATATTTATGTTATAGAATATATTACTCTTCCTTGTAGAGAGACTTTAAGAACATAAATTCATTGACACCAGAATTCATTTCTTATTTGCATTACAATCAAATGTGTTTGGCAAATTTATGATGTACTATTTTGGTAATAACAATAACTTAGACAACTATGTCTGAAAGCTGGTCCAAATTTACCATACTAAAATATTAATTTACTGTGCAATTCTAAGCTGCAGAATCAAGATGCATTATCTTAAGCATATTTGTTACATGGCAAAGTTGAGAATTCAATGAGCTTATGTCCTTAATGATGTTTTAGTCAGACCAAGTCTTAACATATAATTTTCAAAAGCCAGTAGGTAAATAAAGATTGATTTCCATATTGCAATTAGAGTTATTTTAACCCATTCTGTCATCTGCCAAAAGTATACAGTATAGTGAGAGGACACATATTTTTTTTGTGAAATTCTAATTTTGACTGTGTAACTTAGCTTTAGATCACTTCTTCTTAAAGACTTATGTTTCCTGTCTATAAAATGGAAACAAGCAGCCTTGCTAACTACCTCACACTGGATGTTAGGACAAAATTCTGAAAAAAAATTATACAATGTTTTCCAAATATTACTTCTTAATTCTTGCTACCAAGTCAAGTATGCATTTTAGTTCTGCTATACCTAATAATAACATGCCCATTTACAAAAAAGATCTATTGTTAGGCAGAGATTAGCTCAGTGCCAGCAGATTTAGGATTTTCCTGAAACCTCAAATTATTAAATTCCAAGTAATGCCATAAATACCTGAAAAGTGATGCTCAATGAATAATAAGTTTTAAATAAATACTTGCCAAGTGAATGAATGAAAAAAATTTATTGATAGGAAAAACAAAGAGCTAAATGGAAAGGAAAATTAGAGATGAAACAAAAAATTATGATGGGGAAAAAAGATAATGATGTTATTTTTATTATTTACCCTATTTCCATTTAAGAAAATAGTTTTTAAAAATTTAACTACAAATATTTTTCTATGGAAATTCATTATTCACACTTAATTTCCCTACTTATTATCTATTTCAAATCATTTATTTAATCAGTAAAAACACTCATCTCAGTTACTACTGTCTCCAAGAAAATGTTACCTGGAGTTCTACTGGGTTTAAGCAGAACATGTTATTCACAAAATTCTTAATGTAAGTCCTATCACTAAATTTTTTGGCAACATTTATTTCTATGTAATGTCTAGTTATTTGCTTTAATTCCATCTCTCAGATGTTATTTTTTTGAACAAATTGACAGCTTTTGATGTGCTTCTGCTATTTTCCTTGGAAACCATGGCTCTTTTCTATTTATATATCACTGATACAATCCATTTTTCAGTAGAATGATTTAGGATTCTGCTACCCAGATAATTTATCTACCACTTTTACCTAATTATATCAGTGCTGTACAGTATTGACTGATAGTTTGGCACATGTTCAGATTTTGGATAGCAAAGCTTTTTATGGAGCTAAATTTCAGTAAAAGTGAGATTTTATTACCTAGTCATTATGTTGGTGGGATATAATCCCCTCTCTGAAAATTAGCTCCAACAACACATTAATATTACTTTATAACTTCAAATATAATATAAGTCTATGAGGAAGTGTGTATGAATTGTCTATTTTACTCTATCTGCAAGCTAACCTTTAGCCTGCCACAGTTTTATATTTGCTAGGAAAATACACAAGACTTTGGGTCAGACACAAAAAACTTTATTACTCACACAAATAGCAATAGCTAGAGTGTCAGTATTTTTTGTGTAGTATGTGTGCTAATTTCCTAAGTACCAATTCCCACAAGCCAACACAAAGAGAGCCATGTGATATGTGTGCATGCACTTGGTTGTATTACAGAAGACAAACTTGGCTTAAGGGATACAGGTAATATGGTAATATGCAAATCTTTGATAATGGATAGTAAGCATACCTGCAATGTGTTTCATAATAAGACACTACATCTTCCAAGTCTGTCCAAAATTAAACATTCTTGAAAAACATTCTGGCATAAAGTAGTGAGTGCCTCTGTAAGAGGTAGGTAACAAGCATGAGGGATCCATGGAGAATATTGTTTTCTTTTGTTTTTGTTTTTGTTTTTTTTTAAACAATATCCAACTCTTTTCTAGAGTATCTTCAGTTTTGAAGAATTTTCTCATCTCTATAACAACCTGTTGGCTTCCCTGATTAATTTGACTGGCATAGGCTGGGAAAAAAAATCCATCTAATTCATCCTACACAGCATTTAATTAAGGCTACTAACAAGTCTCTGAGCAATGACATGAGGCTGAGTTGCAGAACTGAATTCAACCCTAATTCCCTGGGTCCAGACCCAGATGACTGAACAAATCCTACAACTCATCAAGGACATCTTTAAAAAGCCTAGTGGCTTTCTGTATTGACCTTCCCTCTTGACCCACAACATTAATTCAGGTATAGCAGGAAGTCTTAAAGATTGCACAAATTCCGGCAAGGAGAAAGTCTATGGCAAATCTATCACCTATGATTACCCTGGTGTGTGAGTTGAGGCTAACCTGAATCTGTCAAGAGCCAAAGTCATAGCATTGGTCACTGCAGTTGAAGGCAGGGAGAAATTCTATACCACTTTTTTGAGCTGGTGGTTTCCATTGTAGGGATAACTTCACACAAAATGCACATTAATAACAAGTCACTTATTCCTCTGTGAAAACTGTCCAGTAACCATGGACAACCTAAATTTGGATAGAGAGCTCTATAGTCATCTGATAGCTACATGATCTATGGGTAATACTTCCTATACTGGTAATATAGACCACATCTATAATGCATTTCCAAAAGGGAAGCAAGTTAATTTCTGGATTCTACACAAATAATGTAATACCAGAGCCACATACGGTGCTCAGGAATGAAAGTGTTTTTAACCATTGTTACCTTTTCCAAATGGGGAACACAAATTGACAACGCCTTCAACATGGCACCTTCTTTGGCTGACTTGGATTTAACTGTTACAGCAGCAAATTTTCTAAGGAGTCCACATTAATCCATATCGCTTGCTGCCCCACTGCCATAACATCTAAGTTCTCACCTGGTTTCATCATAAAGGCTAGGACCATGATCCTGGGTAGCAGGACTTTGAGCCAGAATTCACCTAAAAAAATCTGGGTCAGTGTCTCATTCTCTAGTGGGTCAACTTCATTAGCACTGTAAATCTAATACATGTCAGTATGAGCCTGAATATCAGTCACGACTTCATCTATAATTTACTATGGGTGTCTCTCTCAGAAATCTCACAGAGTCAAAGTACCCTTGTAGCCTCTAGAACCCACTAAAAAATTACTCTGAGACATTTTACTGTCATATCTAAATATATATAAGGTTGGTAGACTGCAGAGGGACTGAACCATAAAAAAAAAAAAAAACAAATTCTGCCATCATTCCATAAGTGTTATATTCTCAGGGCTTTCATTTCCCAAATAAGCCAGCTAGAGCTGAAATGATTCACCTGGACTCTGTCTATTGCAGTCACTGATTCCTCTACCTTCACCTTCAGTGTGCGTGCAAGATTATGTAACTGTTTTTCAAAGGGAGTAGAATTCTGTCCATCCAGGAAAAATCTTGGTTCTCTGTATTTAAACTAGACATACTTTAGACTGACAACCAGAAAGTCAAGGGAATTCTCTTTCCCAACTTGTGAAGAGGAGGGCTTGCCAAACCTCTGTACTGTCAAGAAGATCTATTTCCTAGTATTCCATCTGCAGCCACCTTTCCAATACCTCCTTATTAAAAAGCAATTGAACTGAGAACCACTTATTGTCTGGTTGACCATGTAATCTGGTCAACAGGTTTGCTACCAATTCCTGCAGACTTTCCTCAAATCCTGTTAATAAATCCTCATCCATTCCCTTCCAGAAATAAGATTTCTGTCAGCATCCTATCCTCATAGACAAAACTGTCAGTAACTATGAAGGGTCTAAGATTTTACCTTTCTTATAAACTAACAAATTACTGGCCACACTTTCATGGATACTCACAGAAGCAATAAGATTCCTGGGTAAGAGAAAAAGGACTTCATTACTCACAGTTATAGCCATACCTAGAGTATCAGCCTTTTCTAATGCCAATTCTGAGTCTAATTTTCCACAGGGAAATGCAAACGGAGACAAGTAACATCTGTACATGAACTG
Organism: Hyaena hyaena; assembly: GCF_003009895.1. NCBI lineage: Eukaryota > Metazoa > Chordata > Mammalia > Carnivora > Hyaenidae > Hyaena > Hyaena hyaena. The sequence continues at coordinate 994,669 of NW_024080888.1, forward strand.
GGTTGCATTACAGAAGAGAAGCTGTAAACTTAAAAAATGAAATATTTTACAGTGGGTAGTAATCATGCCTTTCCTTACTTCCAAAGGGAGACATGTCTCTTCTAAGGCTATTCTCTATACAAATATCTTTGAAAAGACAGTCTGTAACAAAGACAGTGACTATGCTCATAGGACATGGAAAAACACTAGAGGCCCATGGAGTAATAATTCCCATCAAAGTGCCAGAGTGAATGTTCTCAATAGTATTCCTTCATTTATACTATTATTTCACACTTTTAAAAATATGGACCTTATTCCATTTCTTAAAACCATTAATCACAAAATAAATGCTCTAATTAAAAAGAAAAATTACAAGAGTTATATTCCTGATAGAACAGTATGCAGAGCAATATATTGGTTGATAATACTTTTGGGAATACACCTGTTTCCAATGTCATGACTTACTGCTTCACTGACAATACACTTTATTCCAAACACATTGTACTGTATTTAGTTCTCCAAATGTGCAATACTCTTCAGTACTATATTTTGTACATACTAATCCTGCTTCTTCCAATATTTCTGTCAACCAGAGTGATTTTTAAAAATTTTTAAATGTTTTATTTATGAGAGAGAGAGAGACAGCGTGAGCAAGGGAGCATCAGAGAGAGACGGAGACACAGAATCTGAAACAGGCTCCAGGCTCTGAGCTAGCTTCCAGCACAGAGCCTGACACAGGGCTCGATCCCACAAACCATGAGATCAGGACCGGAGCCGAAGTTGGATGCTTAACCAACTGAGCCATCCAGGTGCCCCAGAGTGATATTATTTTGTCTATAAAACATCATTTCTAGAAAATCCTTCCTAATGACAGTGAGTTATATGTCTTTATGCCTAAACACAACTCTATCATATAACTTAGAGCAATATATGATAATCTTCACCTTAATTGTCCTCCCTTCACCACACACAGTCCATAACACACACACACACACACACACACACACTACACCAATAATCACTGATTGATATGATATACTACTTAGAAATCAACAGATTTTCAATGGAGAATGTATTGAAAAAATAGATGCCTAAATAGTATGTTTTAATAAGGTTTGCACCCTTATTATCCCATGTCTTACTTAATGAAGTAGTTATCACCTCTATTTTTTCATTTCTTTTATGTTAGATTTTTTAAAATATTTATTTGCTTCTTTGATTTACTTTTAATTGTGGTAAAATACACATAGCATAAAATGTACCACCTTAACTATTTTTAAATGTACAGTTCAGTGGTATTAAGTACATTCACATTGTTGTGCAGCCATCACCATCATCCATTTCCAGAACCCTTTTCACCTTGCAACTAAAACTCTGTACCCATTAAAAAACAACTCCTCATTTACCCTCTCCTGAGCCTATGTTCATAGTAGCATTATTCATAAAAGCCAATGGTAGAAGCAACTCAGTGCTCATCCACAGATGAATGGATAAACAAAATGTGGTATATATATATATATATATATATACACATATATACACATATATACAGTAATATTATTCAGCCTTAAAAGTAAGTAAATTCTGACAAAACAAACCTTGAAGACATGCTAACAAAAAAAAGTCACAAAAAAACAAATACTATATGATTATAATCATATAAGGTACTTAGAATAGTCAAATCATAGAGATAGGAAGTATTCTTCCATTTCTTTAGTGAGTTCCACATACTATGATCAGATGAAGCATTTTAAACATCAGATTAATGTCTTTTTCTTAGATTAATGTCTTTTAAACACCAGATATCATATAACTTGTCAATTCAAAAATCTGTAATACCTTTTAATAAAATTAAGAATCTATTCTAAGATTATTGATACAATATTCAGAATGCTATACAATTTAATCTTGAAATAGCTTCTTTTAAATGACCTATAAAACATATCACACCATGCTCTAATATCACTTAGACATTCCCCTTCTGTATTCCCACTCATATATCATCCTTTCCACAAAATAGCTTTCTTCTTCCATTACCGACTATTTCATTGTTACTCAAATTTTTTTTTAATTTTTTTAATGTTTTTTTATTTATTTCTAGGAGAGAGAGAGAGACAGCATGAGCAGGGGAGGGTCAGAGAGAGAGGGAGTCACAGACTCTGAAACAAGCTCCAGGCTCTGAGCTGGCAGTCAGCACAGAGCCCGACGCGGGGCCCGAACCCACGAACCGCGAGATCATGACCTGAGTGAAAGTCGGACGCTTAACCGACTGAGCCACCCGGGCGCCCCTCATTGTTACTCAAATTTTAAACCATTTCTCATTGTTCCTTTCAAAGCAAGGTACACATTTTCAAATTTTTATTGAACAACTTACATAGACTAAGACATAGCATTATGTGGTCATATAAGCCTTAGGTTGTGAGTTTTTAGTTTAGATTTAAGCATCTTTTGGCTAATAGAAGAAACTGCATCCTCTAGTCCTGTGTACCCCAAGAAAGCAAATGGCAATTAAACAGGACAGTGTATTCCAACAGTCCAAAAATTACCATTGACTAGTATTTAAACAAGATATCAGCTCTCAGAGACCCATATGTATAGGTTCATATGTAAAAAGATTTTTAGATTGATTTTAGTTTATTAGTTTATTTTTGTATTTTCTCTTCTGAATATATGTGTTTGGGTGAATTCATTAGTGTTTTTTGTTTCTTTTGTTTTTTGAGAGAGAGTTAAAGCTGGAGAAAGAGGAAGAGAGAGAGAATCTCAAGAAAGCTCCAAGTCCACCATGCAGACCGAAAAGGACTCGCTCTTATAACCATGAGACCATGACCTGAGCCAAAATCAATAGTCAGACACTTAACCCACTGAGTCACCCAGGTGCCCCTCATTCATTAGTGTTCTAAATTAATTCCAATCATGTTCATTTTTTTCCTAAGTTATCCACATTAGTTTATAGTAACTTAACACATGAAATGCTCTAAGGATGATTTTTCACATGGTTCTCACCAAATTATTACCAGCAAAAAAAAAAAAAAAAAATCTTTGGTATCACGTGACCTTTGATGTAACCCTGATCCTAACACTGGGCTCAGTTTATAGTACTACTAACCTGGTCTGTTCATTCATAATAAAAACAGCTTGAATTAGATGATCTCCAATACTCTTATAACTTCAAATTATTCCCAATCCTAATAATATAATATAATTAGACAACAATATTTTTGCTGCTATGTTGCTTTTACATTAGCCACTTTTATAAATATTTTCTTCAGTTAATTACTACTCATTTTTTGTTTTTATATGTATAAACTCCTCTTCATATTTTGAATAATGAAGTTAAATCACTATGTAAAGTGAAGTAAAATGTGTAAAACATCATGTGTTGTTAAGGCATAGTAATGATATATAAACAAATTTTATTTACCTAATCAATTATAGATACTAATATAATGGAGAAATATAAAATCAAAAGGGTTAATTACAGAAGGGCATATTATCTGTATACTTCACAATTTTGTGATAAAAAAAGACAATACAGGGATTATTTTCTGGAAGAATAATGGATTTCTTGGAGCAGGGATATTTTAAGGAGATGAATTGAATTCATTTTCTCCAACCATCTCCCTAAAATATAGACAAGATGATCACATACCCTATAAAGCTATATGCAGCTGTACCTTATATGATGCTAGAACATCAGAATAAAATTAGACAATTATTTATAGGCAAGGTTTGGGTTTATTCTGAATAATTCATGGTCAAAATTAAATACTCCACCTCCTGCAATTTCACATGCTTCAAAGGGAAATGAAAATATAAAATAAAAATAACAATAAAAAAACAGCAGGAGTTTTAAATTTGCAGAATCCTTTGCAACCATGATTAAAATGTTATGTGCATAAGGTAAGGCTTTTGAATGTCTTTCATACAAGAAAAATATCTGAAAAGCTTTTATCCTTTAAAAAGGATTGTTTAAAATGGGCTATCTTAAAAGAATGTGTAATAAGCTAGAAAATAAAACGCAAACTGTGATTTTTATAAGCAAATTTCCCACAGAAGGCATACAAAACACATTAAATTTTGAATTATGTTCAAATTTACTCTTAAAGCTGATGTAGATGGCCACAAGCACATAAAATATGTGAATGCATTTATTTTTAATTCAAGATCATTATACCCTCTTCTTGATGTTTTGGTTATACAATGTGAAAGCAACCTACCATCAATGGTAATTTTCTAGAAATCAATGAAAATCAACAGACAATTTTGGGGGCTTTGAGATCTGGCTTTAGAAGCTCTAAAAACCTACCCTCTTATTCTCATATGCTTAATTTAAAAACACCCCCTTTGATGTGGGAAGAGTGACATCTTCACAGAAACCGCAGATGTGGAAAGATCAACTTGAAGCTGTAAAGAAAGATGTAGGCACCTGCCACGCCAGGCACAGCAGCCAACACAGCCCAGAGGTCCATGTGGTAGCAGATGCCGACGCCAGGTGACTCTGATAACCAACATGTTTCCTTGCGTACTGTTTTTATATATATCTATATATATCTATAGATATATATCTATATATAGATATAGATATAAAATGTATAGAAATATATATATATAAAATAAACAAGAACTAAACAAGAACACAAACACTTGCATTAATTTGATTAAGGTTTTATAAATAATTCTGTAGGTAAAGCTCCTAAAACTAAGAAATTAACCAAAAATTATATGATGCTGTGATATTTCTCTAATTTGTATCAAATAAACTGGCAAAAGTTTTATTATGCCAGATCATTCTCAAGTTTTTAAAACACTAAGGTCATATTATGTTTAAACATGCTGCTAAGAAAATAAACACATATTTGTCTTTTCCAAATGTCTTAAGGAAAGAACAACTAAATATTTTATAGTAGTAATGAATATACAAAACCACATTTTTTTTTCCTGTAACACAAGGGGTTAGTAACTACAGTCAGAGAAGAATTCTAAAATATATTATCTGTCCAATCATTACTTTGTTGTAACCTTATAAAACATTTTAAATGGCTCTGCTCCCCCCATGATCCTAGACTGAGTGCTTTCAAAGACCCTCAGGAGTCTAGCCTTCACTGAAACCCCCATTTTCTAAAACAAATCTTTCTTTTAACTGAATAATAATGAATGCACAAATTATTCAAATTTATCACCAAGGTATTAAGAGGAAAATTTATGGTTATGTAGTAAAATAATTCATCCTAATAAATTATGGATTAAGTTCATCTATCATATATTTATAGTTTGAAAATGGCAGCTTTGGAACAACGTCTGAAGGCCAAGCAGGTGACAGCCAATGAGATATACATACTGTTCCTTTACCCTAAAAAATAACCCTTCCGTAAGCACAAAGAGCCTGAAATTACAAAATCAGAGACTCATTTACCTGGGGGAAAGCTAAGACTTTCAATGTTACCAGTTTTCAGGAAGGCAAGGCTAAATAAAAGAGTGGAGACAGACTTTGCCAACAACTTTAGAGTTCTGTTTAAAAATGGTGGGGTTTTTTTGCCTATCACTGTAAAAATAGTACTATCTCTTATATGTCAAGAAATACTTTAGCAGCTTCTTGTTCATTAAAATGTAATTCCTCAGCACTTTTTAATTTATTTTTTTTTTGTTTTTTATTTATTTTAGGGACAGAGAGAGACACAGCACGAGTGGGGAAGGGTCAGAGAGAGAGAGTGAGACACAGAATCTGAAACAGGCTCCAGGCCCTGAGCTGTCAGCACAGAACCCCATACAGGGCTCAAACCCAGAAACGATGAGATCATGACCTGAGCCAAAGTAGGACACTTAATGACTGAGCCACCCAGGTGCCCCTCCTCAATGAATTTTAAATTTTTTAAATTATTTTCCAGGCTTACTGAGGTATAATTGAAAATAAAAATTGTAGGGGCACCTGGGTGGCTTAGTCGGTTAAGCGTCCGACTTTCGCTTAGGTCATGATCTCGCGGTTTGTGGGTTCGAGCCCCATGTCGGGCTCTGTGCTGACTGCCAGCTCAGAGCCTGGAGCCTATTTCAGAGTCTGTGTCTCCCTCTCTCTCTGACCCTCTCCTGCTCACGCTGTCTCTCTCTCTCTCTCTCGCTGCTAGAAATAAATAAAAATATTTAAAAAAAAGAAAATAAAAATTGTACATATTTAAGGTTCACAATGTTTTTAAACATATACATTGTGAAATGGTTGCCATTCTCAAGCTAATGAACATATCATCTCACATAGTTACCTTTTGTGCGTGCGTGTGTGTGTGTGTGCAATAAGAACACTTAAAATCTACTCTCTTAGCAAATTTCAGATTAACAATACAGTATTATTATCTATAATCACCTTCAAGTCTTTTAAATCCTTGTCTTGAAAGAGAAAATTAAGAAGGGTGTTTTTTAATTCAATATTTAGTTGAAGGGATTACAGAACACAGTTAAAAGACTCAAATAACAATAAGGTTAGGGCTCTGGACCCTCAGTCTTCTTCCTTAAAATGCTCATGTAATTAAGAAATGTATCTCAAGATAGTAAAGGCCACATATAACAGGCCTGCAGCTAGTGTTATCTCAAGATCAGGAACAAAACAAGGTTGCCCATTCTCACATTTCTTTTTAAGATAATACTGGAAATCCTAGATAGAGTGATTAAATGAGAAATAAAAAGTATCAAAATTGGAAAACAAGTAAAATTTTCTCTGTTTGCTAAGACATGATCATATACATAGAAAACCCCAACAATACTACCTAAAAATTGTTAAAGCTAATAAATGGATTCAAATTGCAATATACAAAATCAATACATGAAAATTGGTTGCACTTCTATACATTAGTAGCAAATTACCTGAAAACATAAAGAAGACAAACCCAGTTACAACAGCATCAAAAAGAAAAATACTTAGGAATAAATTTAACCAAGGAGGTGAAAGATCTCTACACTGAAAACATTAATGAAAGAAATTGAAGACAATACAAATAACTGGAAAGATGTATTCATGGATTGAAAGAAATAATATTGTTAAAATGTTCATACTCCCCAAAGTGATCTACGAATTCAATGCAACCTCTATCAAAATTCCAATGACATTTCTCACAGAAAGAGAAAAAGCAATCCTAAAATTTACAGAACAGACCCTGAAGAGCTAAAGTAATCTTGAACAAGAAGACCAAAACTAGAGGCATCATACTTCCTGATTTTAAACTACGTTACAAAGTAATAGTAATCAAATCATTGTGGCACTAGCATAATAACAAATACATATATCAAATTTTGATAATGTACTTTTTTTCTTTTTCTGGTCTTTAGAAATTTAGGTGAGACATACTGTTATTTTTGAAATTTTATCAAATTTATGTAGTAGGTAAGGACTCTGAATTAGGAAAGATGAACAAAATACAATAGTACATTTATATTCCTTTTGGCCTTCCCCCAACTCATAATTTTGAATTTGTTATTTTATATTATTATTATTTCTGCTACTGTTGTTGTTATTGTTACCTTGACCAGGCTTATAACATTTGCCCTGTTTTATATTCTGATACAATCCTATCAACCAAATATGAATGGATAAGGTTTTGCTTAAAAACACGGATTAGCTATAAATACACACACACACACACACACACACACATTACACCACATACCATGTATATTTAATCTCATCCATTCCCTCCCCCTTTTTTTTTTTTTACATAATCTTATTCATTCATACCCAGGTAGTCTGAATTTAATTTGTTTTTTATTTCTCTTATAAGCAATCATGGGTGTCATCTTACCTAAGTTTCTGTCTGAACACTTAGATTGCCTCTAGTTGAGTGAAAACCCAGATGTATAAACTCTCAGATTATGTTTCTTTGTTCCTCAAAACTTTGTATCTATTAATTCATTATCTTAAAGTATTATATATTCTTCTGTAGAAGTCTGAGAAATGTTTCCCCTTTGAAAAGGATGTGAGCTTAATGTCTGAAAAACTACAGAATTCTTTTTTTATTCCTGATTTTCAGAAATTTTATAGGTACTCCCTATAACAGTTTGCATCACATTTCTTGAGATACTATGTAAGCCTTGTTTTTGTTTCCTTTCAGTAATTTTTGATATTAGTTTTTTGGGACTTTTTTTTTCCTGTTCATTTCTGTTAAATTCTTTACTTCAAAGACCTCATCCTGATCATTTTCAATGTTGTTGTCCATTGAGTTTGTCCTTACCAAGGGTTTTAATTGCTGTTATTTCCCTCTGTGTTTACTTGGACTATTTTCTGGAAGTTTTCATCTCTGTCACCAACTAAGTTTTCAGTCATAACTTCTATACTTACGTTTAATCCTGCAAAGATCTTGCTTTTTTTTTTTTTTTTTTCCTTTCTGGCTCATTTTATATTCTTAGCTCCACAAAACCTATTTAATTCTGTTGCTATATTATTTTATCATCGATGGCTTATTTTTAAATTAATTTATCCACTGCATCTTTTTGTCCTTTCTTCTCTAAGCTTTCCTAAAGACATAATATGATTAGCTAAAACTTAATAAGCACTGACTACCTTCTAGACACTTTCTATAATAAAACATGTTTAATTTTCCCACAAAAATCCTAGAGGAAAATGTTATTATCATCCTCATATATAAGATCTGAGAAAACTAGAAAACAGATGTATTAAGTTACTTGCCTCAGATCACACTGGACTTGGCATTCAACTCCAATCAGTATGGTTTATGAAGCCTACATACTTATTCACTACCCTTAAATGCACGGTATTTCCTGTGTATAATTTCCTTCCATTCGTTACTGTTGCTGTTATTTTCCAGAGTGAAAAACTTACCATTTCCAGAATGGTAATTTTTAAAGTGATTATTTATTTATTCCATTCTTTTGTTCCTTTCTTTCCTCTGTTGTTTTGGCAATAGTAGATAATTACCATTAATCTCATTTATTTTTTAATCTTATTCTTTTAATACTGACAATTTTATCAATATTATGTAATTGTTACAATATAGTGTACATGAGTTTTCACTGGCTTTCCCTAATGATTGCTTGCCCTTCCCTAAGAGATTCATTTTAAAGACACGGGCTTGTATGCTTATAGGTTAAGAAAATGTTTTATTCTGATTTTGCTGACTAGTACACACCTTTTTCAAAATTGTGCGTTGAGGAAATTCTGTGATCTCGTTTCATTCTGTCATCTTACCACGGAAGATTCCTAGCTGTCTATATGTGGTTTCTATGACTATCCATCATTTCAAAAGTTTATTTATTTGTTTTGAGAGAGAGAGAGAGAGAGAGAGAGCAGGGGAGGGGTGGAGAGAGAGAGAGCAGGGGAGGGACAGACAGAGAGAGAGAGAAAGAGGGGAAGGGAGAAAGAGAATACCAAGCAGGCTCTGCACTGGCAGCGAACCATGAGATCATGACCTGAGCCGAAATCAAGTCGAATGCTTAACCAACTGAGCCACCCAGGAGCCCTAGGAATATCCATTTTTTTTGTTCAGTTAGTAAAATTTTTACATATAAAATGTACAAACTAGACAGGATCATGTCACAAAAATATACTTTGCTCTGGGCATAATGAAAACCTGACTAATTAAGCACTTACTTTAAATGTATTGTTTAAAATAGACAATAATAGGGGCGCCTGGGTGGCTTAGTCGGTTAAGCGTCCGACTTTTCGCTTAGGTCATGATCTCGCGGTTCGTGGGTTCGAGCCCCGTGTCGGGCTCTGTGCCGACTGCCAGCTCAGAGCCTGGAGCCTGTTTCAGTCTGTGACTCCCTCTCTCTCTGACCCTCCCCTGCTCACGCTGTCTCTCTCTCTCTTAGAAATAAATAAAACATTAAAAAAAATTTTAAATAGACAATAATAGATTCCAATGTGATTAAAATACTGGCATCTTTATCTTCGGTTGTACAAAGGAATCTGTATATAAAGTAGTTTTTTTTTTAATTTGGAAATGGAATTTTATGAAAGAAACCACCAATGACATATAACAATAACATTGTGAATATAACATCATGATAGATATGCTATTGCCATTATTTTAAATCTTACTGTTACCATGGCTATGAATACTGAACAGCTTTACTGGTTATCAAGGTTTAAATCAATCTTTGATATGCCTTTTATAGAAAAATTGAGTTTTATGATTTTTACCTTTGAAATTTAATTTTTAGCCTAGACTAAGAAAAGAATGAAATAAAAATGCTATAACATTCAAGAAATTATTATGTACACACCATTAATGTCATAATAATATGCCAAAAAGAGAAATAATGTGAAGATAATCTCACAGGTATTATTGATGATACCAAGGCCATGGCGGGAAAGAGTCACTTATCAATTATGATTATCTAGCAAGAAATATTTAGATATGTATTTAAACAATTAAAAATAATCACAAATTCTTTAAACTGTGATCTTTAAGTCTGTACAGCTTTTACTGATTCAAGTAGAAAGTGAAAGAAAAATAGAAGACAGTCAGAAATGTATACATGTACATATACACACATACACATACATATGATAGGCACACACGTACACACACACACACACACACATTCCACGCTTAGAACCAGGCTACTAACCTCATATGTGATCTGCAAATTTAAGGCCGTCCCTTGTGAATAGAAGTCTTTGGAGAAGTTTTTCCCTTGTCCTGGGCTTCTAAGAAATTTCAGATGTATCTATAGCAAACTAAACATTGCTATAGAGACAGAAAAGCAATATATCTATAGATAGTGTTTTCTTTTTTTTTTCTTTTTGAGAGGGACAGTGTGAGCACACACACGAGTGGGATACAGGAGTAGAGAGGGAAGGAGAGAGAATCTTAAGATCTTATAGCTGATCCCATGACCCTAAGATCATGACTGGAGCCAAAATCAAGAGTCAGATTCTCAACTGACTGAGCCACCCAGACCCCCTATTATTTTGAATTATGTTCCTACTTCACTATCATTTTAACATCAATCTTTTCTTAATTTTCTCATTTTATATTCTCACTTTTTTCTTCTTCCTCCAGTCTGCTTTCCAATTTCCCCTTTTTAAACCTATTTTAACACTCATGTGATCTTTGCTGTATTCCTCGTGAAAAAGAAAAGAGAACTCATGGAGCAAAATCTGCATGTATATTTTTATTTGTGTGTATTTGTAAATACCTTAAAATTTTCCTTTTTATTTTTTTGATATTTTCAAAATTTAATTTGACCTTTAAAAAAGGTTTTCTTCAATTTTTTTCTCAAGAACTCCAAGATGGAGATCTTTTCCCTTTTAGATATTAACTATAATTTTTGTTTAATAGTTATGTCTTCACGCCAACCATTTTCTTTTTTAAAATGTTTATTTTGAGGATACCACAACAGTAAAAATATGATGTAACATGGAAATTAAAAAAATATTATCCCATCCTATTATAGAATAAACATGTTTTTAAAATATTTTTAATATTTACTTATTTTTGAGGGGCACAGAGAGAGCATGAGTGGCAGAGGAAGAGAGAAAGAAGGAGACACAGAATCTGAAGCAGGCTTCAGGCTCCAAGTCATCAGAACAAAGAGTTAGCAGCACAGAGACTGACACAGTGCTCAAACTCATGGACCACATGATCATTACCTGAGCCAAAGTCAGATGCTTAACTAACTGAGCCACCCAGGCACCCCAGAATAAACATGTTTTTAAAAGAGAAGCCTTCCACATTATAACCGGCAACATTAGACCTCTACAGAAAACCTCTACTACAATAAAACAGACTAGAGATAATTACAAAAAAGAATCAAATTATAATATAAGTTTAAATTGGAGTTTATATAGTCATATAATGATTTCTTTTTTTTTCAATTTGACAATTTTCTTTAGTTTCTTTTGGAAGGCACATTCTGGATTTAATAATCTTGATTTTTTTTCTTTCACTTTAAAAGTTATATTTGCCGCATCACAATAGGTAAGCCAAATTGCATCTGGGTAAGCAGTTTTTTTGTCTTATTTCATTTTACTTTTTGAGTAAAACTCAAACACACGAGTACACTGCAAATCAGGAAATGTAAAGCAAGGAGAATTCCTCTAAAAATCTGGCATACTTTAGGGACCAAAATGATACTGGCTAACAAGCATATGGAGCACCTATTATATGCCAAAAAGTCTATCAGTATCCCTTCAGGAATTGGAGTATAAAAATGAAACACACACAGTTTAATACGTAAATAAAATATATTCCCACTTTCAGGGTGTTTACTGTCTAGTTAGGGAGATCATACAATCAAATGATTAGAAAGTACTATGGCAATGCTTTATCAGAAACTGGTAAGGACAGAAGTCATCTAAAATTTATCAATCTAAACAAAAATAAATACTGAGGCCCTATGAAGCTTATGTCCCTTTACTCATATTGAGTCCCAGCTTTGCCATATATAAGCTGTGTAACTTGAGGCAAGTTATGTAGACTCTTACTGCTTCTGTTGTCTCATACGTTAAAAAAAAAAAAAAAAAAGGATAACAGAATTAACATGTGGATTAATGGATCAATACTTGTAAACACAGTGCAATAGTCAATGCAGTATTAAATGTTAAATATCTGAGATCCAAATTCCGTTTGAATTCCGTATATTTGCCAAATTTGCAATTTTGCTAGGGAAATCTACAAATCCAGACAAAATTAACTTACACAACTTGGAAGGAATTTCCTGAAAAAGCTATTGATGGCACATTGTGGTTATTGCAAAGGAAGAAAGTCTGGTTCATCGCAATCAGACTGCAGCCCATAGAGTGATATCCTCTCTTTATGAAAGCCCCTGGCAAGTCAAAGATGAGTTGATAGAGGACCAAAAACAGAAGAGGGACGTTTGTGGCTGTGCGGACCTCCTTACAGAGTCAGGGCAGGACAGCATTTAACTGGGACTCTTTTCTAACTTGGTACCATATTAATATTGTGAAGAAAGAGATTCTATTTAAAAATTAGAGAGTAATATGTGTTCATTTTCAATAACAGCTTTTGATCTTTCCAAATCAGGCAATTCATATATTGCTGCTTATAAATCACTTTATATCATTTTCATTTTTTTGTAATATGTGAAAATACTAAATATTTTCTTAAACTGTGGATATAATTTTGGACAGATGAGTTTATGTTAAATAACTTTTGCATGCCAATTTGGCATTCTAGCTGTTTTACATCAAAACTCACTCCATTTCCCCAATCTCTGTCAAGAACTGTAGAAGGTCTGAGAATACTCTATGTGCTTGTATTCTCTGGCAAAAACTTAGTTTCATTAATGCTGACAATGACACAAAATGCCTGTATCATAAACAAGAGACTTGCAAAGGTATACCACCAGAAAGGAACACTGAGCTTAGAGAATCTGAATCCTTTATTTATTTTTAAGCTTATTTATTTCTTTTGAGAGAAACAGTGTTGTGGGTGATGGTCAGAGAGAGACAGACAGACAGAGACAGACAATCTCAAACAGTTTCCAAACTGACAATGCAAGCCCCATGCAGTGCTTGATCCCACAAAACTGTGCTGAAATCAAGAGTCAGACGTTTAACCAACTGAGTCCCCAAGGTACCCCAAGAACCTGATTCTTTAAAAGTAAGAACTCAGCCTGCCTAAACTTTGTTCTGAGGGGGACATTATTATAGTGGAGGGTAAAGAAATCTGTTTTGTTCAGGAAAGAGATGCTAAATATATCTTCCAAAGGTGTTATGCTAATTGAAATAAGTCATTCAGAGAAACATAAATATCATATGTTTTCACTATACGTGGATCTTGATAAACTTAAAAGACCATGGAGGAAGGAAAGGGGAAAAAAATAGATGCAAACAAAGAGGGAGGGAGACAAACCATAAGAGACTCAAATACAGAGAACAAACTGAGGGTTGATAGGGGTTTGGAGGAGAGGGGAAATGGGTATTGGGCACTGAGGAGGGTACTTGTTGGGATGAGAACTGGATATTGTATGTAAGCAACGAACTACGGTATCTACCACCAAAACCAAGAGCATACTGTATGTTAGCCAATTTAAAATTAAATTATACATACAACACACACATACATACACACACACGTATATCTTCCAAGACAGATTGTTCACTATACGAATATCCTTGAAAAGGAGTCTGAAAAAAGTAACATGAGAAATCCATCAAGAAGTGTCCCCCAACATCCTCTGGGCTTGTCATGCTACTGATTAAGAGTTTACTGTATATTTATCATGAGGTATAGGCTATCTTTTCCCATTCGGAGGTAATCTAAATTTCCCAGAAAAACAACCAAAGAGGACAGATAGAAAAAAAGTTGTACATTTATTTAAGGTAGATATTGTAGACCAGATGGAAAAGGAAAGAATGACAGAGAGAGAGAGAGAGCGAGAATGCGCAGAAGGAAACAATGGAGAATAATAGAACACATTCCACTCACTATGGTTGTTAATAATCACAGAGTATTATACACACTGTCGGCTGGGACCTGAGGTCATATTAAAAATATTAACAATTATTATCTCATTTAACCCTTATAAGTAAACACAAATTTTTCCACATATACATATGTTATTTCTACTTAGTGGATGAAGACACTGAGACCGTGTCATATGTCACACAATGGAAAAACCAGAATTTAAAACCAAAATTTTAATACTTTAATTACTTTAATACTTTAAATACTTTAATCTTTTTAATAGAGTGACTATCTTCGGAAATGAAAGACAGAGATTTTCATGTTTTAGAAAAACTTCGTTTGACTCATTTTGAGAAACTTAGATTCCAGATATGTTGAGATAAAGTCATTTGTATGTTCTTTAACTATTTCACCTGCACAAAATGAAGTATGGATATACCAACAAGCTATGTAAATTAGTGTAGTAAAAATCATTCTATTTTGTTTCTCTTGATTATGGTCTCAGAGTAAATGCAAATATTATGATGAAAGTAAGAGCACTGTCAACAAACTTAATCAACTCTTCATGTTGACTATGAGGATGCACAAAATTTGTAAAGGAATATATTATTTCCTATATAGCAATTCACATGCATTGAGTTGACCAATATCAGGTGGGTAAGTGGATACTGAGAGAAACACAGTCAGGAAGAGCTCCTTTCTACCAAAGGAACTCATGGACCACACCAGACCAAAGACCA
The DNA here is from genome assembly GCF_003009895.1 of Hyaena hyaena. Classification (NCBI taxonomy): domain Eukaryota; kingdom Metazoa; phylum Chordata; class Mammalia; order Carnivora; family Hyaenidae; genus Hyaena; species Hyaena hyaena. Next base: position 1,009,760 of record NW_024080888.1, read on the forward strand.
GAAACGACTGATAAACCTTTATTTTCCCAAGATCCCTGTTATACAGAACAAACACATGCTGCATATGTGGATGCTTTTTGATTCACATTAAGTATAGATTATTGATTACCTAATTTATTCACCACAAAACTATAGTTGGAGGCCAATCCCACCCTACAAACCAGCACACTCTGATGTTCTCTGGATGTCATACGCTCAATAAACACAAACTACTGGTTCTAGAGAATAAGTACCTTCTGCACAATTAAATGATGATTTTTGAAAGTACCCAGTATAACTAATTTTATAGTGTTTTACAATTTCTAAGGGATTTTACGACATTATATTTTTATTCAAAATTGCTTTATTAGCATTATTCTCCCTTTTGAGCAATGTAAACTAATGATTTCTTATACCACTTCCTCACCACAGATGGTCTTTTATGCTACTCCTATTCAAATCTTACTATTCAAGGCTGAATTAAAATATAATCTCTCTTCCATTAATCATGTTCAGTAGTGTTCAGGCACACTATCTCTCCTCTCAATTCATAATACATCTTGCCTTACGATGCTCATTTGGCAACTGAACACATGATGCCATATGACATCAAATTACTGTCATCACATTTTATTTAACTTTCTTTGTATGGCTCTTAGAGTATATATATCCGAACTCTTTTTAAAATATCTTATGAATGAAGTGATCATTTATAATTTCTGGCATGTGCTATGATGATCTAAGTGCCTTAATATCAATAAATATTTATTTGTTGGTTATCATTTTTAAATACTCATTATCTGCATCCCACCCAATAAAGAATTAATATGTCTTGTCACCAGTTTTCAATTAACTGAAATTATGCAGATTTTCTTGAAAATTTATTTTTGCTGTTATAAAACCTCAATTAGTTTCTCTTCCAAAATAGTTTTCTTCATAAAATATCCTATATTTTAATAACATAATTCATATAATATAAAATGATATAGGCAAAAAAGATCAGTGTAAAATATCAAGTTGATTTTTCTGCTAGTATTTAGAATATATTTTATTTATTTATTCACTTTTTAATGTTTACTTTTGAGAGAGAGAGACAGAGAACAAATGGGGGAGGGACAGAGAGAGAGGGAGACACAGCATCTGAGCTGTCAGCACAGAGCCCTACACAGGCTCTATCCCATGAACCTTGAGATCATAACCTGAGCCAAAGCTGGATGCTTAATGGACCAAGCCACCCAGGTGCATCTAGGATATATTTTTAAATGCACTAGGCCACAAATAATTCTCAAGTATTAGATACTGTTAATTCTGTTCAAGTTACTATTAGCAAAGAAAAAATCACTAGCATTTATTAAAAGCTATGATACCAGGTATTGTTATGTGAGAATTTTCCATGTATCAAACAACTCCAATAATTTCAAATTTCAAGATGAAATTGCTTAAATAATCTGGCCAAAATCATACTGCTAGTTAGTGGTGGTGGAGGGTCGCCTGGCTCCGAAAAGAAACATTTTGACTACATGAAATACATACCTTTTTCTATTTTTTTTTTAATCTAAAATAGTAAGGGGCACCTGAGTGACTCAGCTGGGTAAACCTCAAACCTATACTTAAAGTCATGCTCTCAGTTGTGAGATCATGGGCTCCACACCTAGCTTAAGATTCTCCTTCTGTCTCTGCCCTTGACCTCCACATGTGTACATACAGGCTCTCTAAAAACAGGTGAGGAAAGAAAGGAACAGGAAGGGAGGGAGAAGGGAGGTGAGGGGAGGGGAAGGGAAGACAAGGAAGAAAAGGAATGAAAAGGAGGAGGAAGAGAAGGAAGCAAGGACTAAAACCCCAGCTGAGGTAATATGTGTACTGCATAAAAATGAGATGGTTCTGGGGAAAAAAATCACCATATTCAGGTGACTATTTGCCATATTATTTATGCTAATTATCAAAACATCAAAATATTATCATTTCACAAAAAAAAAAACCTCTTACAATGAAACTTCAGCTAAGAAATGAGATCTCACAAAGGTTTCATTGATTAGGTTTTAAAATCAGATGATTCCAAAAGACTTCACATTTTTCTGAATCACTTTATAGACAACTGATTTAGTTGAATTTTTGTAATGTTTTCTTTTGAGGTTTATTTGTACAAACACACACACACATATATACACACACACACACGAATAGGGGAGGTCAGAGAGGAAGAGAGAATCCCAAGCAGACTCCGCACAAAGTGGCACCTGATGCCAGTCTCTATCCCACAAACCATGAGATCATGACCTGAGCAGAAATCAGGAGTTGGGTGATTAACTAACTAAAATCACCTACGTATCCTGCGTTAACATTTTTTTTAATGATCAGGATGGGGTAATTTTTCTATTTCTGATAAGCACCATTATACAGAACTTCCAACAATTCTAACAACTGAGAAGCAGGAAATGTCCGTTTACTATTTATTTCTAGTGAGGGAGCTAACCTGATAGCTTTGATTGACCTACTAAATCATATCACTAAGACAAAAGCAGAAACATCTTATCCTGCTATTAGTGGTCAGTTCTTCTGCTGAAACATGTCATGATTCCTCAAGTTTTAAGCGTGTCTGTTGACCTCTTAACCAATAATAAACATTCATTTTTGAATGCAGTACCCGGTTACGTTTTGCTAGAAGCAAAAATACTATTCAGAGTGATGACATTAACATTCTGTCAGAGACGTGGATTTTAAATTCTGCAAAAGCTCAGTTTCTTCTTTTCTCAGGAGTATCTCTGACATGCAACAGTTTACTATGTTCCAGTTTGGTTCCTGCACAAAACATTTCTGAATTGTAACCACATAGGCATTAGCAGAAAATATGTCTCTCATATTTTATGTTTTATTTTTTTATTTATTTTTTTTTTTACAAATAGTTCATTGTCAAATTAGTTTCCACATAACACTCAGTGCTCATCCCCACAAGTGTCCTCCTCCATGCCCATCCCCCCTCCACCCCCCACATCCATCAGTCCTCAGTTTTTGTCAGCATTCAAGAGTCTCTCATGGTTTGCCTCTCTCCCTTTCCCCCACTTCTCCCCTTCTTCTCCCCCTGGTTGCTCCGTCAAGTTCCTCCTAATCTTCCTATACGTGCAAACATATGATATTTGTCCTTCTCTGCCTGACTTATTTCACTCAGCATAACACCCTCAAGATCCAACAAATTGCTACACATGGCCAGATTTCATAGTTTCTCATTGCCATGTAGTATTCCATGGTATAGATAAACCACATCTTCTTGATCCATTCATCTGTTGATGGACACTTAGGCTCTTTCCATGTTTTAGCTATTGTGGAGAGTGCTGCTATGAACATTGGGGTCCATGTGCTCCTATGCCTCAGCATTTCTGTATCCCTTGGGTAAATTCCTAGCAGTGCTAGTGCTGGGTCATAGGGGAGTTCTATTGTTAGTTTCCTGAGGAACCTCCACACTGTTTTCCAGAGGGGCTGTACCCATTTACATTCCCACCAACAGTGTAAGAGAGTGCCCGTTTCTCCACATACTCACCAGCATCTAGAGTTCTCTGATTTGCTCATTTTAGCCACTCTGACCAGCGTGAGGTGGTATCTCAGTGTGGTTTTGATTTGTATTTCCCTGATGAGGAGGGATGCTGAGCATCGTTTCATGTGTCTGTTGGCCATCTGGATGTATGTTTTAATTGAAAGGCTTACTTTACACTATTACACAGGAAACCAAACAGGATTATGACTTTACCAAGTGTAATACTGCCATCAAGTGGACCACAGTAAGATTAACCGTACAGAATACTGAAGCCAAATTCCTTCAATAGTTGCCCTATACCTGCTGAAATTCTGCAACTGAATAAATTTATTCTGCAAATGAAGTTTGGATGATAAAAAGAAAAGAATGAACTCTCCATTTACTATTTACTTAAAAAAGACAGACTTCGCCATTTCGACTAGACTCTAAAATAATTTTATAACTTACGTGAATCTTCCAAATATAACTGATTGATCAGAATGTGTTCTATAGGTCTATTTCTGTATGAACTTATTTAGACAAACTCACTATTTCTGTCTTAAATTTCCTGAATTTTCATACCCTTGTAAATTAGAAAAGCTCTGAAAGTTACAGTGAAAATGTCACAGATTTTTTTCTGGAATATTAAATACTATTTAATTTCTCTCCTAAAACAGTATAAGAAATTATTAAAAATGAAAAATGCATACTTAATACATGGGTTTATATGGTATCCATATTGGATAAATAGATGAGTTAATAATATGCAAATGCAACAAAAACAAAGATATTCCCTAAAATTTACTGTCTCCCTATTGGTTTTTAAATTAGTTCTCTCAGTGTCTTCTTCCATTTCCTTCATGAGTTTTCTATAATTTTCAGCATACAGATCTTTTACATCCTTGGTTAGGTTTATTCGTAGGTATTTTATGGCTCTTGGTGCAACTGTAAATGGGATCAGTTTCTTTAATTCTCTTTCTGTTGCTTCAGTATTGGTGTATAAAAGTGTAACCAATTTCTGTATATTGATTTTGTACCCTGCGACTTTGCTGATTTCATGCATCAGTTCTAGCAGTATTTTGAAGTCTTTAAGTTTTCCATGTAGAGTATCATGTCATCTATAAAAAGTGAATGTTTGACCTCTGCCAATTTTGATGCCTTTTATTTCATTTTGTTGTCTGACTGCTGATGGCCATTGAGGAGGGTAGTTATTGGGATGAGCACTGGGTGTTATATGTAATCTGTGCATATTTTCTACTACTCTACCATGGAGTAGTGGAAAAAAGGCAGAATTTAGAGTCCTAATATATACTGCTCTATACTTAGTAAAGTGTGTGAGAAAGTCAAATTATTTGTCTTCTCTGAAACCTGGTTTTCTGCATCTGAAAATAGGAAAAATAACATTTTATATAATGATTACATGTAGATATTAATATCCCTTACTTATAGGAATGAGAATTTTAAAAAATTATTATGAATTGCATGTACAGTGGGAGATTTAATACAAAATAAGAGTCTGTACCAGCTATATGATAACAAAATACCTAAAGTCAAAATAGAACATTACCTGATGATCTCTTTCTCTATAAATCCATCATTAGCCTCCTCTTTCAAGGAATGCATACTTAAATGGAAATGATGTGTTCCATTGTTCCAGAGAAACCATTTATGGCATATGGGTTCTTTTTAAAGAGTTTTATTTATTTTTTTAATAGACACAGCTTAATATCACATATAGAAAATTGGTTCTTGTCCAAAATTATTCAGGCTATATGTTCCTTAATTGGGTGTGTAATCTTTAAAAAGCATTTTTTGAGGCTCAGTATTCTTCTTTTTACCAGAGTTAATGAGATTGACCAGAAAAAATGAAATTGTGGGACCAAGGAAAGTAATATAGGCTTCTCGGGGCAGGAAGATGCTCCATATTTGGAGAGAAATCTATAGAAACAGATTAAGCAAGAGCAACAACAAAATGAACTACGGAGATCAGAAGTTAGCTAAATTTTATTTGAAAAATTCTAGAAACCAATACTACTTGGTTGTTATACCATTTTAAAAAATGAAAAGGAGTCTATAAAAATACCCAGCACAAGAACTGTCAAATGGAAGGCATTAATACTTTTAATTGGATATGAATTTGAAGACATATAAAAGATAAGTTGGTGTATGTCTAAAGTCATTCAGAAATGCAAGGTAGGCAAGAAAATCACTAAGAAAGGTTGGCTCTGGGAAAATTTACCTAATGAAATTCTTTTCTGTAATCATTATGATCAATAGAATGTATTGGGATACATCTGAAATATTACCGTTCAATGAATAATTGAAGAAGAATTCTACCTAAGTCACATTAAAATATATATTAAACTTCTGGTTTAATTTTCTATATACATCCCAAAATATGTTCTATATTAGTACATTGTTATTAATTCTAACAACGGTGAAAATTTCTCTCAATTAATAGCTGTAATTTGAAACTCACTGCCCTGATTTCCTCATAAAACAATTTTTATTCATGTTAACGTCCTACCTTCATCTATCCTTTTTATCTTCAGTTCTACGTATATAATTTCCACATTTGTTGAATTATATTCCTATACAATAAAAATAATGTAAAAGTCTTAAATAAGCAAATGCCAAGGAGGTGAGACTTTCAGCAAATTAACTCTTTAATAATCAATATTTTTATTTCCACTGTGTTTAGGCTTTATTTCTTAGAGCATTTTTAAGTTCACAGTAAAACTGAGAGGAAGATAGATATTTCCTATATCCTGCCAACCGCTACACATGCAGTCTCCCCAGTTATCAGTTTCCCCCATAAAAGCAGAACATTTATTGCAAATGATGAACCTACATGGACACACTGTTATCACTCAAAGTCCATAGCTTATATTACGGTTCAGTGTTGTCGCAATACATTTTATGGATTTGGATAAAGTATCCATCACAAGGTATCATCTATAGTAATGTTACTGCTCTGAAGATCCTTGGTGACTTTTCTACTCATCCCTCTCTCCATCCAACCCCTGGCAACCATTGATCTTTTTAATGTGTCCATAGTTCTGTCTTTTCTAGAATATCATATAGTTGGAATCACAGTATGTAGCCCTTTCAGATTAAGCTCTTCAACTTGGTAGTATACATTTAAGTTTCCTTCATGTCTTTACATGGCTTCATAGCTCTTTTTAGCACTGAATATAATATTCCATTGTCTGGGTGTATCACAATGTATTTATCCATTCACCTATGGAAAGATTCCTTGTCTGTTTTCAAGTTTTCCCAATTATGAATAAAGCTACTATAAACATCTATGCACAGGTTTTTATGTGGATGTGTTTTCAATTCCTTTGAATAAATACTAGGAGCATGATTGCTGGTTCTTATGGTAGAAGTATGTTTACTTTTCTAGAAACCTGCCAAAATATCTGCCTAAGTGGCTTGCCATTTTCTATTACAACAGCAATAAATGAGACTTCCTGCTGCTCCACATCCTCATCCACATTTAATGCTGTCAGTGTTGTGGATTTTGACTAACCTAATAGATTTATAGTGGTATTTCTCTGATATTTGAATGATGAAGATGATGTGCTTACTTGCATTGTAAATTTTGTTTGAGGCAGTGTCTGTTCAGGTTTTGGCCCACTTTTTTTAAACGCAAAAATTTCAGGGCACCTGGTGGCTCGGTCAGTTAACTATTCAGATGCGGCTCAGGTCATGATCTCACTGTTCCTAGGTTTGAGCCCTGCGTCAGGCTCTGTGCTGATAGTTCAGAGGCTGGAGCCTGCTTTGGATTCTTTGTCTCCCTCTCTCTGCCCCTCCCCATTTCACGCTTTGTCTCTGTGTCTGTCTCAAAAATAAACACTGAAAGAAATTGTTTTTAATAAAATTTAAAAAATCTAGGAGTTTTATATTTGCTTTTACATGCCCATACTATGCTAAAGGACTTTATGATCGATACAAATCATTTACTTCAGCAGGAATTTGTTCTCTGTAGGTCTACCATGCAGGGCCTTGCCTGTGTTTTGGGGCTGTAGTACCAGGGACAGCTTATTTTTCTGGGCCTTATCAGTGTTATTTTTTGTCTTCTTGGTTTATTTGGTGCTGCTGATCTTTGACGTTGGTACCTGAGAAGGCAAACAATGCTTCCCAGGCTCAGTCACTGGGTGTCTCTTGGTGGTAACAGATTTCAGGCCGGCAGGCATGAAGAGGCTTCCTTGGTCAAACACCTGTAGCAGAATCTAGCTGTTTAGGGCCAAAAGCAATTCTCAGAATCCCTGATAAGCTGCCTCAGGTATCCATGACATGTCTGAAGTGGGGGGGGGGGGGGGGGGGGGGGGGGGGGGGGCGCGCGTCTTAGTCCCATGGGACAATTATTTTGATGGAGTCTCTCTTGCTAGTAACATCTACTGCCCTAACATCTCCTAGTGGGAGAAAGATGTCTTAAGTCTGTGGGGGCAGAGAAGCTTCCAGAGTTGGGCTACTTGATGTGGTGAAGTCCTTCTGGTGGGTGCCATCTGGCTTCCCTGCATCCATTATTGGAGAGGAGGGTCTGAAGTGCTATAGAAAAAAGTGCTTCCCCCACAGTGTGCACAGCTTGTCATGTGTTTTCAGAGGGACATCTGTTTGATCCAAAGCACCCATGTACCACCTGGGCTTCTGTCTGTGGCTAGCTTGGAATTAAGGACAATTCAGGTCTGGGCCACATCTTCTATTGGGTGAGGTGATGTACTATGCCATTCCTCTGTGCTGTCCCTCTAATTCTGGGATTTCAAATCAATTTTATTTCTCCTTTTTATCTTTCAGAATCTTCCTGTGGTTGCCCCCTACATGATTTGCAGGGTTTATAATGGTACTTAGTAGGGAGGAGCAGAGAGAAATAGGTCCATGCCATCTTTCCCAAAATGACCATCTCTCCGAATGACTTTTAATGTTCAAACCTAACAATGTAGTTTAGTTTTTTAAATGTCTTCTAGATTTTTTTAAGCTTATTTATTTATTTTGAGAGAGAGAGAGATCACAAGTAAGGAAGGGTCAGAGAGAGAGAGAGAGAGACAGAGAGAGAGAGAGAGGAATCTCTAGCAGGCTCCACACTGTCACCAGAGAGCCCAATGTGGGGTTCAATCGAATGAACCTTAAGATCATGACTGAGCCAAAAACAAGATTTGGACACTTAACAGACTGAGCCACAAGTCTTTTAGCATTAAAGCTCAATCATGAGAATCAAGAGTATGCGTGGTCCTATAATTTTAAATCGTCAATTCTCACTACATTTCTATATGCATGTATCACTCCAGGTAGATGATGTGCTACTTGGAATCTCAGATTCATGCAAGCCCCATTCCTCATTTCCTTTAACTTTTACTCAAGCTTTATGATACAGCTTCCATGGTCCACTCCTCAGTGAAGTAACCTCTGACTTCCCATAACAAAATCAGGCATCCTCTTTTATATGCCTCGTCTTTACTTTCTCACCACTCTCCTTGGTATCACCTACCAGGATGTCTGATGACAGTTACTATTTCTTCAAGTTCCTAGAATAGGTCTGCATATTGTAGACTATCAATAACTGTTGAACAATCACAGATGGTGTTAGTTAAGCATCAAAAACAGTTCTGTCAGGAATGCTATGCTAAACAGAAATTAAATATTATTAAAGAAATGCATAGATATCCAAAAGTGTATACTTTTTATTAAGTACCTTACCGGTATTGTTTTCCTTCATTCTCAAGGTATGCATTATTACCTCACTTTACAGATAAAAAAAAAAGTGATTCAATGGTCCTTTCACTAAATCATGCCGACTACTATTATCCCTATTTTAATTAAAAACTAGAAATATGAGTCACTGCTTACTATCTAAGATATTGGGGAGATGGGATATTTTGAAACTAGTCTTCGAAAATAAAGTAAATGAACTCTTTCTATTGGAAAAAAAAACAAAAATAAAAGCACAAAGTATAAATGAAAACTATTCATTAACCGTATCTGTTACAGGATACAGATTGCTAACATTTTCATGTATTACAACTAAGTAGTTTCTATGCATTATTTCTTACAAAGATAAAATACAGACAATGCACCTAACTGAGAATGTGTGTGTGTGTGTGTGTGTGTGTACATAAAGAAAGAAAAAAGTATGTTTCATTCCTACTCTTGCCTCTAAACAACACATTTTTTTCCTCCAGAGTTAACCTGTATTATATATTGAATTTCTCTATATATGTGGATCTGTTATTTGATTTTATTTTGTTCCACACACCAAGATTTGCACCAGGAGTAAAGTTTTACTTCCGTAGCTTTACAATATATTTTAATCAGAGTAGCATCCCTTTTAATGACTACAGCTTTATATGTTTTAATATCTGATACAACCAATCACTCTCCTTTCTTTTTACAAAAGTTACTTGACTTACCTTATTTGTTCATTTTCTCCTAAGTACTATATATCATCTATTATAATGCTTTTTAAAATCCACTGATATTTATTAAAATTTAATGAATTTATAGTTTAACTTGGGGAAACAACATTTATATAAAACTGATTCTTCTTACTTAGGACTACAGACTAATATTCCATTTCTTCAAGATTTTTTTTTAAGTTTACTAATGTATTTTGAGGAGACAGAGTGCACACATGCATGAGCAGGGAAGGAGCAGAGAGAGGGACAGAGAGAACCCAAAATAGGCTCCATTTTTCCCTGCTGTCTGCGTGGAATCCAGCACGGGGCTGGATCTCATGAAACCTGAGATCATGACCTGAGCCAAAATCAAGAGTCAGTTGCTTAACCAACTGAGCCATCCAGATGTCCTAAGATTTTTTTTTGCATACCACAAAGTCTTACAAAAATTCTATGAAATCATCTTGTCTATCTCATGTACAATTTAAGCATTTTATTATTCTCAGTGCTATTTTAAATGGAATATTTACTTCTACTATACCTTCCAAATAATTGTTACTGGAATAGAAGAAAGTTAAATTATTTCTGAATATTAATATTTTATATTGCGAAATTAACTACATTATCTTTTGTTGGTAATTTTGTTTTTCAAATAACTGCCTTCAGTTTTCTGTGTAAACAATTTTCTTATTAACAAATAATAATTTTACCTTTTCCTTTGAAAATTGTAGTTGTTTATATCATCGAATTTTTTATATTGGCTTATACCTTTAGAACAGTGTCACATAATAGTCATGATCAAAAGTAAACTTGCCTTGCTCCTCATTGTAATGGGGAAATGTTCTCAAGGATTCTAAGAATTTGTCCCCAATGTTATGTCCATACACATATTTCAATGCTCAGTTTACTCTCATCTTCCCTGTAAGACTTTCTTCAGTCCCTCCATCCTGCAAGTTCACCCTGTAGTGATCCCTCTATCATGTATCCTTTGATATATAACTTGCTTATTTATTGATTCAATATTGATTGATCATCTAGTATACAGAGGGCCCTCCACAAGGTAGTTTAGATTTAAAACTTGAAATAGCATAGTCTCTGTCTTTGAGAGGCTAAAAGTACAATGAAAGTGCAGAACTGCTTGCTTGTTATATGTAGATCTTTGAGGACAATATGGAGTAGTGTTTATGATTATGGGCTTTGGATTGACATAGCTTAGGGTCTCTAATTCTTACCATCTATGGAACCTTAACAAATTTCTTAATCTCACCAAACCTTTTTTACCTTATGTGAAAGTTGGATGTGCTTCATAAAGGTTTTTATGATTATACATGATGATGCTTGAATAGTCTGAGCACAGGACCAGAACATAGAGCTCAATGAATGTTAGTTACTGTTATAACTATAATCATTGTTGCAATTAACAGAGTCAAAACTATTAGAAGTTCACACAATGTGTCACAGGAGATAATAAGTCTTTCAGAAAGCACAGAGAAATGGTCTAAAAAGAAGAAAATGAGACTATGTGACAGAAAAGGGTAGAGTTTTAAAGAAAGAAGTATTATAGAGAAAGAAAAAGTATATGCACGGTGGTTGGGAATAAAAAAGAGGATGGTATGCTGAGAAACAAAAGATGTTTCAGTAAAATTAGAGCCAGCACCAGGAGACACTCTGGGAAGGAGGGGGTCTCTGGAAACATATGCTATAGCTTCTATTTTATTTCTTAAGCTATTACTCACATATGATTTTGTAAAATTACTTAACTATTTCATTATTCCCAATACCTTTTAATAACTAAGATTATATGATTTGAAATTTTAAAAATTCAATTTTCTGTATTTACATGTACTTTGCCAAATATTTACCTCGAGCTCTGTATATATTAACATCTATTGAATTAATAAATGAACACACAGTATACAATGTAAAAGAATAATTTTATGCCTACTAGACAAGTGATCATCTAAAACTAGAAAATCGATGTATTTGAATATTGTAAATTTCACCTTCCACTCCCTTCTTCTAATTCATGTAGACTAATTTTCTATTAGTCACATAAGAGGGAATTCCTCACAGTTTGTCCTCAATTTTATGTTAGGGGAAAGCCATCATGCTTTTATGCAAGCTGCAAAAAATCTTTAAAAAGCCATTATCTCACATTTACTAAACTTCAGATATAGTACTGGCCATATTGATAAATGAAAAACGATTTCTACTTTATATAAGCTTAGAGATTACTAGGGAAAGAAAAGAAATTTAAATACATATATAAGTTTATATATATTTAATATATATTATAATTATAAAATTATATATAAATATATATAAATATAAAATATAAATATAAATTATATATAAATATAAAATTATAATTATAAAATTATTATATATATATTAAATGTATATATTATATATATATATAATATGTATATATATAAAGTCACAAGCCAGGTAATGAAAATGGAGTGCTATGATGAATACAGTGGTTTAGGAAGACTAGTACGGCAGTGATATACACAGTAGTTTGTAGAGAAAAAGACTTAAACAAAAGCACAAGTTAGGAAATTAATGCAATAATCTCATTGTCCCCATAAGGAACACTTAAAAGCTTATTCTATTCTACTCATCAAGATATATTTAGAAAAAGATATTATCATTTAATATTTTTTAAATTATATAATATTCAGTCTCTCAAGAAGAAATTAATTATCTCAAGTTTGTAGGCTAGTAAACAAGAAAAAGTTCTAGGTAAGTATGTTCTATTATTGCTTTTGTTTATTCCAATTATCCTTAATAGCGCTTCTATAAATACATTATAGAATAATAATCAAGTTAAAAAAATAAAAAGTTAAGAGGTAAACATACAAACAAAATTAAATCTGTCCTTTACCGTAAATCCAAATTTTTCAAAAAGAATATAGTTTTCTGGGAAGAAAAAAAATTAAATACCTAAAGATAAAAACTGCTTAATATTTACTTTTATAAGACATACAAATTTTCCTATGAAATCTGATCAATGTTAAAACTTTTACTCCTTTTTATTTAAGTAATTATATTACATACTATAGCTTGAATTAAAAGCTACTTGGAAAAAATTTATGCAATTGTTTTTGGTGTTGCTAATCATTTAGAATACTGCTTTTTTATTAATAAGATGCAATGTTATAAACAATAAATGTAAAAATTACAATATTTCTCATTTTTCATTAACAGGTTAAGCTAGAAAGAAGATTGATGTTTTCTAGCATAACTTGTATTTACATGCATGCAAGCATGATAATGCATTATTTCTAAGGCAGGCTATAGACACATAGGCACGCGCGCACACATGCATGCGCGCGCGTGCACACACACACACACACTGTTTTGAGTAACACTAAATCATGACCATTTCGATGCTTTCAAATAAAATATCATGAAGCACTTCAAAGCCCTTTTCGAATTTAGACATATTAAAAATGAAACATTACTTGATAATAGCAAAGCATTTGCTGTTAAAAAGCTTTCAGGTTTAGTATTCAAATTAAATGTTGATTTTAAGTGGAATTATGATGAGTGTAATCTAAGCTTTTACTGACACTTAACCTAACTACTATTGATATATCACATAATTATAGAAAATGCCTTAAAACAAAATGAATACAAATTTTCATAATTTTATCATTGTGAATAAAGAGGAGACATATGCATGGTTATATGAAATGTTTAACTGACTAAACTGTATAAAATCTGAATTAGATTTTAGGCACATGCACATTGCTTGTTTGTTTAAACCTGCAAACTACACGTATATAATTTTAAATATACTTTATGATCATACTGTACTTATTTATATATGCATTAAATTCCTCTGTTAAGGCATAACATTTCTACAAATTTTACAAAACATTCTTTATATAACATTTTATCATGATTGGTTTAAGTGATGTTTGTTCTTTGTATTGTTTTTTTAACCTCATTATGAGCATGCCCTACAGGAAGAGCAGCATGTATAAAGGTCTTCTAGCGTAAGAAAGTATATAAAGGAAAGTGTGATTAAACAGGAAGAAAAAAGGAGACAACTATGGAATGAGACCACAAAAACAAATAAGGCTCAGACCATCATAGCTTACAAAGAAAAAGAAAAAAAAATTTTTTGGCTCTTGATTCTAAGAACAATAATTAATCCATGAAACAGTTTAATCGGGGAGGCAATACAATAAAATTTTTATTTTATAATGATTAGTCTCTCTGAAATATGGTTTAGAAGATGGTCAGAGGAAAATAGAGAGATCCTATGGGAAACTATTAAATTAATCCAAGAGAGAAATGATGCTGTTGTGTTTGGAAGATTAAGGGCCATGTTTTTTGTTCATGGCTGTACTCAGTATCTTTAGTGAGGTTCAGTAAATGTTTTTACTTGTCCTTTTTCTATTACATGATTGAAAGTTACTCTTCCAGGAAGAATTAATTGTATCTTCTGTACTACAAACTATTTACTTAAGAGTTTCATACTGTATGTTTTCAGTCACCAAAAAGTTGGTGAGATTATTCTCATCTCATCTTGAGAATAATGAAAAAAGGATCCAAAATTTGTGTTATAAAGTATCAAATTGGGAAGGATTAGCATCAGCATCCAAAACAAAAAATGTTAAGGTATTCTTTACTTATCATTTGCCACCACAAATTGATATTTTTTTAATTCCAAAATATTAAAACCACAAAAAATACCTATGGTATCAATACAGTTTGAGAGATAAGATCTCTTTTGGTTTCTCCTGTGGAAATACTTTGTCGGTAACATGGCAATCAATGACTTCAACCTATGTGGTTCTACCATTACATCTTTAAACATATATTTCTATTAATTGTTCTTAAAAGGCAGCTTACACATAAACACAATTCTTTTAAATCTACCATTGGTAATTATCATTAGTAAAATGAAATTTGCTTCTGACAATAAACCATCTGATACTGCCAAAGACAGTAAATGGAGAGGATGTGGTTTTCTTTTTCTTTTCTTTTTTTTTTTTAACCCCCCCTTCTCTTATCTTTGGCAAATATACAGACAATTGGAAGTAGAAATCATGAATTCTCTGACTGGAGCTCTGCAAATGAATTTTTTGAGGAAACAAATTTATATGTTCAATATTTTACATATACAGTGAGAAAGTGATCTCATTGAATATAAGTTCTTCAAAAATAAATCAGCACATCTAATACACACAAATTCTCTTTTGAAGTTATTCCACTTTGTTCTTATTTGGTTATATCTAGACTGTTCATGTATATACTCATTCAAATGTTTATTGAGTATTTATTAAGCCGAAGTTACTGGATTTGCCATGAAGGCAGACAAAAATATAAAGTGTCTACATTTATACTATAGAGAGAAGCCCATAAGAAAGATGATACAAATAAATACAAATAAGCGTGGTAAGAATTATAAAAGGGACATGCATAGAACATGATACCTTAGAACAAGACCCATGTGCTAAATCTTGAAATATGATATGAAATGGACAAATTGTTTTTACGTCAAGAATATTTTAGGCAGAAGGATATATGAATACACAACAAAATGTCCTTAAGTAATTTGGCTGGGTATGATTTTCATACATGTGGTGAAGAAGAAAATATTCAGAAGTAATGACAGAGATGAAGGTCACCATTAGGTCTAAAGGGTCTAATAAACAATTTGGATTTTATTTTGACTGCCTTTAAATTATGAAAAAGTAATATGACCCACTTTATATGCTTAAAACAAACTTCTTACGACAATAATGTAAGAATATATTAGAGCAGACCAAAACGAAAGAATAGTCTAGTTTGAAAGCTAATGCAGTTACTCTGGTGATAAACACTGGGTAATATTTATTGCATTATCTGAATTCAGGTAATGACAGTGAGAATGGAGAGAAGACAATTTTAACTGCTAATTAAGAAGCTGTATTAATAAAACTTGATATTTAAAGGGTATGGAAAAATGACTTGAGTAAGTGAGCTGATAAGGGCTTCAAACATACAGGAGAAGAGGGGCACCTGGGTGGCTCAGTTGGTTAAGTGGTCTACTTCAGCTCAGGTCCATGATCTCACAGTTCGTGGGTTTGAGCCCCGCGTAGGGCTCTGTGCTGACAGCTAGCTCAGAGCCTGGAGCCTGCTTCAGATTCTGTGTCTCCCTCTCTCTGACTCTCCCCTGCTCACACTGTCTCTCTCTCTCTCTCAGAAATAAATAAAACATTGAAAAGAATACAGGAGAAGAGAAAATTTGCAACATAATGAAGATGGTCCATTTTGAATATGTTAAGGATGACAACACATCTGTCGGTCATCCAGTTAAAGAGGTTAACCTGAAGAAAACAATTTTATTGTCATCAACTAAGAGTTAAGTAAATTAAATAATTCAGGGAAGAAGACATTAAATATCCCAGAATAATATCCCTGAAATATCAGGTTAAGGAAAAGTATTAGCAAGAGAAACTGAAATAACGAGCAAGAGAAGAAGAATAAGGAACACAATGGCCTGGAGCCCCCAAAGAGTGTTTTATGAATAAGGAAATCATCAGCAATATAAGATAACAAAAAAGTGAAGGATGATAAAGTTCACTGATAATGACAATGTGGAAATTATGGGCATCCTTAGCAATAGCAGTTTCCACAGTGTGCTGGGGTCTGTTGAAAACTTATTAAGTGATGACAAAGTGAAAGATTTCAGGGTGACTGGCTAAGACAGAGAAATGAGATGTAGGGTAACAGGATATTCAATGTTGTGCTTTTTTGTTTTTTTTAATTGTGAACAAGATTCTTAACTAATAAACTTTCCTTCAAGACTGGAGTGATGTTGAATGTAACCATACATAGATTTTTATAGGGGAAACAGTGTGGCAAACTGAGTGAGTTGAACTTTCAGAGTCTCCATTTTTGTGTGTAAGGAAAGGTATGCAAGGTCACCTTCTGATAATCGCCAGTGCAGTAAAGGTGGCCGAAGTCCATGCTGGAAAACAGTGAGGTATGGAGAACAAGATAGTGGGAGATCTGAAAACTATTCACGTGGTGATAGGAACAGGTCAAGTGTGGAGGTTTCACACATGCCAATATCAAATAATTCTGTTTCCACAAAAGTATTAGATTCCTGAATCAATTAAGTTGTTCTAACCTGTTCTCAACTCAAAGTTAATCTTTCTCAGTCTTAAAAAAAAAAAAAAAGAAAAGAAAAGAAACAGAAAATCAAATGTTCTTTTGGTGAACCTCCCCTTTCATTCACCTGCCATCTTAAATTCAGTTCTTGCAGTATCTGCATTTAAAAGAAAATAATTTGGGGCACCTGGGTGGTTCAAGTCCGTAAGCGTCCGACTTTGGCTCAGGTCATGAACTTACAGCTCAGTTTGAGACCCACGTAGAGCTCTGTGCTGACAGCTAGCTCAGAGCCTGGAGCCTGTTTTGGATTCTGTGTCTCCCTCTCTTTCTGACCCTCCCCTGTTCATGCTGTCTCTCTTTCTCTCTCAGAAATAAATAAAACATTAAAAAAATTTTAAATAAAAAAATAATACAATTAAATAAATAAAATAATTTGCTATCTTATTTTGCTAATCAATAATTCATTCTGGAACTAAAGATGACTCAAGATTTTATTCTTTTTTTTTTTTTATGTCAAGGGGAGTTGATCATGAGAAGAACAGATCAGTGCCAGCTAATTACAATTCTACCAAATCCTTGGGTTTTAAAATTAATGCTAGATAACTGACGTAGAAGTGCTTTATTGCCTATACATATAAGTTAAGCATTCTATAACACAATATTCTATAAGATACTCTGTATTTCTTCCATATCCATTATTTCTCAGTCTTATTTAATCTCCATGATTAAAGCAGATTCAGATCAAATAAATTATTCTCAAATGAAAGAGTATTTATTAACTTTACTTAGTGTAATTATAAATCAATTTCAGAACTGGTAGAAAGAAACTGAATTCATTATCTAAACTTTCTGATAGCCATGATAAAAGTAAAACGTTTCTTTACCTAGGTCACTAAACACTAAAAGTTTACTGGTTAAAGAATAGATGTTATAGCTAATCTTTTAAATGAAGTGATCTTCCCCCCCTCATAAAAAGGTATAAAACTGTCAATCCTATAATGACAGTAACATTTCTCAAACTCATATTCTATTTGGAAATAAGCACAATTTCTCATGTTACATCGTAACTCTTTTTACAATGAAATCTCATTACTGATATTCAAGTCTCGAGCATTTTTCAAGTCATATGTTAAAATGTGTATTAAAACATTACTGTTAATTTATTCAAAACTTTATTATTATTAAACAGGTCCAATCATTTGGTTACATTTTCAGTGTTCCAAGATAAATTGAATGTTCACTTTCAGAAATGCCACTGGGCTGTAATGGATGAATCTTACAGTTCACAATGAAATTGCAAATTAATGGAAAGTATACTCTGAATATTAGTATTTCCAAGACATCCATGAATCTTATGGGAATGGTTAGAAATAAAAAAGAAGAAACCTATTAAAGTGCTCTAAATTGCCAAGTTGTAAAGCACAGAAAAGTTGGCATGTTAAATTAGTTGAATTACTGAGAGTCCAAAATTACAAATTATGCAATATGCACCATAGCTGATTTGACAGCTTTTAAATTTTTTTCATTGCTTTATAACTGCTGTAATTATAATTTCCTCTGAATCTATAAACTATGCCAAAATGTCTGATTTCTAAATGTTTCAAACTACCACAAATTCACAAATGAAATTCAATTTGACAGAAACAATTTGAGTAATAGTGCAGCTTTCTCTGAGGACTTTTTCTTTTTTAAACAAAAGTCTCTTTTGTTACACAAGAAATTTACTAGGAAAGAATAAAGAAGCCAAACTTCCTTTGATTGAGTGCTTTAGGATGAATGTAAATCAATGTTTTAGAATAATCAAATATAGTTGGAACCTTAAAATCATGCATTAAAAAATATATTTTAATATAAAAAAAGTCCTTCTACTACTTGCAGTAATTCTTTTGTGTGACCACCAGAGAAATTAATATGTAATTTACTCATTTAGAAAAAGTCTGTTTTACCAAGTTCTTATTCCATTGGCATAAAACCATTTAAAAGGGTAAGGGGAAGTTACTACAAACTGGCAAACCATCTCAATCATTCATTTCTTCTTTCTTCCATTCATTTAATATGTATTCCAAGACTTCTTGGTATAAGACCCTGTACTAGGCTTTGGAAAGGTTACATTAAAAAAAAATTGCCCATGCCCTCAAGGATCTTTTATTTAAGTATGGGATGATACCAACAATAAACATGTAAACAAATACCTAATATGTAAAATGGTGGTAAGTAATACGGAGGAAAAAATAAGGGAAGGAGGATCACAGGGATAATAAAAGTTCTGTATATAGAATGCTCAAGGGTGACCTAAGATAAGGTGATATTTAAGCAGAAATCTAAAGGAAATTAAGGAGGATAACAGGAAAAAATCTGGAGGAAAGATTCTAGGCAGCTGGAATTATAGGCTCAAAAAACTGAAATGAGAAATTGTTTGAAAAGCTAGAGAAAAATCAAGGAGGCTAAAGAGGCTAGCAGAGTAAGGAAAAGGTACAGTAGTAGAAAATAATTATAAAGTGAAAATAAGGAACAAGGTCATGTAGGGAAATTTAAGCCATTAAAAGCCCTTTGTTTTTTCTTTGGGTAAGTAGGAAACCAGTGGAAAATGTTAAAATAGACAGAACACAATTTAAGTATTAAGAATTACTCTAGCAACATGAAGAAAACAGACCAAAGGTGAGCAAGGACAGAACAAAGGTAGCAAAAATAATAATAATCCAGCCAAGAAGGTGAGCTGAAATCACAGCAGTGTTTCCAAACATGAAGGTGATAAAAATTGGTCAGATTCTGAGTGTCTTACAAAAAATAAACAAAAGCGTCTGTGAATGAAAGTTCTCAGAAGAGGAATATGGACAAGGATGACTTCATGGTTTTTCTTATGAGTAATAGGAGAAGGTAGGCAGTAGGAGTTACTAGTCTGGAGCTCTAGAGAAAGAAAAAAAAAATTATTCTTTCCTAAAGGATTATGTGATGAACTACATAAATATATAAATAGTGTATTATGAAAAATTGCAACAAACATTTTAAATCTAGAGAAGCACATGTGTGCACATCAGACAGTGCTTTTACTCAGGACTCCCTGCAGAAAGTATGCTACATACAGAAAGTGTGTACATATACATATACATAAAGTCTACAAATTGAAAGTCACTACACTAACTTATTTTACTGTTTTATGTGGTGAAACCCGAATTTTGTTATGATGTAAATACAACAAGATGTATACTTCATGTGGACTATTTGTTTAGCAAAGAGCACAGGTATATAGGAGATCACTTTTGTCACTGTCACAGTTCACAACAACAAAAAATAATAATTAGTTGAAGCAGATACTATCACTGTTTTAAATAACACACTGTCACTATATCTTGTGTAAATAAAAGTACAGAGCCAGAAAGTAGTCAATTAAGCCAAACTCAAACATTCCTTGACTCAAAACTATGCTTAATGATAAAATAATGAATAACCTTCAAGCCTTCATCAGTTAATCAGAATGCAGTATTTTTATTTCCTAAAAAGATGGCATGTTTTTATGTTTTGCCTGTTTTACCTGTGTAAGGTGTAACAGAATGAAGATAGCTGGACAGTTGTTTAAAACAAAACTCACATAATTGCAGACTTTCTTTAAAAAAAGCAGAAAGGAAAAATCTAAAGAAGATAAAAAGCAATGGAAAAAGAGACACCAATCAGAAATAACTTGAAAAGCATAGTTAAAATTGTCTTAATTAATTAGCTTACATTCCTGGTAACTGGAAGCTTAAATGGCATCCAAAACTTTTTGGTTTTTGCTATGTTCAGTATCCTAAGAACTTTGTATGACCTTAGAAACATAGAGAAAACTTAATACATCATAAACAAGAGTTAAAGCTGATTTTTTAAAGAAAATAGTATACCAGCATCTCTATGAAGAAGTAAATAGCATCAAAAAACAAAATACATGTATTTTGAGATAATCTAATCTCCTGATATCATAAAGAAAAATTCAGAGTTCCACTAAGACTAAGTCATCCAATCATTACATACTTATTGAATATACCATAATTTCCAGGAATTGTTTTTCTTGCTGAGATTACAGTGGCGATTATTAAATGGTATCGTTTTCATCATGTCTATAGTCTAGTGTTTGAGAATACTGTCAATCAAACAATAATAAATGTATAATGATGAACTAGGATAAGGTAATGAAGGAAAGGAACAAAGTTCTAGAAAAGTCTATAAAATACTATTTACCAAATATGATGACACAGCTAGCAGCTAAAATCTAAAGGAGATTTTTCTTATATAATTATCATGAGAAGGGTATCCTAGTCAAAGTGAACCTTAGAGTTTTCATATTTCAAATACCAGAAAAATTCTAAATAATGGTTAATCAGATAATCTGGATGTATAGTATCAATGAATAATCATTGCTTACCAAATCTCACAGTGTCAAACAGAAAATACTTAACTAGGGGCAACTGGGTGGCTCAGTCAGTTGGGCGGCTGACTTCGGCTCAGGTCATGATCTCACGGTTTGTGGGTTCAAGCCCCACATCGGGCTCTGTGCTGACAGCTCAGAGCCTGGAGCCTGCTTCAGATTCTTTGTCGCCCTCTCTCTCTGATCCTCCCCTGCTCATGCTGTCTCTCTCTCTCTCTCTCTCAGAAATAAATAAAACATTAAAAAAAAATAACTGGGATTTGCAACAATTTGTTTGAAAAACAAAAATTAACTACCAAAAACTCAAGCTCTAAAATCAAAAGCATTCATTCCCTCTTCCTATAAAGTAGGGATTAAAAGTACAAGCTCTGGAGTCAGGTTTTCCAGACTCATCCTTACACTTCCTCATTTTACGGCTAGTTTCTTAATATTACTCACTGTTTCTGTGCTTCAGTTTCTTTATCTTTAAAATGTGAAGAGTATCGTTACCAAATCTCATAGGTTATGAATAAATGAGTGATACAGTATAAGCTACCAATGTTATAGAAAATCAAAACTGTTCCCACAAAGCAAAATATTATAACAGAGTGAATGCAGAAATATACTTAAGAGCCCAGTGGTCTTCTACTAAGCCAAACAATAAAGAGATTTGCAAAAATATAAAAACATGCCACTATCCTTGCTTTTTTTAAATCTAGGGAAAATATAGTTTTTTTTCATAAAATTATTTTATTTAACATATAATAGTTTTACTATTGTCATTTGAAAATGAAAACATTTTCAAGTATCTGCTTCAATTACTAATATGATAAATAGTAATTGATATAACCTACAAATACAAAAGCTTTTTCAGGCCCTTAATAGGTTTTAAGAATGTCAAAGGGTCCCCCCAAAAATTAAAAAAAACACTGTATTAACACATTTATCAGTTATTTACTACCCAAATGTCTCAATTTCTTCATATGTGAAATGTGGATAATAAGGTCTAATTTATACACTTCTTGCAGAGATTAAATCGGATATTCTGGTGGCTAAAATGATATGCCTCCCAGATCCCCATACCTGACACTGAAATATGCACTCCCCCAGCTGCTGGGTTTGGGCAACAGACTGAATCCCTCTTCAGGACTTGGCCTCCACCCTCAGCCCTTGCTGCCTTGCCAAAGTGGATCATAAACCCTTCTTAGGGCAGCCTACAACCACTGGTCAATGTAAAAGTACAGGGAATGTTTCCCCTTGCATCAATTTCAGACAAATATGAAGGACCATCTCAGCCTGAGAAGTCACTACAGGGTCAGTCAAGGCCTGCATCACAGTACAACTTATCCTTCCACTCAAACTTGCTTCCTTCTTCCTGTACCACTCATAGGCATAATCCACAAGAGGACCATTGGTACACTGGAATAGTTAGAACAGGTGTTTAGACTTTATTAATTCTGCTATAAGCAAAGTCAGACAAGACTGTCTCAAAATAAGTTGGAACTGAAAGACCACTACATATTCCAGGTATAGGGTCTTCTGGTAAGAGGAGTCTCAAGGACCTCCTTGCCTTTAGTATTTTAACTTCACACCTTTCAGTTTAAAACTCTGAACGACCAACAGAGTAATATTATTACTACACTAGAGAACCCTGGCTCATAGCCTTTGCTACTGGATTAGCCCCTGAAAGGGCCATTGCTACTCAAAGTTGCTGGCTACCATGGCTGAAATTCTCTGCTAACATTGTTGACTTGAAGTGGTGCTTTGAGATCTTGAAAGCAACCTTCACTGTAAAGGTCTTCCTCTCACATACACAAACATCAGCAATTGCTTGGCTGCTATCAGTTTTCTTGACAAGTACCCCAAGTTTAATTTAAACTCCAGTTTAATTTTCACAACTACTTTGTGAAACGGGAACTAAAAGCATAGGCTTTTAGCTCAGATATCGAAACATGAGATAGTATCTCCTATATCAAGAATTTTTTTTATTCCAACTTCTATTCTTTCCACTTCATCACATTTTCTGGGCCAAGAATTACATGTCTAGCATTTTATAAATAAACAATCTATTATGTGTTTACTTTGATTTTAGATTTTGAGTCCCCCTACAAATGGCTCTTTTTAAATTATTTTTAATGTTTTATTTATTTCTGAGAAAGAGAGAGAGAGAGAGGGACAGTGTGAGCAGGAGAGGGTCAGAGAAAGAGAGAGACACAGAATCTGAAGCAGGCTCCAGGCTCTGAGCTAGCAGTCAGCACAGAGCCCAATGCAGGGCTCGAATCCACGAACCGTGAGATCATGACCTGAGCTAAAGTCGGACACTTAACATATTGAGCCACCCAGGAGCCCCCAAATGGCTCTTAATAAATATCAGTAATAGCTGCTGATAATGAATACAAAAGTAGGATTTATTACTGAGGGTATTTATAATAAATCTTATACAGAAAAATGGTAACCTCCAAATTCACTTGTCATCAATGTGTGCTCAAAGACATAAATCTAAGACACATATCCTCAAGGATATGAACCAGAATGATGTAATTCTTGCATAATGATAAAGGCAGTAAGAAATTTACAGACTTTTTTTTCAAAATCTTTAATAGGCTTTTCCATTTCTTACTTAAAACCAACCATTTCAAATTAACTCTACCTACAGAGATAAAAACTAGTTAAGATTAAGCCATATTCTATCAGTGAAAGCACATATTACTTAAATTTGTTCACAAGTGTTTTTATTCATTTTACATTTTCTTATATGACACATATAGAATCCTAAGTTTGGAATCTGAAATACCATTCCACATATCCAATTATCCTAAGAAGAAATCTTTAAGTAAATCTACACAATTAAAACACATAATTTTACTATTGTCTCTTTGGCCTTCTAATTCAGTAACACTTAACTGCCAGATAAATTAATGAAGTCAATCCACAAAATAATCACTTAGTGGAAATTTCTATGGTCAGGGACAAAATCTCTCAGAAGAAAATAAAAAGTTCAAAGAGCCCTTAGTGATATTTTTTTCTTTTAGAGAGAGTTTGAAACGTGAAAAAACATTTCCCACATGAAAAGTGATCATGTAAACCATGATATATAATAAAGTTTCCAATTTATCCTTAAGTATGAAATGCTTTATGGAATAAATACTTGCTTTGATAGGGTTATAAAAAGGAGAGGGAAAATATTTTTTAAGAAGTTTACTTCTGAAAATTATAGGTAAAATAGTCATAAAAATTGTATTAGGCATCAAGAAAAAAGTCTGAACATGCCCTAATAAGTACTTGAAAATAATAACGATCTGAAAGCTTATATATAAACACTTCTTCTTTCTTATTCTCACACATGGTTGTTTGTATTTCTCATTTCTTTTTTTTTAATTAATGCTTATTTATTTTTGAGAGAGAGCACGAATGGGAGAGGGGCACAGAGACAGAGAAGGAGACACAGAATCTGAATCAGGCTCCATGCTCTGGGCCGTCAGCACAGAGCCTGACATAGGGCTCGAACTCACAAACCACAAGATCGTGACCTGAGCTGAAGTCGGATACTTAACCAACTGAGCCACCCAGGTGCCCCTATATTTCTCATTTCTAATCCACCCATCATTAATTAACCAGTCTGGTGTCTTTCACTTCACTTCCTTAATTGGTTTAGAAAATGATTTAGAATGGCACCTCCTTTTCTATCAATTAAGAAGCCTATGTTTCTTTCTTCATCATGGCACATCATTTCGATTAGAGAAGAATCATGCAATCAGCTCAAATAGGTTGTTATCTCTGGTCCCTTGTTCCTTCATGTCCACCACATATATTAAAGAATAAATACAAAAGAGAAAGAGAGAGAGAGAGGCAGAGAGAGAGAGAGAGAGAGGAAGCACTTTAAAGGAAGTAGCAAATTCTAGAATGAGCACATACACATGCATGTACATGTGCACATACACACACACACCAAAACCAAAAACACTGCTAATTTGGATTCAATAAGAGTATTAATCCCTACCTTCACCACTTCCTATAACTAAGATTATCTGTTTCTATAAACTCCTCCTATTATCTTGTGTGACCTTTCACACTACCCCATGTACAAAGCTATCTGGACCTTTTACAGGCTGACAGTTCGGATAGTGACTAGGAATTGGCTTGCTTAGGAAATGAGTTGTTCGTAAATTAGGCTGTGTGACTTCAGCAGCTAATAAATTATGGTACTTTATAACTGAGTGTAATTATGTACTTCATAATGTGAGAAAGGTAAACAAATTGCCAAGTAAAGAAAAATAGCCAAAATTCGCATAACTCTGTACATTTCTTTCTCTTAGGAATATCTCCATCATTATTCTCCTTAAAAGGTTTAACTGGTAAGTTAGTATTTATTCAGTAATTACTCACTAGTGGGAAATAACTTTGGTTATAAAATTTCACAATTTTAAGAAATAAACGAAAGTAAATCTTAATATAAATGAATGAATAAAATGAAGGGTTGATGAAGTTCTGAGAAGAGTTTAAAAAAGCAGCAAAGTCTCTCAACCAAGTTGGAATATAAAAAGTTTACCTCAAGTATCATCAAAAAAACAATATTCTATTTTGCATTCACATAATAATTTTTAAAACTGCCATTTTTCCATGTAAGCTCTTTATCACTATAACCTACAGCCACTTACTAAACGCAATCAATCCATTTAAACTTAGGTGAATCATAATACGAAAGTGCATATATTTTCATGCCACTATTCTGCTTAAAACGTCCTACAAAATTCTGACTTCCTACAAAATTCTTATTGCATACATGCATGATGCTCTCCAAGCTAGCTCTGCCTAGGTCTCTCTTCCCTTATCTATTGTAAGATCTCACCTTTATTCCAACACTCCTGTCTTACAGAAAGTCTTTATGCATTAATGCAATTACTAATGAATTGCTCTAGTTCTAAATTGCTCTTCTCTTGTGCTCACTTAATGGTTGTGTTAAGTACCATTATCTAACCTTAGAAAGAAGGCCAAAGAGAGGAGTATACAATGAAGCATTGTTTAAAATGTTCCCCGAAGAATTACTGAATTCTGTGGGACATTATACCATTATTTGATTTTGCCATTTACTATTATTATTATTTAAGGGTTCCAACTAAGTGAAGTTACGTGGTAACTTGTAGATTTGCATTCAATAAAGATACAAATGCTTTTGTCTCATAATGGATTATTGCCCTGTAGAACAGTAACTGATGTTGTATTCTATTCTGCAGTATTATTCTAACATTATTTTATTACATTTCTATAAATACCCAGTCCCCAATGCTCTTTTAACTGATTTACCATTGTGTCATTTCTCCTATTAAATAGTTGAGTAAATCTTTGATTCTTGCCCAATCTATATCTGTATAAGGTCATGTTTTTAACTTTTGAAATTATACCTTTATAATTTTGGATGACCCACTGAGATATCCAAGTGGACTCAAAGCCAGAATCAATTAAAGAGTATGGCCAGAGAAGTCACTTTACAGTCTGTTTAAAGCTAAGCAAGTCTTGGGGCGCCTGGGTGGCTCAGTCAATTAAGTATTCAACTTCAGCTCAGGTCATGATCTTGAGGCTTGTGGGTTTGAGCCCTGCATAGGGCTCTGGGTTGACAGCTGGCTCAGAGCCTGGAGCCTGTTTCAGATTCTGTGTCTCCCTCTCTCTCTGACCCTCCCCTGCTCACACTTCTCTCTCTCTTTCAGAAATCAATAAAACATTAAAAAAAATTTTAAAGCTAAGCAAGTCTCTTCTTGGATACCAAAGTGATTTCCAAGTGGAAAGAGTATTTTCCCTTTGCTCAGTTTCTGTTTTTCTATTTCCTCCGGTTTTATACAAATTTAGGGTTTTTCTGTTTGCTTATTTCATTGGTTGGTTATATTGCTTCATTTTGTTTGTTTTTGCTTCCAACAAATTCTGTTATTCTATATATTTCTTATTTCTAATTCCTGGATAGGGCTGTGTTCCTTTTCACAATCAAGCCTCAAGACTGTTGAGTCTATCTGGTTTGAAATCACTAAGCCAGATTCAACTCTATAGTTGAAAAAGTATCCTACGTTAGGCACTGCTTCAGCTGTGTTCCTTTCCATAGCCAAGTAAGGGACTAGTAAGCAGTAGACCTAAACCAGCTTAAACCACATGGTCAAGGAAGTACTTGTGTAGATGTGAGTGTGACTTTACATGATCAATATATCACATCTTTACTTGTGGGGTATCTAATTTAATGATCTAATTATTTAACCATCTCCATTGGGTTGATGATGGAGATGTGATCTCTACTGGATAAAGGACAACAGAGAATCTGATTTATTAGCATTTTTTGTCATTGTGGTCTGTCTAGTTGGGAGCTTAAATTAATTAAAATTGTGTGTCCACTAAAAAGGAGAGCAACTCTTTGAGATCTGGATATGGGTAAGACAGAAATCAGGTTCTCAAAATATATCATTTCAGAGTCTTATAGAAAGAATTAATTCTTAAATACAGTTACTTTCTGGAAGGGCCTTAACAAATTTTGGAGACCTCAGAAGAAAGGAATGCACCAAATTTATAGTTATTACAAGTGAAATCTAATGGAGAAGCAGGTTTGCTTTCCTCACCTCAGGGTCAAAAAAGTAAGTAATAAAATTTTTAAAAGAGCTAGTCCTACATTTCTTAATGACGTTTGTCCATAGTACTCACTCAATATTCTACACTCAACGAGCCACATGCAGTTAACATATAATACTGAACAAATGTAAATAATGAGCCCATAATAACAAAATAGAATCAGCCTTTTTTCTGAGATAAATAAAAATCTTAATAATTATGATAGTAATATATGTTTATAATAGTATACAATATTGTTACAGTATTCTTTGAAAAATATTTGAGATCTAACAGAACAATTAAAAAAAATTATCCAAATATTAGGAATAAGGCCAAGAGGATGACTGCATGCCTTGTCAATGTCATATTGAAGGATTATTTAATTCTCGAGGGACTGTTCTGCTTTTGATTTTGTTATTTGCTGTTAATCAAGGACACAAACTCCCTGAAGTTACTTGTTAATATGCAGATTTATGCCCAATATATAAGTGCTTTTGTAGAAAAGATAATCTCAAATATGAGTTTATTTCCCTGCAAGACATTAATCAGTTTTATAATCACACAATCTTATTCTAATATTTCTTTATTAAAATTCCTATAAATAACCTGTTCCTCAAATATTGTTTGAACAGCTTTAATATTCACTGGTTCCCCACTAATTAATTTGAATAAATCTCTGACATATATATAAAGGTTACATTTTTAACTTCTAAAAATTATAGTTTTACAGCAATTATTATCTTAAAACACTACCTACCCTATGAAACCTTTTGTGAAAACTCAAGAATTTATCTGTCTCATCTGTACCACTACTCTACCCTAATTTATTTACTAATTTATTTAATCTATCTGTCTTTGCTATTCCCAGGACCCCTAGTGACCTAGACACTGCTAAATCTTTTTGCTGAATCTTCAGGGCTTAACAAAATCAAGTACATAAACATCAATTAATAAATGATAATTAGTGGTACCTCGGTGGCTCAGTTTGGTCGAGGCTCCAACTTTTTTTTTCCTCCCTCCCTCCCTTCCTTTTTTTTTTTAAGAGACAGACAGACAGATAAGGCATGCACTGCATGAAAGAGAGCACACATGGGGCAGAGAAGGGGAGAGAGAGTATGCCAAGCAACACAGAGCCTGACCTGAGCTGAAATCAAGTCAGATGCTTACCCAACTGAGCCACTGGACACCTGGAGTGTCCGACTTTTTCTTTTGGCTAAGGTCATGATTTCAGGATTGTGAGATCAAGTCCCATATCTGGCTCTGTGCTGATTAATATTTTCTCTCATCGGGTGCCTGGGTGGCTCAGTCAGTTAAATGTCTGACTGGCTCAGGTCATGATCACATAGTTTGTGGGCTCGAGCCCCACACTGGACTCTGTGCTGACAGCCTGGAGTCTGCTTTGGATCCTGTGTCTCCCTCTGTTTCTCCCTCCCTCCTTCCCTCTCTCTCTCTACCCCCTCCCTCTTTCAAAAATAAATACACAATAAAAATGTGTTTAAAAAGATTCTCTCTCTCCCTTTCTCTCTGATCCTCCCACATTCTCTCTCTCTAAAATTAAAAAAAAAAGACTAAATATTAGTTAATTCTTTAAAGAAATTCATGAGCCACCTAAAGGGGCTCTCACAGATCAAATCTGGAATAATTTAAACATCAAAACAAATAGTGATGATAGTGAATCATAATCCATTGAATAAAATAGGAACCCATGATCCAGTTCGGATATGTCATACTTATACATATACATACATGCATACTTATCTAAATATAGGAAAAGGGAAAGGACTTTCCTAAAGAAGAACGCCAACTAATAAATACAGAAGGGATAATGTGTTATAAAATTACTATTGTGCAAGTATCTGGATAAAAGTTGATGAGAAACAAGATATTCACATAGCTTCAGAGTATCTCCCCAAAAAATTACTTATGAACAAGGGAATAATAATTTTATAGTGATAAAGTCTAGTAAACTTCACCTTTACCGAGTTATCAAAGGTAACATCACTAGTAATGAAACAAACTGACATTATGAACCTCCTAATGTGACCCACTAAGAAAACAGTATCACACAAGTAGTTTTCCTTCTAAAAATTGCTTAATAATGAAATACCAGAAAACCATGACTTGAAAAGCATTCTACAAAATAAATATTATGAGTGTTATTGTCAGGTGAGATAAAGAATAGTGAGGAACTCTTTCAGATTAAGAGAGACTAAGGAGACATGATAACTAAACATACCACATAATTCTGGATTGGAGCCTGGATTTTTAAAAAAGTGAAACATTAGAAAAGTTGAATATAGAGTTATGTTAAATATTAACATATTGTATCAAGATTAAATTTCCTGATTTTGACACCTAACAGTGTAATGTAAGAGAATACCTCTGTTTTTAGACAATGTATGCCAAAGTATTTAGGAGTAAAGGGTCATGATGTGCACAACTAAATCTCACATGCTTAAAGAATATAAATAAATCCATATAAATAAATATGTATTTGTATGTATGTATCACAGTGAGAGAAGGAGAAAGAAAAAAATTGTGTTAAAGGTCAACAACTGATAAATCATTATAAAGTATATTTTGGGGGGGTGCCTGGGTGGCTCAGTTGGTTAAGCATCAGACTTTGGCTCAGACAATGATGTCACAGTTCATGGGTTTGAGCCCCACATCAGGCTCTGTGCTGACAGCTCAGAGCTTGAAGCCTGCTTCAGATTCTGTGTCTCCCTCTTTTTTCCTGCTCCTCCCCAGCTCATGCTATCTCTCTCTCTCTCTCACTTCTCTCTCTCTCTCACCTCTCTCTCTCTCTCTCTCTCAAAAGAAAACACTAAAAATTTTTAGGTCTATATGGGAGTTTTTATTACCTCTTCTAACTTTCTTGTAAATATAAATTTATTATAAAATAAAAATGAAATGTATTTAATAAATGTAAAGTGATATGTATGACCAAAGTGATGCTGGTGCTATCTAGTTCCAAAGTAAATTTAGGTATCTTTCTTTGTTGTTATTAAGTAAAAGATTCACATGACAGAAGAGTAGAAACAATATTGTTTACTTGCTTTCCTGAATACGATAGTATTAATATCACCTGAACTGTGTTCAGTTGGTTCATGCTTTATTGTTATTTTGAGAAATGAGTTAAAGCTACAAAATGAGAAAAAAATAGGAAGGCAGAAGAAAACTGCAGAGAGGAAGACAATTCATTCTTCTCTGAAATCTACTTCTTA
The DNA here is from genome assembly GCF_003009895.1 of Hyaena hyaena. Lineage (NCBI taxonomy): Eukaryota > Metazoa > Chordata > Mammalia > Carnivora > Hyaenidae > Hyaena > Hyaena hyaena. The sequence goes on from NW_024080888.1 coordinate 1,040,942, forward strand.
TAAGTTCTATTTTGTGGATATGGCCGTTTGTGAAGAGATGACTTGAAGAAAAGATATGATATTACCTTATAAAGTAAGAAAAAAAGCTTTACCTTTCTGCACATAATGACTAGCACAGTTTCTGACTCAAAAGAGTCTTAATATTCTTCACTGAATAAATAATGTGGATTAATCTTATTTAAATATTTGTGCTACCTCACCAATAATTAAAAGCCAATTATATCCCTTCACTTATATTTTTCAGAGTTGTTAGTGGACTGCTCACTGTTTGATACATTATTTAACATCTGTAATAGTCAGGATTCCAGAACTAGCTATTTCTTAACCTATTCTAGGTAGGTGTCTTTGCAAGTAAGGAACCCATATTTTTTTTGAAAGGTAAGAATTTCATGAACAGAAAATCTAGGGTTTTTTTTAAAGCAATACTTTCTTTTTCAATATCACATAATTCAGTTGCCATAAAGAAACCTCCTCTTCCTGCTCACATTGCCATCCTTGTCCCCTTCAAAAAGAATACCTGACACTTGTCCTGGACATACAGCTAGTACTGAGCTCAACTGAAAATTCACAATGGTTGGCTCTTAAGTGCATTTAATGTAATTATCTTCTGAATTTTTCTTCAGTTTAAGCTGGTGTATCCAAAGTAATTCTACTGTGATTTTTATTATGCAATCTTGTTTTCTTTTTTAAAAAAATATTTTTAAAGAAGATTTTGTCTATTGCTTAATAGACTTGCTTCTTGAACCAGAATAATTTGCTATTTTATTGTGAAAGAATTCTTATTCTTCTGTAAATGCAGGAAGTTTCAGCAAAGCAACAGTGTCAAAATTGTGAAATCACTTTATTTTATGTTGTCGTTTTATGAGAACAAAAATCAATTTCTGTAAAAATCATTTGTATGGGCCAATTGTTCTGATTTCCTTAAAATACCTAAATGTCTACTGATAACAACTAGGAAAGAATCACAAAAAGCTGAAGGCTTTAGCACTGTTATGTTCAACCCCACTGCACTGAGTCAAAACACACAAAACAATCTATCTACTGAACAACAGAGTTTTATCCTTGAACTTCTTTAGTTAACAGACCTTACAGACTTCCAGCTGTGGAACAGTAAGTTCCCTTCAAGAGATCATAGTATCACTTCATAAAACTTAATGGTGTCCCAAGTCCCTTTTGTTATGTAGGACTTCCTAGAGAGATGAATGCTATTGGAAAAAGGCATGCATTAATAGTTCCTTTCTGTTTTTCTAAATGTAAACCCAGCATCTCTGCTTCATTTCTTTTTTCTCAGCTATAGCAACTTCCAGTGGACTGCTGGGTCAAGTTAAATCTTTAATAGCAGTGTACTCTGGTACCCACTTGGCTCAGCAATAGTTTCCATATACTATTATTATTGTTAAAAACTAAAAGAAAGGGAATCACTGTGATTCATGAGCCGTAGCTAGGTGGCTGATCTTCTTTTCACTGAAAAGCACTACTTGTATTAATGTATCTGCATTTCTTTGTAACATAAATCTACTGAAGGCAACAGCATGCTGAGATATGCTGTCTCATCCCAACTAGTTCCTAATTCATGATATGAATTATCTGACAGCTGGTCACCTCCCTCAAATCAAAAAGTCTAAATATTCAAGCTAAAAACCTTAGTAGTGGGTGTATTCTTCCAAAAGAATGAAGAAAGAACTAAGAAAGAGAAGATCAAAACTTCAGTGTTATACCAAGTTTTCGCTCACAAAAGTTTAGAAATGTTAAAATTATGATAGGATAGACTAGTACTATTAGTAAGTACACTATAGTTCAAAATTTATTCTAAAGTAAATAAGTTACTCTATAAATCACTATTTCCTTCAACATAATATTTTTGTCTTTGATGTCATTGCCTATTGCTATTTTGGATAACATTATCTTACAATTTAATAGAAGAAACTTTTTAAGTAGTAAATTATCAAATTATGATGTGATTAGTAATATAAGGGTTCACATAGATATCCATAATGGTTAAACTTCTTTTTAATTAAGAAAACAAAGGATGCAAATTAAAAGTCTTTGTAAATAGTCAAGACAGCATCTAAAAGATAGATAAATTTTAATTAATTTCATAATCAAGAAATAACTAGGTCCAGTAAACCATCTAATTATAGTGTGACACAATTATAATAAAATATGGGAATTTTAAATTCACTTCTCTATTAATTTTTCTAAGTAATATAAATTGATTTTGAAAAATGCATGCAATTCAAAAAATAAGCAAATCAGAAACCAGGTAAATACAAGATTATTCTTACAAAGTATTAATATATAAAGAACTTGAATTTTTTATCTTAATTTTTTTAAATTTTATTTTAGAGAATTGTATGTTATTTTATTTCCTAAGGAGGAAAGAATATGCAATGAGAAAAGCACAGGATCTTTGACACATTGTGTTGGGAAAACTGGGTAGCAACATTTAAAGAATGAAACTAGGCCACTTCCTTACATCATACAGAAAAATAAATTCAAAATGGATAAAAGACCTAAATGTGAGACCTACAACCATAAAAATCCCAGAAGAGAAGACAGGCAGTAACATCTTTGGCATCGGTTGCAGCAATGTTTTTCTAGATATTGTCTCCTAAGGCAATGGAAACAAAAGCAAAAATTAACTATTGAGACTACATCAAAATAAAAAAGTTTTGCACAGCAAGGAAAACAATCAATAAAACTAAAAGCAAATGGGAGAAGATATTTGCAAAAGACATATCTAATAAAGGATTAGTATCCAAAATATATATAAATAACTAATAAAACTCAAAACTCAAAAAATAATCCAATTTAAAAATTAGGCGGATGACATGAATGAACATTTCTCCAAAGAAGACACAGAGATGGCAAACAGACATGAAAAGATTTTCACGATTGCCTATCATCAGGGAAATGCAAATCAAAAACTACAATGAGATATCACTTCACATCTGTCAGAATGGCTAAAATCAACAATACACACACACACACACACACACAAACACACACACACACACAAAACAGGTGTTGGCAAGGATGTGGAGGAAAAGAAACCTTCTTGCACTATTGGCGGGAATGCAAACTGGTACAGCCACTGGGGAAAACACTATAGAAGTTCCTCAAAAGTTAAAAATAGAGCTACCCTATAACCCAGCAATTGCACTACTGGGTATTTGCCAAAAAATACAAAAACACTAATTCAAAGTGATACATGTACATCAACATTTATAGCAGCATTGTTTAGTAGCCAAGATATGTTAGTAGCCCGAGTGTCCATTGACTAAATAATGGATAAAGAAGATGTAGATAAAAAAAATGAAATAGATAATTGGGTAATAAAAGAATGAAATATTGCCATTTGCAGCAAGATAGATGAAGCTAAAGAGTATAATGGTAACCAATATAAGTCAGAGAAAGACAAATACTATACAATTTCACTCATAAACAGAATTTAAAAAATAAATGAGCAAAGTGGGAAAAGGAGAAAGAGAGGGAAATCAGGAAACAGATCCTTAGTTATAAAGAACAAATTGGTAGTTAACAGAGGAGAGACAGATGGGAGGATGGGTTAAATAGATGATGGGGACCAAGGAGTGCATTTATTGTGATGAGCAACGGATAATATGTGGAATTGCTGAATCACTATATGTACGCCTGGAACTAATATAACATTGTATGTTAACTTAAATTAAGAACTTAAAAAAGAACTTGGAAGACAAAAACAAAAATAAAGGTGATAGCCATGAAGGTAGAATTTATTATTGCAGTACATTACACTATCCCTAATGAGGAGTTTCTATTTTAAGTGATGTAATTGCTGCTTCTCTAATGTGACTTTAGAAACAGAAGGGAGTTTGAGAATTACTGGAATATTAAAGGGAGGCTGAAATATATGTATATCAAAACAGGATAGTAACATAAATAGCAGAGAACAAAGGAAGAGGAGCCATTAAATATTAGGGCAAATACCAATTTACTGCATATTTCTCTATATCTACTCCAAAGTTTCAGTCCTCAGAGTTTCTGCTATTCTCCTTATGCAAAGAGACCTTTCATAAGCCTTCATTCTATTTCCATAACTCTAACATATTATGTTATTCAGTGTTTACTGATGATGTCAGATTTCTGATAGAATAGAGATTCCCAGCCTGTCGTTTGGAATCCACAAGTGACTTCACCTAGATCTTAAGTTTTCAGATAGGACAGATGAAAAATAAAGACAAGAGCATCATAGACCAAATGCAAGCAGTAGCTCTGTATAAAATGTAGATTTGAAGAAGCAGCTGCTAAAAAGCCCATAAGGAGAAAAAGAGGAGGAAAGAAAGAGAGGAAAGTTAACATCTCAAGTCTTCAATAGTGTAAGAAATTGAAGAGAAGTTAAGAACGTTGAAGACTTAAAAAGAATATGAAAATTGGTAAAGTCATTTTTTGTCTGCAAGGACATATTTGGCAATGCCTGGAGATATTTTTAGTTGTCAAAACTTGAGGTTTCTACCGGCATTTAATGGGTAGGAGTCAGAGATGTTGTTAAACATACACTGCAAAAGACACTCCCACACACAAATAAAGAACTCCCCAGGACAAAATGTCATTAGTTGCAATGTTGAGAAACATCCTGTATATAACACGAGCTAGAATATATGAAACTGAAGAGTTCATGGAAAGTTGGGAAAATTAATAGGGCAAGAAAAGGCTGTTCTTTCAAAACTAGCTGACTTGTAGGGAAAACGAGTCAAGATGGAGAACTTTTGGATCAAGCACGGCATAGGAAAAAATTATTTTTTGTTTGTTTTCTTCAAGGATGGAAGCTTGATGATACAGTAAACTGACACTAATGAAGAACTAGAGAGGAAACCAGAGGTGAAAAAAGAAGAAGAAAACTGATGAGGTGCTGTTCTACAGGAGGTGAGGAGTAGAACTCAAGATTAGTAGAAAAGACTGCTTTGAAAGAATGAAGGCACATATGTCCAAGATCAAAGGAAATGAAGGACTGATGGGTAGAAATACAAATGTATTGGGAGTGTCAAAGACAAGATGGATAGTTTGAGGACAACATTTAAAGTTCATACTCAGTGCTTGAGTTAAGTGTGATCCACTTTCCCTGTGATAGGAGGAAACAGGAGTATGCTTTCTGTCAAGTAAGAAGGCAGCTGACTCAATATAATTTCCTTGTAAACATACTGATGGCAGAACTCCTACAAACAAACAACTGGCAAATTAAGTGGTTTTCACTAGTAGGACAGCTTCTCTATCAATTGCTTTTCACAGAATATGTCTAATTATGATTGCTTTTGAAAAATAGAGCTAGAATAGAGATTTATGGAATATGGCCCCATGGAAAATGTCCATGTAATCTACACATTTGTGTATGAAATTGAGAGGTTTCATGTGGTAAAAACTTCCAGTTATAAGAAAAATAAGTTCTGGGGATGTAATGTACAGTATGGTGACTACAGTCATAGGGGGAAAAATGGAGAGGTTTTGTACTGAGATGACTCTTTCTGTGTAAATGAGATGATTGGACACACATAACACTTCAAATCTCATCCAACAATCTGAGCCAGGACCGATAAGATAAAAGGAAGGACACATGGGGAGCTGGGAAGGTATTCAAATCTCTACCTGCTTCATGGGGAGCTGGGAAGGTATTCAAATCTCTACCTGCTTCACCTGCACCTCTTGATGTCTGATTAAAGGTCTGATTCATATATATATATATATGGATGGATATAACAAGCTAAGAACAATTAAAAGATATAAACAAAGAAGACATTTTAGAGCAAAATGTAGCAGTGAAATGAAATGATTGCTGCATTAAATTATAATAGTGATAAAATGACAGCCACTCTAATTTAGAAGTGATGAATTTAAACAAAGACATCATCACATAGCAAAAGTGTGAAATATATATGCACAACTCATCTGAAAATCACACTTTTGTATCCTAACATTGCAAATATGGTTTCTGAGACAATTGTAAAAGTCTCAATCTTTAAATTAATTTAAAATTTCAACATATTAATATGTTAAAATATTTTTTATATAAACTGACCATAATGCCTAATATTAGGCATATTTCTACCATAATAATATATCTCTTGACTTTAGAAGTCAGAACGTTTTATTTCATTTACTAAAATTAATAGTCACATTTAAATTTTAAAATAACAGAATAACTTGAAGAAAAATTTTTCTTTATTCTTTAATGAGAATAATGCAAAAGCTTCAAATTCCAATGACTATTTCCTCAGAAAAGGTAATTATTTTATGCAAGGTCAATTCTCTGTTACAGATTGTGCAGCTGTTCAGATGGTCAGAGATTTGTCATGGATTATGACTCAATAAATATTCTCTCTCATGCTATAAAAAATACACCAGCCCATGGGGTTACCTAAATAAGGCATAAAATAGTTTTGTCTCACAAAAAATTGAAATAACTTGATCCAATTAAAAATAAAAGTCATTTCTGCATTCTAACCCCAAGAATAAAAGGTAAATAATTTTCCAATTTCTTATATTTAGAGGATACATAAGCTGTTTTACGATTATTCTAGGTGTAGTATGGTTAAATAAAAAAATCTTTAATTGCCTTATGCTACTGTCCTTCTCAATTATTTTCTTGATAAAGAATGAAATATATGTTGTTCTCAATAAAGCTTTTAATATATATTATTTAATACTGCTACTTTTAAAATATGATCTTTTATTGCTATGTTCTGAATGTTTCTGTCCCCCTAAAACTCATATGTTGAAATGATGGTATTTAGACATGGGGCCTTTGGGAGGTGCTTAAGTCCTAAGGGTAGAGCTCTCCAGAATGGGATGATTGTCCATATAAAAGAGACTCTATAGAGCTCCCTAGTCCCTTCCACCATGTATGACACATCAATAAGCTGGTAGTTATAAGCCAGAAACAATGCTGGCATCTTTATCTTGGACTTGCAAGATACTGTGACTTCTCTAGAACTGTGAGAAATAAATTTCTGTCATTTACAAGCTACCCAATTTGGGATATTTTGCTAGCAGTCCTACTGGACTGACATTTAATGAAAAATTTGCACAGGAAAATATTAAGTGCTATGTATATCTCATGTGAACTGTATGAAGAGAAATGTTAATAATTATGATACTGCAATTTTATTTACTTACTCAAATGGGTCTGCAAGTCATTTTAGATGAAGTTAACTCTATGAATAAGCTATTCATAGTTTTGTGCATCAAACATATAAATTGTGACAGATTCTAAAATGAAAATGACTCATCCCCAAAGCTAGACATAAAAAAAAAAAATGAATGGAATATTTTATCCAATTCTGCTTTTTGCAGTATTTTATCCAATCTGCTTTTTTAAAGAAATTTCTGAATCTGCAAGTTTATAAGTAATGAAGTGAATTGGACTAGATAAAATATGGAGTTTTAAAATACCAACCTAGGCAGATTTGACCATATTTTTAAATTTGTGCTCAAAAAACATTGCCAATAATTGACTATTAGTTGTCTTCTCTGTATAGCCAGTCCATAACTACTGTAGTAATATAATCCTGGAAACCATTCCATAAGCCTAACTATCCTAAAATGAGTTGTTTCTATTGGAACAATGTCATACTGGCATATCAAAAACCAGAGCTACACCAAAGAGTTAATCATAAAACATGTGTATGTTTGTATAATAAATTAAAATGCCAAAAAATGTGCACAAGCAAGTCACATACAACAATTGTACTAAAGACCTTAGTCTATTTCTATATGAGCATAAGGCACAAACTAGACAACAATTATACCATACCTTTATTTCACACATATTTATTATATGCCAAGCATTATACTAAATGTTGTAAGAAATGCTAATAATATAAAAAGCTTCTTCCACCTAATATTGTTTAAACATTTACTTTTGAGAGACACAGAGAAATAGAGCATGAGGGGGGAGAGGAGCAAAGAGAGAGGAAGACACATAATCCGAAGCAGGTTCCAGGCTCTGAGCTGTCAGCATGGAGCCTGGAGTGGGGCTCAAACTCACGAACATGAGATCATGACCTAAGCCGAAGTCAGACACTTAACCAACTAAGCCACCCAGGTGTCCTAACTTCTTCCATTTAAATGAATGAAGTCTAATAGGTAAAATGAGACCTATTCAAATAACTAAGTAGTGGGTGCCATATATGTGATACATCTTCAAAGGATATTGATAGGAAAAATATCATTAATAACTAGAAAAATCAATAAAGGCATTATAGATTAGAGCCATTAATCTAAAATTAATACACTAGTTATCAACAAATGTAATTCAATTTTTAATGAGTGATACTTTTGATTTCCCTTCTTAAAATTTATGAGGATTGAGAAGAATGATTTGTGTGGCTCCATTTCCTTACAAATATTAATGGCTCCTTTTTCTCATTAAATGCCCTTGTAGCATGAAATGACATTACCTTTAATTCCATTGACAATTAGTTAAACCCAAAAGCTGAGATCACTATTTTAACTCTCCAAAAGCCAGTAACATTTTTACATACTTGAAAGTGTCCCATTTCGGATTTCAGGATTAAGAGAAAACATTTATTAAATCAAATCTTTTAATTATCAGCTTTTCTTTGCTCTTAATTTTGAGCTCCACAACCTTCATGCCACAGAATGAAAGTGTGAAAGTACATATACCAAAACATGAATCACTAGAGTTCATTTGCCTGATGTGTGGTTAATGTGGGATGTTTGGGAATGGATTCTTTGAATATTAATGTACTTTATTCTTTACTGTCCAACTGCCTCTCAGAGTCCCTGCTCAGCACTGGTAGCTGGGGCTCGGTGGTAAAATTAGCCAAAGACATAAGTTATATACATATATATATTTAACACTGTCAATTGAGCATGCAAGCTAAACTCCATATAAATTAGGGACACAAGATTTCATGCATCCTAAATATTTGATCTCAATGGCCACAATCCAAATAAAAAATTCTCTAATGTAAATTATAAGATAGAATTCTTAAATCTGTTACATTGACAAGATCATGTCAATGTCTCCTAATCTGGAATTCTATCTTCCAGGCCTCTTTCACCTTTGTATCTTCAGAATAGGCTCTCAATAAATATTTATTTAAAGAAACTGTGAGTGAATGCATAGATAAATGAACAAATAAAGGATAAGCTAATAAAGGGGAGAACAGTAGACCCCAGAAAAAAGTGGATGCATACTAAGTGCTTGGCTAGTTAACATGGGACTTAATTCATCTGAGATAATTTAGCTATTGTCAGTAATATCTAAATTCTGGATTTCAACATGGCAAGAATTAAAATACGACATGAAAAGCTAATAATCTGCAAGTAACTATTTTTTCCTCAAACATAAATATGTTGTTTTTTTTAGAAAAGAAGTCCTACAGGTTTTGTTTTGTTTTTACTTTGCCATTCCCAGTTCTTACAAAAATGAAAAGGATGTCAAACTGCATATGAGAAAGAGTATGCTATCAGATTAAAACTAGCCATAAACAAATGCTGGCAGAATACCTTAGCACAAACAGTTCAGGGCAACTTTGTAAATGTGTTTGCTGAGTAATCTAAAGATAATGCAACTTGCCAAACTTTAATGTAACAGAAATAAGTACTTTCAAATATATTAATGTTCCCAGAAATTTAGTCAAGTTAATTTAGATATATATAGCTCAAGGACTTTAAGTCAGGAACAGAGCACATCCCTAAAAACAGAACTTGTCATTTCAAATGACTCTTTTATTTTCAAAGAGATCTTACTCTTTTTCAACCACAGTGACCAGTACATTGTGAGGCATAAATCAGAGTCCATTAAAAGGGAGGGAGGAGGTAAGCAGGAAATCTCAGTTAATTAAAAGAACTGAGGTACACTAAATCTTTTGAGAATATGATAGATCTAGTCAATAAATTGTGATAGAAGATGAAATCAGTCTCTCACAGGTCAGGGCATTTATTACTGGGATGAGGACCTCCAAAGATCTCCTTTTTCCATGGTACGTAAAAGGCAACATTTACAGTGGTGGCTAGTTCAACAGCCTAGACATAGAATGAGACAATAACCGGAACTTCTAGAACCTTCCACAATAAACATGTAGCCTGAGTGAGAAATAAATCATTTTATAAAAGTCACTAAGATTTGGAGGTCATTTCCTATCATATATTGTAGTTTATCCTTATTCATCCACTCAGGCACTCTCCTTCCTGTATGCCAGAGCCTCTATATTGTATGTTACATATGAATCTATCTTCACATTAATAATTTTTTTTTTAGAACAGGGTGACCTTGCAAATACATATGGAGTTAAATGTCACTGTGTAAAGCTGCTGGAGAAACCATGACAAAACCTTAAATTTATTCATTTATATACCACATTCTAGGGGCGCCTGTGTGGCTCAGGAGGTCAAGCATCTGACTTTGTCTAGGGACATGATCTCAAGGCTTATGAGTTTGAGCCCTGTGTTCAGATTTTGGAGCCTGCTTCGGATTCTGTGTCCCTCTCTTGTTCTGCCCCTCCTCGCTTACGCGTGCGCGCTCACACTCTCATCCTCTCTCTCCCTCTCTCTCCTCCTCCCTTTCTCTCAAGAATAAATAAAATATTTAAAAAATTTATTTACCACAGTCTGGAGGGAAGGTTCCAAAAATGAAAGGGTTTAAAAATCCTTTTAAAATATTTGAACCATCCTAAGGGAAGTATGAAGAAAATAACTCAATAGAGAAAAATGAAGGGAAGTCTTTAAAGCAATTTGAAAATATATAACAAACATTAATATTATCAAATTTTTCCAGATATCTTATGGTTTCATGTAATAAATTTAAGCAAACTACAATTTCTTCTGAACCACTGAGGTTCAAAGAGTTAATACATCCTCCTCTTTCCCTTTCAGATTGAAATATCCCCAAAATATACAAAATCAATAAACTGTGGTCTAACCTATTAAGGCATAACTTTGTTCATTCAGAAACTCTCAGCATCTTAACAAATAAAGCAAGCTATATCCTACTGGTAAACTTAAATCCCCATCAACTAGACAAAATACTCCAGTTCCTTCAAAATATGATTATCTTTTTTTGTGAAAATTTTCCTTTCTAGATGAGTCACCTTTCAGTAAAGACACTGACACCATTCATCAGTATATCAAGAAATACTAACATATTTTAAGTCCAGAATCAGCATTAAATTTTGTTTCTTTTTTGTATCCTTTACAGAGGGTTATAGCCTCTACCACCTAATATCTGTATTTTGGGGTAAGATGCTTATCTTCTTAGAGTTTTATTTTCCTCGTTACAAAATGTGATTAATAGTAGTATCACTTGGGGGTGCCTGGGTGGCTCAGTTGGTCAAGCAGGCTCCGACTTCAGGTCAGGTCATGATCTCATGGTTCATGAGTTCAAGCCCTGCACTCGGCTCTATGCTGACAGTTCAGAGCCTGAAGCCTGCTTCAGATACCAGGTCTCTCCCTCTCCCTGCCCCTCCCCCACTTGCACTCTGTCTCTGTCTTTGTGTGTGTCTCTCTCTCTCTCTCAAAAATAAATATTTAAAAATTAATAATAATATTAATAGTATCACTTGGTGGATAGTATTGTGAGGAATGGATGTGATAAAACACATGAAGCATTAAGAGAAGTACTTTGTTCCAATTAAATTGAAAACATATATTACTATTATTGCTCTAAAAGGAAAGAATAACAGAACATGATTTTTTTCTTAAATACATACATTTGTTTGAATTATTTTAGAAGAGTAATACAGAAAGTATGACACTGGTCACACATAAAGCTGTCATTTCCTAAATAATTAAGTCCGTTGTTTAATATATAGCTAAGATTACCTAACGAGTCCTAACATTTGTCTTTTTTGTTATGAGTTAAAGAATATATTTTACACATTTTAAATTCATGATTAGAGTGTAAAATTAAAGGATGAGATATTGTGAAATCCAAAAGAAAAACCATAATATAATTTTATAGGTTTCATATGTAAATTCAATCATGAGTATTTATTTCAACAAGTGTTACCTGTAAATCTAGTGAACATGTACAATATTTTAACCACATTTCTGTCCTAAGGACAACCTTTCCCCAACCATGGCAATGATATAATCTTGCCATCTAGTGGAAGAGCTGTATCACTGCAGGGACACTTTTTGAAAAGTTTTTAAAAAGCCTCAAATCAAAGAACAAAATTATTTTCTGTGTTGTGACATTTTAAATATTAAATCTTGAAAGTGGATTTGGGAAGAAGAATAATGTGTGATGTTACAAAGAGAATTATTGAAATTTAGTATGAAAAACATGAGCTATAAAGAATATGTAAAAGGCCCACCTTTGGACAAGCCCAAAGCATACTGCATAATTATTAGTATAAATATATCTCTAAGAAGGAAAAATAAGCATTTTGTGAAGAGAAGTGTTTCATAAGAAGTCATTAGCCATGATTTTTAATTCTGCACCAACTCAAAATGTTTTTTAACATGTTCTTGCACTTAAAAAATATCAGCTGCAATAATAATGTATTTTCAAAGCACAAAAAAAGATTAAATATAACATCTTTCTTTATGTAAAAATATAAATACACACACAATTATTTTTTAGTATAACAGAAACAAAAGCCCACTATCATTTGTTGTTTTGTATTACCAATTTCCCCAAGATAAGATCTGGCCAAACCTAATCTGATTGTTAGAACTTCTAACTTCAAGGAAATGGTTTGGTTATCACTCAGTGCTGCCTCAGTAATTTAAGACTTCTTCACAATACAACTGTCAAAACTGGATAGCCTATTTTCATTTGAAACCAAATCATCCAAAATACATAGAGATAAAATACTTGAGTAATTTAGTTTTGAGCATTTTTCACACATATCCATGAACAGGGGAGGGAGGTAGTAAGGCAGACAAGTAGACAGATCATTTTAAAGAAACACTGTTAAATATCGGGAATCAAAAACACTGCTGGAAAAGGACACGTGTGAGGAAGTGAACAAGAGAACTCCAAAAGGCAAGCCCACCCCAGTATTTGTGAGACCTCAGGCTTCCTGAACCTCGTGGGGTCTACTCATCACCTTCCCACCCTGGCTTTATCTTTCACTGTGAATGAGCATCACACAAATGCCTCTATAACACCACAGTCCTCAAGTGAAAGCTCAGAACTGACTCCCCTATACACATGCCACTTTAACCCTCACCAGCAGGCTCTTCTCTTGCAGTGAACCAGAAACCTGGAATCTTTGTTACCCAGAATGTCCCAAAGCTTTTGATGGCCATTTTGCCTTGACCCCAAAAGCTCCTCATCCAGTGTGCATGGGCAACTGTAAAAGCACAGGCAGAGTAGGATCCCTAATGAGTTAATGGGTGGTACTCGCATAAACGTGGGTTATAAAAGGACATTTTTTAGAGTGGCTATAGGGTAGAGAGACGGTGTGAAATAATGGTTATGAAAGGGTACCCTCATGATCAGGTTTTTTCCTTAGCTTGTGTATCCCAGGACCTTGTTCTAGAACAGAGAATCTTAAACTTTCTATGGAAGCAAGGAAGACAGGAATTGAAGGCAACTGTCGTGGTGTGCTATTATATGTCATGACCCATTAGAGTTTCAAGTGAAAATATAGCCTCTTTAGCTGGGATATCAACTAAGGAGACCAATGCTCCCTTCAAATATGAAGTGTCTATTCCTCAGTCTGTTTTCATTTTGCAAAAGGCAGGAATATCCCACTCCCATACAAAATTATTTTATTCAATGCAAGTATATGTGTATACTTACCATGCTGTTCATTTTTGAAGATGATGATCCTGCTCTTTGCTTTCTTAGACTGTTCACTTCTTCTACATTTCCATCTTTTGGTTTCAAAATCATTCTGCTACTCCCTGCAGTTCCTTCAGATGAGGATCGCAATCGCCTCTCTATAAATCTCCCTTCACGATATGGACTGAAGCTACTGGCAAGAACTATTAAAATAAACAAAACAAACAAATATTAATATAAATGTTTAACTGTAATTTATATAAATGTTGCATTGAGAGCAAATGAGAAATTCTTAGTGATTTTCAAGCATTCTCTATCATTGAAAAAATTAAATTAATAGTGGTAAGTTTAGTTTACCTCATCATGTAATCACTTTGAAGCTCAAAACCTTTTCAGTCATCCATGGCTTCTCCATACTTCATACAAATCACATAAGCAAACCCTATCCCTATTACCCTCAAATTGTATACAGAATCTGACCACTTCCTACAACCTTCCGCACTAATATCCTGGACCCAACTCCATCAACCCTAGCTTTGGCTACTATAATACCTAACAGCCTCTTTCCTTTGCCTATTCCTACCTGACTCTCCCCCACAAAAACCACAGCATTCTTTCCACATGGTAACCAGTATGAGCACTGAAGACATAAGTAACGTTGATCATGAGCACTCTTCTAGTCATAGAGCTGATGTTTAAACAATGGCCTATCAGTGTCCTTATGATAACCCTACTCTATCCCTTCATTTAGGACCTTCCCATATTCACCTGTTCACTTCTCTAACTTCATGTTTTGCTGTCCCCTCCTCCTTCACTCTGCTTATGCTACTATGGACCTCTTGCCATTGCTAGGCTGCAGCACACTCCAGTCCCAGGAGGGGTCTTTACCACATAGTCTTTGCACGGTTATATTCTTCTTAAATATCTATATATCTTTCTCCCTAGTCATCTTCAACCTTGGTTAATACTCTGTGCACCATATACTGAAAAATGCAAACTACAGTGCAATATCAGAAAGTGAAATTAAGAAAACAATCTCATTTACAATAGCATAAAAATGATAAAATACTTAAAATAATTTTAACCATGTAAGTGAAAAATCTCTACACTGAAAACTGTAAGACACTGATGAAATAGAGACACAAATAAATGGAAAGATATTCTATGTTTATAGAGTGGAAGAATCAATATTGTTAAAATGTCCATACTACTCAAAGCAATCTACAAATTCAATACAATCTCTATAAAAATTATAATGACATTTTTCATGAAAATACAAAAAAAAAATGTACAAAAGAACCACAGAAGACCCCAAATAGCTGAAGCAATCCTTAGAAATCACAAGATGTCACATTTCCTGGTTTCAAACTATACTACAAAGCTATAGTAATCAAAACAGTATGGTATTGGCGATATTGACATAAAGACAAACACACAGATCAATGGGACAGAATAAAGAGCCCAGAAATAAAACCGTCATATGCGAGCAATTAATTTTTGGTAAAAGACTCAAGAATATGAAATGCAGAAGAGATAGCCTCTTCACTAAATGGTGCTGGAAAACTGAATAACCACATGCAAAACAATAAACATAGACCCCCATCTTACAGCATACCAAAAAAAAAAAAAAAAAACGTCAAAATGATTTAAAGATTTGTACATAAGACCTGCAAATGTAAAATTCTAGGGGGGATAAAACAGGCGGTAAACTCCTTGACATTAGTTTTGGCAATGGCCTTTTGGGATTCACACCAAAAGCCAAAGCAACAAAACCAAAAATTAACAAATAAGACTATTTCAAAGTGAAAACCTTCTGTACATTAAAGTAAATAATCAACAAAATGAAAAGGCAAATTATGAAATGGGAGAAAATATTTTCAAATAACATATCCTATGAGAGGTTAATATCCAAAATACACAAGGAACTCATACAACTCAATAAAAATAAAAATAATAATAATCCAATTTTAAAAATGAGCAAAAAGACTAAATAGATATTTTTTTTCCAAAAAGACATACAAAATAGTCAACAGGTACATGAAAAGATGCTCAACATCACTAATTATGAGGGAATGCAAATCAATACCACAATGAGATATCACATCACATCGGTTAGGGTAGCTATTAGCAAAAAGTCAAACAAGTATTGTCAAAAGTGTGGAGAAAAGGGAAGCTTTATACACTTACGGTAGCAAAGTAAACTGGTACAGTCACTATGAAAAAAAAAACATGTAGTTTCTTCATGAAGTTAAAAATAGAGTTATCATATAATCCAGGAATTCCATTTATGGGTATATATTCAAAAGAAATGAAATCATTATCTCAAAGTACGATCTGTATGCCCATGTTAAAGCAACAGTATGCACAGTAGCCAAGATATGGAAACAGTCTAAGTGTCCATCAATGAATAGATAAGAAGATGTGATATGTCTATGCTAAGGAATATTATTCAGCCTTTAAAAAGAAGGAAATCCTGCCATTTGTGATAACATGGGTAAAACTGCAGGGCATTAAGCTAAGCAAAGTAAGCCAGATAGAGGAAGACAAAAAAGTGTATGGAATCAGTTATATGTGGATTCTTAAATAAAATAATTGTTGTAAAACTTCAGATAGGAATGCAAAGTAGAAAAGTGGTTGCAATTGGAGCCCCTGGGTGGCTTAGTCACTTCAGCATGCAACTCTTGATTTCGGCTCAGGTCATGATTTCACATTTCATGAGTTCAAGCCCCACCCTGGACTCTGCCCAGTCAGCACAGAGGCTGCTTAGGATTCTCTCTCTCCCTCTCTCTCTGCCCCTCCCCTGCTTTCACACTCTCTGAATACATACATACATACACACACAAACATGAAAAAAATGGAAAAAAGAAAAAGTGGTTGCAAGAACCTATTAGGCAAACATATAACAGTTCTTTTTAAACAACTTTTTAAGCTAATGAATAAAAATTAAATTGCCGGAGAGCTCAACTTTACATTATTTTTTTGCTTATTTTTGAGAGAGAGAGAGAGAGGAGAGAGGGAAACAGAGGATTCAAGATGGGCTCTGCACTCACAGCAGATAGCCCGACACAGGGCTTGAGCTCACCAGCTGCAAGATCATGACCTGAGCTGAAGTCGGATGCTTAACCAACTAAGCCACCCAGGTGTCCCTGTATTATTTCTGATATGATTAAATAACTCATACATTCAGATATATATTAAATACTAGCCTAAATATGTTTCATAACAAATATAGAATAAATTCAGTATTACGGAGTTTAGTGCACATAGCAACTCTTTTTTGTTTTTTGTTTTTATTTCTGAGGAGAGAGAGAGACAGCATGAGCAGGAGAGGGAGACACAGAATGTGACGCAGGCTCCAGGCTCTGAGCTAGCTGTCAGCACAGAGCCCGACATGGGGCTTGAACCCACGAACCGTGAGATCATGACCTGAGCTGAAGTTGGATGTTTAACCGACTGAGCCACTCAGGCGTCCCAGCAACCCTTTCTTATATAAAATATATCTACATAACTGGTTTTCAAATGTTAAACTTCCAAATTATAAAATCCTTCTGAACGGCACATGAACATCTCCATGAAATGAAGGATAGAATACTATTATTTTTTTCTTTGTTTACACTACCAGCTTGTTTGGCTATCCCTCCCTGTTTTACAGGTTGTACATAACACGAATAAAGAGCTAATGTCCCAAGAACAGGCAACACATTATCAAATTCAATAAATTACTTTAAGATAGTAAGTGGATCATGATTAGAATCTTAGTGAACAGATTAATAGCAAGATATTTCTGCAGAGATGAATATATATAATATTCAATTTGACACTGAAGAAAATGATCATTTCTAAATAATAATTAGATATAATCAAGTACATTTCTACCCTATTTGTATGTCATTTCTTAAAAAAAAAAAGTGCCTAGATTCCAATTTGAGATCCACCATTTTCTAACAGTGTGATTTCATAAAGTTACTTAATTTAATCCTTAGTTATTAACAACTGCCATATAAAATTTTGGTTAAGATTAAATGACATTTACCTTGAGGAGCACTAAGATAGGGAATGAATGAATCACTACATTGTACCCCTGATTCTAACATAATATTGTATGTTAACTACACTAGAATTAATATTTTTTAAAATAAATGAAAAGTAAATTTTAAAAAAGATTAAATGAAACAATGCAAATTGCTTAGCACATCTTGGGCACATATTAAGTGTACAAAAAGTGTAAACATCATCAATATCATCACTGTTCTTATTATTATAGTTAAAGAATTAAGCAGGTATAACTAAAGCCATAAGTACAGACAAGGTCACCGAGATCAAAAAATAATAAAGTAGGCAGATGCATAAAAGTAATCATGTATCAAATGTGAAAAATATTGTTATACAATTATACAGCTAGGTAATTCATTCATGCATTTAAAACTTTAAAACTGTTATATTCATGGAGGGACTAGTTGGATTAATCATATAGTCTTATGATTCTTGATACTTTATAATTTAACTTATTATAGCTTTATATACTATTTTAGTATTCTTAATGGTTTGGAAAGAGGTGGGATCATGTCACTAAGCGTACTCACTAAGAGTCTGAGCTTTGAATTGAGATAGTGGTAATCTGACTGTCCCACCTAACAACTCTATTATCCCTTGGTCTGTTTTTCCATTTGTAAAATGGAATTTGTAAATGTCTATCTCATAAGGTTTGTATCTCAAACTATTATGTACTAACTTTGTGATTTTGGACACATTAGTCTATTTTTGTTCCAATTATCTTGACTGTAAAATGGGTTACTATAATAGTAATTTCAATCACATGGATGTATACAAAATGGGAAATGAGACATTATAAACATCAACGTTGGGAGAACTAGTTGACAGTACTAGTAGTGGTGGTAACAGTAGTAGTAGTAGTGGTGGTAGTAGTAGTAGTAGTAGTAGTAGCAGCAGCAGCAGTTGTGGTAGTAGCAGTAGTAGGAGCAGTTAACAGCTACAGGAGCGGTAGTAGTAATGATAGCAGAAAAAAAATGTCAAATATAAACCAGTAGGTGATATATATTCTGTTTTCTTAACTGAAATTTATATTAAATAACAAAGTTTTCTGTTAAATGCCATAACAACATACTGGAGCAATTCAAGCACCCATCCTCACTTTCTATACACCAAAGAGATGGTACCCAAGGTTACACAGGTGGTTAATGATATGCAAGTTTAGAACCAAGTTCCAACGACAGTACTTTTAAAGTTTGCAAACCTATTGTATTTAGAGATGGATATTATTTGTGCTGAAACATGGATCCTACTTAATAATGAGTTTTGCTAAAATAGGAAATATAATTTAAATTATATAAATTTCTTTTATGGTGATTTTGGCTGGAATATATCCATTTTACTAAGAAATACCAAGACTCCATCATGTACTTAAACTTTTTTTAATGTTTACTTATTTTTGAAAGAAAGAGAGAGAGTATGAGCAGGGGAGGGGCAGAGAGAGAGAGAGGGGGAGAAACATAATCAGAGCTGGCTCCAGGCTCTGAGCTGTCAGCACAGAGCCCCATGCGGGGCTTGAACTCACAAGCCTTTGAGCCATGAGATCATGACTGAGGTGAAGATGGCCGTCCAAAGGACCGAGCCACCCAGGCACTCCATCTATCATTTACTTTTAAAAAGTGATTCTTATTTTAGATAAAGCCACATTGCAAATAAAAATAATTTCTTTCCTCTTTCTTCTGAGGTCCAGAAGCTTGACAACACAACTAAGAAAATAAGTAGTATTGCTGAGTTTATATTGTTAGCATAATATGAAGTTCAAAATCAAGTAGAGAAAATATTTAAGATTTTAAGTTAAAATCAGAAAAAAATGAACTAGAGAATGAAAAATAAGAAAATGTGGATTCTATTCATGAGATGAAATAAAATTAAATAAATTAGAATGTAAATATAGAATGTAGAATAAAATATAATGTAATTATATTTCATATTTATTATACAAAAAAAATCAGCATACCTTTGGCAGGATTTGATTCATATCCATATGTTTTGTTAAAAATATGGTGATCACCAGAAGAAGGTATTATCCTTGAATCTGAAATAGGATGAATCCCTTTAACACGATCAGCTATTGCTTTATGTTGCTCATAAAATCCAAGTTTCCTTGGAGAGCTTGTTGCCAACATTGTTTCACCATTTTGTACTACTTTATGTTCTTCTCTTAGCATATCTCCTGATAGGTGAGTCTCTGACTTGTTCCCATTCATAACCGGTAGTTCAGAGATTTGCAATAACACTTCCTTCTGATTAGCAGCAGAGGTTTCCAGTAAGGAATTAGATTCAGAGCTACATCGGCCTTCTAACCTGTATTTCCCAGGAGACATAATTGCACAAGGAACAGTTCCCATAAGGTCTATTGTCTTTGTAACAGCAGCAGGATTGGGAGAGATCTGAGAGGTAGAATCATTGTGGCCAAAGTTCTCACAGTGAGATGCCATGCTTCCACTTTTAGGAAATGCATCTGCTTCAGACACAGAATCTTCAGTCAAGGCTAAGAACTCTGAAGGTGTCTGAGCTATTGTAAGATCAGCAGAAAGCAATGGTGATTGTAAAGAGCTTCCTGCCCGTTCCGTTACATCCACAGAACAAGATGGAGAAGCTCTTACTAATACAGGTTCTCTCTCTTGGTACTGTGTAATTTCCAATGAGAATCCAGACTGTTGTACCACTGAAATGGACTGGCTCTGTGGAACCGGCTTGGAAAATTTATAGTGAGATGAAAAAGATTTAGTAAGTAGCTTCTTTGTTGACTGCTTAACAGAACGATGAGTTTGTTCTTCTGTGAATCCAGAATCATCCCCTTCACTTTTGCCAGAACTTAGGCAATTTATAAAGACATTCTTATTAGTTGAGTGCTCCTTTTCCTTTTCAAAATCTTCTGTCAAAGATCTTGTTATTTTCTTATTTCGTGAACTACTAAAACCAACAGAATGTCTTCCCCTGGTTTTAATATGTTCCTCCAAACTCAGTTTTTGCATACTGCTATGACCAGATTGAGCACCATTTGAAATACTAAGGTTCTGGTTGGTAGTGTCTTGCTTAGGTTCACTTCCCTTCTTATGATGGAAACTAATAGAAGGAGTACGGAATATGCTTCTGCGTTTACCTGTACTACCTGAGCTTGAATTAGTGCTGGAAGGAGAGGAACTGTGGACACCAACTGTATTGCTGGAGGAGGGTGAAGAAGGAAGGGAATCACGTCTTCTGCTAATACTTCTTCTGAATATTGGCAACCGGGAGACCAGGGTAGATCGTCTTGATCCTGAGTCCCCCATTGGGACTCGAAGGCTTGCACTGTGATAGCCAACTTAGCAGCCTAAAAAAGATAAAACAAAACAAAACAAAAACAAAAAAAAATCAAAAGAATTCAATTATAAATAAGACATTTTACAACAAAACATTGTTTTTCAGGACATGGAACAGAACCTGGCTCATACTAAAATGATAAATAATACAATTCTAATCAGGATTTTTTTTTTAATTCATAAGAAGCAAAGTTATCCAATGATTTGTGCAGTGAATGTCTCAAAAATGCCAAGATTACCAAGAATATTTCATCTATTCAAAAGATTGTTGGGTTGGGAAATACAAGATCATAAGAGTCAAGACCCAGCCTTACTACTCACACTGGTTGCATAATTTGGTAAATTGTTTAATCCTAACTTTTTATGTCTACTTATTTAGATGTAGTAGGCTTGTGACAGCTATAACCATTGCCCTGTGGGTAATATGCCCCACCATTGCTTCTCTTGACCAGAAGCAGATATATAACAAGACGTAAGAAGTTATTGACTTGAGCTTAACAGAATCACAGCCCAGACTAAGGTATGATCTGACACTAAAATCTTCAAAGAAAAATCAAGTAAGAAGTACTCTTCTCTTTGGAGTTTGATTTTGGGACATTTAGAAGTAATCAGGACATTTGACAGAGGAAACTAAACCAGAAAGGATACAGTGTAGTATTATAAACAAAATAAGGTTATGAAGAAACCACAACTATGAATTGAAGAAAAGACTCAAATGAAAATTAATTCAATTTGTAATGTTGAGACAAGTGAAAATACATAGTGACAGCAGAAGCATAAAAATGTATAAACCATATTAACATCAAGGTGCTGAAGATGAAGAAAAAGAAGGAAGAAGTGAAGGTGGCAGCTATGTAGTTCATCAACTGTGTTGTACCAAATACTTTTTTAACACAGATTATCTCTTTTAATGCTTCTAAGTAAGCAGTAGATAATATTACCATGGTCATTTTACAGCAGAAAGGTAACTTTCTGTCATTCAGCCAATGAATGGCAAAGCAGGAATAAGAAACTAATCCTCATGTAACCACAGGATCAGCTCATAATCAGAGTGATAGAGATTGCTTTCAGTAAAGAGCCAAAACCTGTGCTGAAGGTCCAGCTATACTTCCATTTCAGAGATTCCTAGTATTAGGGTCAGTCTGGCTAATCTGATGGCTGCTATTTTTCACCGATTTTCATAATGTGCCATGATTTGGTTTCTGTTTTATTTTAGTTTGTTTCTATATGTCACACAATTCCTTAACTGTAATGTATACATCCCTCTGTCAAATATGAATCAGAATATTTCATTTTGTTCTTTGCAACCAAAACTACCTAACTGAACAATAACAAATATTACATAAAATGACCAGCCTCCATTATTCTTATAGATACATTATGAGAATGATCAAGTGAAATATTTTCATGGCCCTGAAGAAGTATGTAAAATGAAAAATATTTTCTCTTTCAGATACTGCATTCAAAAATATTTAATATTTTTGTCCTAAATGATATAAAATCTAACAGATTTACATTAGATGATTTCTAACTGAATTCACTAAATTTGAATTTAAATCAAACTATATGTAAAAACATTCCCAAAATATTTGCATATTCTTATAAGTCTTTGGGAGAAGAAAGCTTAAAATACAAAGACACTTTAGGTCTTAAAGTCTGACAAATTAAAAATATCTTCATTGAGGAAAGCACTTGTTGGGATGAGCACTGGGTGTTGAATGGAAACAAATTTGACTATAAATTATACTAAAAATAAATAAATAATAAAAATAACTTATTTGGGGGATGCGAGTGGCTCAGTCAGTTGAGTGGTTGACTTTTGATTTCAGCTCAGATCATGATCCAGTGGTGTGGGATCGAGTTTGAAATACATTAATATTTCAAACTTAATTAACATATTTTCTGCCCCACTATCATAAACAAATGCTGTAATTTTGAAGTTAATTATATTAAATTATAACTTTTAGAGATTCATAATTGAAAGCATTTCCAGCTATAAAATCATTCAGTAATCTAAAATTTGCTAACATCTAAAAATATTACAGAAGCACAATGCTGAACAAGTTGAAGAAAACAATACATCATTACAACAACTATTAATGAAGGACAAATGTTACACTGCAACACGTAAATATTAGTTTTATAATTTTAGTATAGCAATTACCCTTTCTTAATAAAACCTGTATATATTTTCACATATTTTTAAATTTTCAAATCAGATAAAATAAGCATATTTTCTCAATTCTCCTCTTGGTTCTCCTCTTTGTTCAATCCTCCTCTTATTTCTTGGTTCACAAGTCATATCTCCTCAAGTCATAACAGATCCCAAAAAATATACAGGTTGAACTAGAACAGCCCACCTTCCACGGGCCTTACTATGATCAAAATTGTTTTATTTGGGAAGGAAGATTTGTCATATAAGAAGAGTGCCATCTATTTATACTGTTAAACCTATAGAAATAAGCAAAACATTAGACTATTATACACAATACCACTACACAGATGCATACACATGTTCTACTGGACGTGATGTGAGACTCAGTTTCAACTCTACTGAAGAAACAGTATCCTTTGCTCTTTAACATCAGGACTTAACAAAAAGTTCCCAGAATATATTTTATTAGGTGATCTCTACAACTTTAGCAAACACTATCATTACCCTTAATAGAGTGCAACATCACACAGTAGAGCTAGTCTAAGTGACACTAAAGGTGAATCTTATTTGGCATGGTTCAGAAAAACACATTCTATTTAAAGGGGCTATATGCATTGCTAATGTTACCTATTTAAAATAGAGTAAAATTAAAATACATTCAATAAATAATAAATACTAAAAAAAAAAGTATGTATACACACACACTTTCTTCCATGATTCCAAAGGCATAACAAGACAATGCAGGGTTTTATAGCAATCATCTTAGAAACTGATTACCATATACACAAATAGGTATGTCTGGGCAAATAAAACAAATCAAAATTCCCTTCATCTTTTTTATTTCCCAATATCTTTCAAGTATATGCTTAGAATTTGCATACCTCTCATATTTTTTTCACTATAAGCTATAGATGAAGAGTCACCTGATGGCCCATATATTAGATAGTCCTAAATATTCTTTGTTTGTCCTTCTCCCCAAATTGGTGATGTTTAGTTTAGGAAACTAAAAAACTCTTACCCACACATGCAATAAGCAAAAAAATATATATATATATTTGGTTTCAAATCCAAGCTCTATCATTTAGTACTAAGCATGAGCTAGAACACAGATAATAATTATTTTAAGTATGAGAAGGGGCAATATCAGAAAGAAACAGCACTCTGCCTAGTACTGAGTAAATTTCTATTTTCTTCCTTTTCTGATGCAAGTGGTGCATGATGGAACAGCATATAAAGTGATTATAAAAATGAGCTACCTGTCGAGATCTACCCCAATCACTCCATTTTAAAAATCACCTAAGAGGGGCGCCTGGGTGGCTTAGTTGGTTAAGCGTCCGACTTGCGCTTAGGTCATGACCTCGCGGTTCATGGGTTCAAGCCCTGCGTCGGGCTCTGTGCTGACTGCCAGCTCAGAGCCTGGAGCCTCTTTCAGTCTGTGACTCCCTCTCTCTCTGGCCCTCCCCTGCTCACACTGTCTCTCTCTCTCTCCTAGAAATAAATAAAAAGTTAAAAAAAAATAAAAATAAAAATAAAAAAATAAAAATCACCTAAGAATATTTTGGAGAACGATCTATAAATTGAGATCAGCATTCCAATCCCTTACGCTGAACCTCCCCTAAGTATACATTATTATTGGAATTTAAAAAGAATGATCAATATTTGAAATGTTTGTGAGGAATGTTGATGAAGCAAATCTGGTACCAGCTCTATTCTTTCTTCAAAAAGATTTCAGAAAATAACCTAATACAGCCTAAATGACCATGCTGCAAAGAAAATCTACAATAAATGATGAAATGGAAGAAAATTAAAGAAATCAAATATTCTCTAAGTAAGAATTTTTCAACATTAAGAAAGTGATGGATGGCAGAAAATAAATGATCTCTAAGCATATCAAAGAGCACTGGTCAATGTTTCCTAAAATTAAATAAAATAATAGCTTGAAGAAGTTTCTAAAACAATCGTATCTCATCATGTCATTTTTTCCCCACAGATTTAAATAAGGCTCACACCTGTTAGGTGGTTAGAACTCAGCTGGAAAGCCCTTCAGTCCAGACTCTTTCTATTACAAAGCCATGCAATTTACACCTCAACATTCCTTTTTACTTTATGGTAGAAGCTATCTTTAAATGAATTTCTAAAATGTTTTACTGTTTTCCCTTAAATGAATGGGGAGCTAATAGAAGAATTTTTAACAGATAAATCACTACCACAACATGAACAGGGCCACTTCAGCCACAGGGTCAGTGAGGGCAACATGAGATAAATTCAAAAAATGAATGATCAGGACCAAGTAAGTGATCAATCACAGGGAAGAGAATGAGACTGTCAGCTGAAAGTAGAGTCAGAAATCACATAACCGATTAGATATGTTTAATTTGCAAATCATTAAATTTGCATATAATTTAGCCACACTGAGTACATGAAATTCTTTTCAACAAATAAACAAGAAAATAATCCAAACAAACAATTGCTTATATCAGAAATATCAAACTTTAGGTGAAGGTAACTACTAACAATGATTTGACCCTACCGATGAAATGTAAACAGAAATAGATGGTCCTTGATTAGATTATATGTAATCAAAGAATCCCTGGGTTCTACTCCTGAAACCAGTAACTACACTGTATGTTAACTAACTTGAATTTAAATAAGTATTTTTTAAGAAGATCTGTATAGATAATACCTAGGAAAAAGAGAAGGATGCCAAATTAGCATGATAACAGGAACTATGACAATAGTAAAGGAGAATACATTATTATTCTAGCAGGATTTAGGGAAGCAGATGAATCCTTTGCCTGAACTGATGGAAGAACAGGGGTGGTGATACATTACTTATAAAGACATGTAATTTGAAACCCAGGCCTATAGGATCTTAGTTTTTTACTTACCAGAAAAGACAATAGAGGGTAAAAAGAAACATAAAAATAATGAGTTTTGGCCAGAGATTAGAAAGAATTTAATAGTGAAAGAAGTCAAAAGCCATATCCACATGTGACCAGGCTTAGGTAAATGAGATTATACTTATATCTTTAAAATGTTATAGTTTATGTTTTGGGATTTACACACTATGAATGTATAACTGTTAAAAATGCAGACTCTGACATAAGAATATCTAGACTTGAATTTGTCACAACACACGAGCTGTGTGACTTCAGAGTGGCTTAAAAAGTTACTTAAACTCCTAGGGTCTAAAGTTTCTTCATGAGGATAAACAGTTGCACCTGTCTTGAAGAATTTTTATCAGATCAAGTAAACACCAAAAAAAAAAAAAAAAAAAAAAGCACCTAGTATAGGGTCTAACATGATAAATGTCTAATAACTGTAACTTATTTATCAAGAATAATTAACCAAGCCTGTGTTGTTTTAAGGCAAACTTTTTCTCTAATTCAAATTAGAACTTTCCAAACCTCTCTCACCTCAAAGTTCTAATTCTGTTTATTCATAGATTAATACTGTCATTTCCAAACAGGATAGAATGATTATTAAAAGCTGCAGTACCTACATGTTGATGGGACTTAGAATTTGTATTGATATATATGAATAAACAGTGATGTAACCATTATTACATGTTTTAACTTGTCTCTTGCAAATAATTCCATTCAATTATGTCTTGCTTTTGACCAAAACTATTATTGACCATGATGATCTCCTTCCTGACAAGTTTAGTTCAATTTTTTATTAGGTAAATATTGAATTCAATTACTCAGTCTTAGTTTTTTATCTTCAACAAAATAATTCAGCCTTCAAGAATCAAACAACTGACAGGATTATGAATATTCAAAGACTGTGTCTTAGCCCCAAACATGATTCCCAAAAGATGAATTTGATAAATTTGTTGACCAATGCCAATGTCAATGCAACAAATACACAAATTTAAGGAAAACAGCATATATCTAAAAGTATACATATTTGTTAATAAGGAAAAATTATATTATTGTTTATCATATCTCACATTGGAGAAATTTGCATTGGTTTTAAAATAATATTTTGGAAAAAAATTCCTCACAGCATTCTAAGTAAGTTTTCTTAGAAGCAGACCCTGAGCAAGGGATTCTTTTTCAAGCAATTTGTGAGAAATACTCTCAGAAGGTAAAGAAAGGTATAACTGGACAAAGGGAAAGGTCAATCAAATATATGGTGCCAATAGAAACTAACTTCAGACTGATCCCAGGGGATCTGCCGTACTAACTGATACTTTGAGGTGCAGCTGATCTTTTGTGTTCTCATGCTGGTCAACCATTTGTAGACCTCCTTGAGGAATGAGGAAAAAAAAATATTTGAAACATACAGTAGGCAATGGATTAATTATCTGGAATATATAAAGAATTCTTATAATCAATTTAAAAAAGACAATCTAAAAGGAAAAATAAGAACATAAACAAGCAATTCCCAGAAGAAATACAAATCACCAATACATGAAGTATATTCAAAACTATTAGTAAAAAAAAAAAAAGATTTCCTATAACACAAATAGAAATAGAAAAAGAAAATAAAGGAATAAAGGCAGCAAGAAATACAAACAGGAATTTCATAAGAGAAAAAACAAATACTTATTAATCAAGAAAAAGTGCAAGACATTATTTCCTACAACTAACATTTTAAAACTAAATAATATCAAGTTTGGGTGAGTAAAGTGGTACTTATAGACACTTATAAAGAAGTCTAAATTGTTAAGTTTATTTTAGAAAATTATGTATCAAAATATCAAGTAATTTCACTTCTCAGCATTACCCTAGAATAATGCTCATACATCTGCACAAAGAGATATGTATAGGGATATTCAATGCTGGTTTATATTAATAAAGTTAAAATAATATATATGTTAAACATTTATTTTAAATGTTTATTTAAAAATATTACTTATCTATTGTACAGCATAATGACAAGAGCTAAACATGTAAGGTAAAAGATATAAACGGACATAAAAAACAATGTCCAAGGCATTTAAGTAATAAAATCAATTAGTTAAAAGTTATAAATTACAAAAGTATCATGGAAATTTAAAGTAATAAATATCCTATATATTTACATAAATGTATATGTATTAGAAATGATCTGCAATGACCTATTTCAAAGTGTGAACAGGTGTTATCTTTGAACAGGGCCTTTGTATTCAGGGCTATCATCAATGAGGACGTTAGTATTATATGTAATATGATGAAGTTTTAACAATATGAATTAGTGAGTTATTTTTATAAGTAAATCTTTGAAATTCAAATTAAGGTAGTATAAAAATACATAGCTTATCAAAATATTATATAATTTTGAAGGATATAGGCATAAAAACATGCTAAAAGTAACTTAGAAGGCACACAGAAATTAAGAATAGTAGTTGCCTCTGGAAGAAGAAGAATGAACATCTGGGAAAATGTTTTTTCTAAAAATAATTTGAAAACAATAATAATTTGACCCAATATGACAAAATACAAATACCAATTCTGGGTATTTTAATAATCTCTTCAAACATATTATATTTTAACACTAACTATTTAAATAAGTAAAGCCTATGGTAGTGCTAAAATCCTTGCACTGGGACAAAGGCTTTGTATTTACCTGAACCTACACTGTTAATACTGAAATTCATATTTCATACAGTTAGGATTGTATCTGTTTATAAATTGATATTTACTTTTCTATCAGCTAAAATTCTATTTACTTTAGTTATTGAGAGTTATTCTTTCTTCTTAAAATAACTTTCATTATTTCTTTACCATATGACAATCCATCTAAATATTGTCAGTGAGAAGTCAGAACCGAATGATTCATCCCAGGTTCTTCACGATATGTTAAATGTTTTGGTATTTCCATAATGCAAACATTAAACCACCACATATTACTTTATATAGTTGGCTAATACATTTGAGTTATATGATGATTTGGAAGCATATGGCATTATGACTTTTTTTCACTAATAATAAATTGAGGCCATTATACTATTTTTTTTCAAGGCTAGTAAACTAACCAGAGAGGTCTGTTTATATTTGTTCAAATTCAAAATGCATGCTTTTCTTAGATATTTAAAATGTTTTATTTGTTTACTAAATATTAAAATGACTGGATTTGGGGCACCTGAGTGGCTCAGTTGCTTGGGCATCTGACTTTGGCTCAGGTCATGATTTCAGTTTGTGGGTTCGAGATCCACATTGGGCTTTGTGATGACAGCCAAGAGCCTGAAGCCTGCTTCAGATTCTGTCTCCCACTGTCAATGTCCCTCCCAGGCTTGTGCTGTGTCTCTCTCTCAGAGGTGAATAAGCATTAAAACTTAAAAAAACATTTAAACTTCAAAAAATAAATAAAAGTAAAATGGCTGGATTTGTCATATACTTTATTTTCTTTACTAAAAACATAAAACAGCAACTTTATAATAAATAACCTGCAGTTGTGCTTGCATATCAGCAGAGGGTGCAGAAGACCTTCCATTTTAACAATGAAGTCTTACAATTTTCAACACCAATTTAAGATTTATTGGGCAATTAATTATCAAGTCCTTTGTGTAAATGAAAAATGAAAGTTTCCAAATACATTTGCAAATTATGTTTTTTTTAAAAAAACAAATCGCACCTTATAAAAATATAAAGTTTTGAATTAAAGGAAGACTCCATTCTTATCTTGGAAGTCAGAATAGTAAAAATAAGAGGTTTTTTTTATTATTCACTTATTTATAGAACTCGTATTTTTTTTTTATTTTTTAAATGTTTACTTATTTTTAAGGGAAAGACAGAATGAGAGTAGGGGAGAGGCAGACACAGAATGTGAAGCAGGCTCCAGGTTCTGAGCTGTCAGCACAGAGCCCGATGCAGGGGCTCGAACTCAAAAACCATGAGATCATGACCTGAGCCAAAGTCAGACGCTTAACCAAATGAGCCACCCAGCTGCCCCTAGAGCTGGTATTTTAAAGAGAGCTCAGATTCAAATATACCAATTAAAGTGTACTATTTATTTTCCAACAGTTTCGTCTGTTTCCTAAAGAGCAGAACATATGCACTGCCTTGTAAGATATATATTAATATAAAAAAGATAAAGCATATAAAGATAGTATATAAACAAATACAGTAGCATCTCTAGTTCCTATATACGTTGTAAATATCCCTTCATTTTTAAATTTTATTTATGATAGTGCATAGAACAGTGCTTGGTCACAGACACAAATACAAATAAGAAAAATACTATCATATGTCAAATAAGATGACACAAAACCAGACGGAAAGAATTTTTTAAATACAAATTAGAACACATATTAGTAGATTAAATTTAAAGATAGCTACGCTAGACACTTAAATCTGTTATACCTGTGTCTGTGTGTATATTATCGGTAATACAGACACCTGACAATACAAATCAGCATAGGCAGTAAATTGGAATTCACATTTTCAAGGTATGCTCCAGTTCCAACATAAACTGAATCAATATAAATATAAACTTAGATCAATATAACTGAAAGTCGGCATTGGTCTGATGAAAGGGAAAAACAGAAACTAGTACATCTACAAATCCTTACTGCCTTTCTTTTCTTATAAATACTGTTGTAGCTGTATCCTTATGATGCGAAAGGCAGCATGTTACAGAATGTACTCATTTCCATTCAGTTATGTGTTGGCATGGTGTACATATTCTGTTAGAATCATTTTAAAAGAATCTTGGATTTGTTTTTTTTCTTGTTTTTTTAGGTGTTGTCTTTGAATTTAACATGCAATGATCACATTTGTCAATGACAGTGTTTCACAATATATCTGTGGATACCATTTCTCTTGGACTCTGTTTCTCCATTCATAAAATCAGAGAACTAAATAGATGATTTTTGTCAGTCTCTCTAATTTATTAAAATGCATGCACACCATCTGTGAAATTTAGGATTCATACTCACATGAACACACATACACATCTGACAATAAAATGAGATTCTGAATTTTTTTTCAGTTCAAATAATCAATGAAATTCAGTATTACTTCATAGATTATTAAGTGAAAATAAAGTTCTATAGCGTATTGCCACAAACATAGATGCAGTATGTTTTACAAAAAGAGAGCAAGACTACATCTGGGAATGCAATCTTTCAGTTTCATGATAAAATTAGAAATTTGGTAACAACTTTCTTTCTTCTCCATATAGTGCATTTGCTTACATAAATTACTGAAATTGACCAAATCATATACACATTGTCTTACTTTTTTCTTATTTAAAATTGTAGTTTGTAATACATGAATTGAGGTGGATACAGTTTTTAGAATCTAGGAAGACATGGCTAATATTTAACATATTTTAATAACACATTTCTTTGATAAGGTATCAAATTGAAATTATTTCAGATTATATGCAGACACATTTTAAAATGGTAGAAAATACAAATAAACCACCAATTAATATATTTATTCTAAATCCATAAAATATAACTAAAAGTATAATTTACCAAATATATTAAAGTATATTTGATTAACAATGTTGTTCTTTTACTCAAAATTCATTTATTTTTAAGAGAAACTGCATAACATACATTACAATAAAGGGAACACAGTAAATTCAGCTCATTCCTTTCTTCGTTAAAAACATACACACACTTTAAACTTTGTTAATAAATTCATTAAGTTAACTTCCAATGCAACTATGGTCCTGCATCAAAGACCATTATATGGAATGACTGACTGCTCTTGAGTTTATACAGATTCATATACTGTTAATTTGACAGAATAAGTCGTAAGAGTGAGCTCAGGAGAGAAGGACCTATGTTTCTGCCAAATAGGCTGTGTTAGCTGTATTTGGTAGCAAGAGTAATGTGCCTGACTTGAGTTACCACTAGATGGAGATTTTGCACCTTAGAACATTTAAGGAGTTCTACCTTGGTATTCATCTGGAAGGTGAACTTCTTTTTGTGGAAAAAGAAATAAAAATCCAGTTGGCTAAGTATCTCATCCAAAGACGTACAGATAGGTAGCTAAACTAACATTTATAGAGCTCAGAGTTCCTGTAACAGAATTAATTCTAATCTAATCAAACAAAAGCAGAGACTGTCATTGTCAGAAACATGTCCTTATTTCAAACAAAAAGACTCTTGTTCTGTACACATCTGATATACCTATGTAATAAAATATTGTTCCAATTTCTGTGTAATATTAAAATAAAATGTATTTTTCAAGAAGCTACATTAACATAATTAGTTTTCTTGTTTTTTCCTTTTGTGGCTTTTTTAAAACAGTCACAAATTCCCTGGTGCCCTCATATTTAATGAGTACATAAGCCATCTCATTTTAATCTTCCTAAATATAGTTATTAGATAACTATAATTCTTCTCATCAAATCAATATTTGATGAGAGGTAGAGATAGATTTTGAATCCAGGTATTTCTGACGCTAAAGATAAATTTTAAAATTACAGCACTGCTGAATGCACAAAATAGATACAGGGATAATAATATTATATGATATTAAATAATAATACTCTTAAGGCTGTTGCTGCCCTAAGAATGTGTGATTAGGAATGGCTTAGTATCCCAAATCAGTGTTCCAATGACAGATCCATTAGAAAGTAATCAGAGGACTTTTAAATGATGCCTTAATTACAAATCACAGGGAATGTTAATTCTGCAGAAAAAAAAATGCACACAACTAGCAAAGAATGTGCAGAGTATTGAGTTCAATACTGAGAAAGAGAGAGAAAGAAATAGTTGTTCCATCCTACAGACTTAACTAGTCTAACAGCTGCATGTACAGGACTGAATATTAAATAAGGACATAAGCAAGATCTAAGAACATTTTGTGATTCATAATAAAAATCTTAAAAGAAAGAAGCATGCATGCAAGCTTCAAAAGAATGAAGAAAAAATATCCAACAAAAAGAAGGTTATCAAAAACCAGGAGAACATACAGGGAGTCCTGCTTGCTTTGTCTGTGGAGAAACAACATAATAGACTGAAACACCATGTATATATTTTATAATATAGACTTTATATAAACATTTCAATGATATAATTACAGAATGAGGGTCATAATCATCTCAAAATATTTTTTTAGCTTTCCTCTAGACACCTTAATATCTCATTCTAGTTTTGTCCTGTGTAATCTAAGGGTTAAATTTCTGGATCCACATTTATTAGGTTTGGATTCTGGGTTGCACACTCATTAACACTAGATAAACTGCTTAATCTCCCTCTTAGCCTCGGTTTCACTATGTGTGAAATGGAAAGAACAATAGTACCATTATAACTATTATGAGGAGTAAGTGAGCTATCATGTGTTAAGTGCTTAGACCTGTGTCTAACAAAGTGTTAGCTATTTTTATTATAGCAAAATTATGTAAAGTATGTCCAACTTTTCTATTTTAAGAATTTGAAATAGGGATCTGTCTCAAGAATTTGATGTCTCAAATGTTAACAACTATTAAAGCAGCACCTTTTGAAGAATTTTCTCTTAATAAAGCTTATTTGGGATTATGTGAGCTTTAAGTTAAGAATATGTAAATTTGGATAGCGTGGGTATTTTCCACAAACCCTTAAGGTAAAGACCTGAGCTGTAGCCTGGAAATGACAACAGAGGTAACAAACCTGAACTTTCTACGTGAAAGATGAACTCTTTTTTTTAGTTTTCTTCTATTTGAGTATATTTTAGCTGATACTTCAGATAATTTTATGTTGTTCACATTGCTTGGTTCAATAATTTCAAATTTGTTTTGTTATAATAACCGACAAGCTATATAATCGCTAGCACACTATAAAAGTTACCTACAAATGGTTTTTTCATTAGTTTAAATATGGCAAAGGATGTATTTTTCTGGCCTGTTGTATACTTTATATGTGTTTTAAATAGATTATCATTAATGTTGTCAAGCAGCATATTTTGCTTAAGGAAAAGATACATAAACACATGTCATTATAATCTAATTGGAAAAAACAATCCTCATTTTTTGTCAAAGCAAACAGCCAATAAAGATTCTTCTTCAGATGGAAAGGTTTAAATCACCAAATAAACCTGTTAATACCTCCAAGTCAACATTCTCACTTAGTCATATTCGGAATCTAATAGGAAAAGGAAAAGGGAAGGGGGAGGAAGGAACAGAGAAATGACTTGGAATATTGCTTCTGTGAAATAAGGTACTATCCCCTCCAATATTTCTTTAAGAAGTACTCACAGGAATTTCTGAGTAATAAAATCTTTTTGATCAAGATCTTTTAGAGACTAGACAATTAATCCTAGAAAGATTCAGAAGAGGTGATAAGTTTAAGTTTGCCCCTTTTTTGTAAAGTGAGAGATCATAAAAGTCAAAGGGAGAAAGATGAACTGGCAAACCTTAGAAGCTTCCCAAACAAGGAAAAGTATGGAAAAGGATACAGAAATTGATTCTCTTTAAAAAATCCATGCCTACATAGGCCAGGATCAGTCCTTGAGGCCTTGGGTCTGAATACCACCACTCTAGCATACACAAAATACTCAGTGGGTTCTCTCATTCAAATAATTCAAATACAGAAGATACAGAGTAACTTCTCCTAACTACAGAGAACGCAAAAGAGAGTAAGAGACACTAGGTTCCTTTTCTGGTGGAGTATCTATTCCAGCCAGGGAGATAAAATATAAACAACAACTCAAATGTACCTGAAAGATACTATTGGACAATGTATATGCCATGTAAAAAAAATAATCACAGTAATGAGATAAGTGAAGGGGAAAAGTATGCAGGTAGGGATATTTGAGCTAAATGAAGATCAGTGGAAAGAGCATTTCTGACATCTGGTACAAATCCCTGGGGCTGGCATCAGTTTGATCTAACTATATAACAGTGTGAGTTTAGAGAATGAGTGTGTAAGATGAGGTGGGTCTGGAAGGTGGAGGACCCTATCCTGTAGGGCTTCACAGGCTATGGTAATATGCTTAGATTTTATTCCAAATACTAGAAAAAGCCAATGATGAGCTAGGTTAAAATAGATATCTTCTTTGTAAAGGAGAGACTGTAGGAGTAGCCAGTCAGTTAGGAGATTACTACAATAGTCCAAAGAAGAGATGATGATCTGGTTTGGACAGTCATAGGACAGACAAACAAGGTAATAGACTTGGTTATCTTGGGGTGTGGGGAGCACAAAAAAGACCTGCTTATGGATAGGACGTCAGAGGTGAGAGAAGAAAAGGGAAAAAAAATGCCTAGGTGGTATTTTTTGTTTTGTTTTGCTTTGTTTTAATATCATTGTTGGGTTGTCATTTGTTTTAACTGGAAGAAGAAATGCTCTTCAAAATGACCATCAAAATGGTAAAGGCAATAAGGAATAAATGAAAAAGAGACATGAGAAGTATTAAATTATAACTGAATATTCAACATAAATAAATCTTTTTCATATTGAATGTAAAGCATTCCTAACACAAAGCTTATAAATAAGTTCATTTCTGATTCCAAAGTTAGAAAATCTGGGAAATATGAAAAACAGTAAAATATAAAAGATGAAAACCATCCCATCCCATGGCACTCTATTGTTTTTATTTAAAGTCTGTTTATTTTGAGAGAGAGAGAGAGGGGGAATTCAAGAATGTGGCCTGGGGAAGGGCAGA
Source organism: Hyaena hyaena (assembly GCF_003009895.1). Lineage (NCBI taxonomy): Eukaryota > Metazoa > Chordata > Mammalia > Carnivora > Hyaenidae > Hyaena > Hyaena hyaena. The sequence goes on from NW_024080888.1 coordinate 1,076,708, forward strand.
GAGAGAGGGAAAGAGAGAATCCCCAAGCAGGCTCCATGTTGTCAATGTGCAGGGCTTGAACACAGGAGTTCGAACAGGGGCCTTGAACAGGGGGCTCAATCTCAAACCCTGATATCATGACCTGAGCCAAAATCAAGAGTCAGACACCTCACCAATTGAGCCACCCAGACACCCCAGGTACTCTGATTATTTTTAAATGCAGGGAATGTTCATTTCATGTGGCAGAATGTTAACTGAAACATGTGCATATGAGAACTGCATCCTTGTTTTGCATAATTCTGTGGTACTTAACTCTCATGAGTCTCAGTCAACACAGTAAATCATTCAAAGCAATGAGGAATGTGTACTTTTTCCAGTATTTTTATGCCATTGAGATAAAGTAAAAATACAATGTATCTTTCAAGCAATATCTCATATAATCAACTCTTCACAAAATTTAACAATTGGATGATATTTCTTATAGGGATTTATCATAAATTACTTAGGGCAAAACATACGCAATTTCAATCATTTCTACTAAAAATAGCAATCTTACACTATACTATTATAAGAATAACTAATCCATTTCACTTAAATAATAATTTGATGACATTAAATGTCTGTTTTTAGCTGGCCCAGCGTTGAGAGTTTTTATTAATGAAAGAACCCTAAGTGATGTTTTGGATTCTAGCCCAATAGCAGTAGTGCATCTCTTATCAGTGTAGCTGGAACAAAGTCCTATGTGTAAATCTCTTCTTTATAATAAATGAAGCTGTTCAAAGTCTACAAACTCTTTCAGGCCACTAGGGTACCATTTACTAAATTACCAGAGTAACACACTGTGGCTGCAGTCACCAAAGGCAAAAATGTCTAATCACACTATGTTTATTTGTCCTCAAGATGTGTCTCTCCCATTATGCAAGGATTAATTCACTCGAGGCCATGTAGACAGAGTAAGATCACCTCTCTGTAGCACTTGGAGAAATCAATTCAAGAAAACAGGCAACAAGGTAAAGAATACGGACACAGAAATAGGATACTTCCAAAGAATGTAACTTTATATACAGGTAAGTGATTTGGCATACCTTATTAAATCTCCTACAAAGTGGGAGATTAGGCATTAGGTATTAGGCATAAAGAAAAGTTCAAAATAAATACACACTCGCTCCCTCCTGCCCTTAAGAGGTTTATAATCTAATTAATTAAAATATAAAAGGAAACTGAAGCTAAATGTGAATGATACTGTGGTACTGACTATAAATGCAATTATAGTTCTGAGAAGAAAAATAAACAATGCAGACTAGAAAAGGAAACTATTAATAAAGAAGAAAACTAAAACATGAAGATTTGAGACTAAACAGTTTTCATAATGTTTTGAATATTAAGAAATTAAGCTCATTTATTCCATAAACATCCATTGAAAATTCTATTCTGTTTTAGGTAGGACACTGAGGGTGCGAGCACACGCGCGTGCGCTCTCTCTTTCTCTCTCTCTCTCCCTCTCTTTCCCCCTTCCTCCCTCTCCTCCCCCATTATGTACTGTCATTAGGCCATAGCATACAAGAGCCACAAAGCACCTGACTGATGATCACTGAAGCCAGTGGTTATCAAGGTATAGCTCCCAGCCGAGAAACATCCCAGCCCAGCGTTACCTGGGAAACAATCAGAAATTTATATTGTTGAGCCACAGCCCCAGAAATGTTCAGTCAGAACCTGCGGGGGTCTCACCTAGCACTCTCCCTATTAGTAAGACCCTTGGATGATTCTGATACACTGTTGAATGTTAGTGATTGAACACCACTGATCTAAGCTAAGCAAGGAAGAATCCGAAGGCTATCACGAGATGATTAACAGCAGAACAAGAACTAGAGGTGTGATTTCTAACTCACAAGAGAGCATTCTTTTTACTCTACTATAAAAAAAAAATGCAAATTTTCTTTTGGTTCCAGTAACTTCTTTATTTTTCCCATTTCCAAACATGAACCTTAGAAAATTTAAAAGCTGCCTGTAGGGGTGCCTGGGTGGCTCAGTTGGTTAAGTGTCTGACTTTGGCTCAGGTCAGAGCTCATAGTTGATGGGTTCGAGCCCCACATCAGGCTCTGTGCTAACAGCTCAGAGCCTGGAGCCTGTTTCAGATTATGTGTCTTCCTCTCTCTCTCTCTCTGCCCCTCCCCCACTCATGCTCTGTCTCTCTCTGTCTCAAAAATAAACTATAAAAAATTTTTTTTAAAAATAAAAAATAAAAGCTGCCTGTAATAGCATATACTTTGTAAAAAAAAAAAAAATGTATTCCCTTTTCACGTGGGTGGTAAACTAAGAAAACTAAGAATCTAGATGAAAAATTTATTTCACATTTTTAACTAATTAAAATTTTATGCTTTGTTATAAAATAGAACTAATTTGAAAAAAATGGTAAAGAACCATACAAAGAAGGAAACTGTTTTTTAACATTCTTTTTCTATTTTTCTTGAGTTTTCTTTTCTTCTTTATTGGTTAACTCCCTTTATATATGAAAGATACAGCTCTTTGTCATATTTATTTTAAATATTTTCCTATTTCATTTTTGTTAATTTAACATTTGGTTTTGCTTTTATGTAATCTAAAACATTCATATCGTTTATTATTTTTCATTGTTTTATGCTTTGAAAAGTTTTGTCTCTCCTAAAAGAAGGTGAAAATTCACCATTTCTTCAAATATTTGACGGCCCATTTTTATCTTTAACTCTAATTCACCTATGTTTTTAAGGATTAGTTCCAAATTTTAGTATTCATGAGAATCACTTGGAGAGCTTGTTAACAGATCATTGAATCTCATTCCCACAGTTTCTGAAATAACAGCTCTAATATAGTAAATTTAGCATTTCTAACAAACCCCCAGATGTTGCTAATGCTGCTAGTCCTAGACCACACTTTGATAACCACTAGATAAAGAAACTGATCAACAAAGCACCCTGTGTGTGCATGCAGAATCTAGGAATTACGTACTGTACTAGTTTACTAGTATGGCTAAATGTAAGTTGCAAAGGGGTAACATCAGAAAAAGATAAAGATTTGGGACTAGAGTACAAATATCCTTGAATGTTAGGAGTATAAATTTTTCTCTAAGGCAACACAGCCCTGTCCAAGAACCAAGAAATACATATTTATAAACACTCACTGAATTTAAATTAATTTAAGCTTCAAAATTTCAGCCAGCCTGAGAAATAATAAGTTTTTTAATTGTAAGCTAATGACTTTTCTTTATTTATGTTAACCTTCATCACTGGAAAAAATGTTTATAAAGAAAGCACCTATCAAAGAATTTGTGTGACACAAATTACCAAAAAATTCTATAAATTATTTTTAATGAACCAAACTAATCATTCTTTGCTTAATTGTAATTTAATTATCAACTTAACTGAATTCATGAAGTCTGCCTCATTTCCTTTTCCAAACAATGAAATTACAAAATATAAAAGAACAAAGTAAGAGTAAAATAGATATAACCTAAAATCATAAATTTTATTTAATAGAGAGTATTCAGTCATAACATAATCATTCAAAAACAATGCTAGAGAGTCCGACTTAAAGTCACACCAATGATGGGATACTTTTAAACCACAAGATTCCATGAAGTATTAGGGTTTCTCTGACAAAGATGATTCACTAAAAAGCTTACCTAAAACATGCTAGTAGGGTAACATGTTATCCCTAGATAATGATCTGTCACTGTTATGTTGTAGATTGCCAGGAAGAAACATATGGGAAATAAATACCCAGGTAAAGAACGCAAAGGCATTTATCTTCAAAACAGGAGAAACTAACCCTATGGTAATGCTTCATGACAATCATTTTACTTCCTTATACCAAATGCTTTGATGTAACTTTGATCACTTAGAACTCACCCACCTCTTCTTGTTTTTCTTTTTTCTTTTTTTTTTTTTTTTCCTGGACAACTCTTATCAGCATCAATAGGATCTACAAGTGAACTGAATAGAGTAACAGATTTTAATCTGAATTTTGTGAGACACAGTGACCCAAGAGGTCTCTTTTATGAACTATACAACTCCTTTACATATTCGTCTCCAAGAACTTACATATTCCCCTTCAAGAGCTCATAAAGGGAGCTACTCATAAAAAGAGGATCACAGTAAATAGGTTAGATATAGGTTTGTTGAACAACAATTTTTAGGGATTTGTAACTGAGTTCTGCTGATACAGTTATCAGGATAAGTTGATGTGAACATTTAGAACATTAAATATTCCAATATGTATAAATCTCAATTTCAGTTCTATATCTATACGTATATTTACATAACCAATTAAATGCTTTAAAAACACCAATGCCAACAAAGTTCATTAATATTCTAAACTGCATTAAAGAAATTAGCCCCTGTGGAAAACAGTGTGGAGGTTTCTCAAAAAGTTAACAATAGAACTCCCCTATGACCCAGCAATAGCACTGCTAGGAATTTACCCGAGGGATACAGGAGTGCTGATGCGTAGGGGTACATGTATCCCAATGTTCATATCAGCACTCTCAACAATAGCTAAAACATGGAAAGAGCCTATGTGTCCATCAACTGACGAATGGATCAAGAAGATGTGGTTCATCTATACAATGGAATACTACATGGCAATGAGAAAGAATGAAATCTGGCCATGTGTAGCAACATGGATGGACCTTGAGGGTGTTATGCTGAGTGAAATAAGTCAGGCAGAGAAGGACAGATACCATATGTTTGCATGTGTAGGTGGATTAGGAGGAACTTAACGGAGGACCATGGGGTAGAAGAAGGGGAAAAACAGTTGGGGAAAGGGAGGGAGGCCAACCATGAGACACTCTTGAATGCTGAGAACAAACTGAGGGCTGATGGGGGTGGGGGGAGGGGCGTGATGGGCATGGAGGAGGGCACTTGTTGGGATGAGCACTGGGTGTTATATGGAAACCAACTTGACAATAAACTATTTAAGAAAAAAATTTTAAATAAAATTAAAAAAAGAAATTAACTATTAGCAATAAAATGTATATACAATGCATGTATATAATTTAACCTAGTTTATAGAAGTATTGACTACTTTTTAATATCCTTTTGATATTAATAACCATTCAGAAAAACAGATACATAACACAGTGGTCTTATTGACATAAAAATAAATATTATAGCAAATTATGTATATTAATATAAAGTTGATAATCCATTTACAAACCAAGTACAGTTAAAAATGCTTTTAGTGAAACTGGACTAAAAGCTTTATAACAAAATATTAACAACTAAAAAGCACTCAAACATATTTATTCAAGCCTAATTAGCATGCAGATGCAATTAAGCTGATTCAGGAAGTATAAAACCAAGATACCATATGGTTCTTAGTTCTCCAAAATTGCAGACATAAAAGTGGATTTCATACACTGCTATACAAGCACAGTACTACTGAGAACAGAACGCTCTGCACAGTCATCCTTAGTGCCTTTTGAAAATTTGGTTTTGAAAATATAGTGTTTTTATTCCATCAAAATGTGTGAGAGTGAAATGCAGCCAAACTGGCACATCAATCATGGGTATCCCCATGGTGACTCAAGTTGGATTTTTTTCAGTGAATAAACTAATGCTGTCTCAGTTACACAATTCTGCTTATGTTCAAGTTTTAAAGTTCAGGATTATGAACTAATTATAAATGGTGTGTATGTATCTTTCTATACATATATTTTGAATACACTGGTTACTTATTCATAGTTTTCAGACTTTACAACACTATGGAAAAGCTAACATAGAAAAAAATATACTTGAGAATGTCAGTGATTCATTTCTATGAATTGCTTTACTAGGTATGATTATGATTTCCTTTCTTTTCTCATTACGAAGTGAATAAAAAAATTACCTGCACAGGGGCAGGAGGAGGGAAGCTATGTAACCCAAATCATCAATAGACAAAAATATTTTTAACATCTATACTACCACATAGCTATACTGGTTGAGTAAAAAATATGAGACCATTGTGTATAAAACACTCTTCACATTGGAAAATAGTACAGATATATCTAAATATCAGTTTGATTTCAAATGTTTTCAGCCTATTGAATTTCAAATAACTTTATATATGAACAAACACTGGGCACTGTAATGTGACCATGTGATTTGCAAAGCACCAGGAATGGAACCAGCTAAGATAATAATCTATGCTGAAACATGACTCTAGAGCTTTATCTCTACTTTACTGGAAGTCTTCCAATGGTTCCTCAACCAATGTGATAAAATATTTAGATTAATGGGTTAAAGACATTCTCATATTTCAAAGAGTCTGGTTTTCCAATTCTAATGTTCTAACTTAGCAAGGAGGCATTCTGGTAACTCTCACTAAAGGAGAGAAAAGGATAGCTGGGAAATTTATATGTACAAGTAAATGCGGGCCTAGGCTAGGTGTGATTTATAGCCTCTAGATTTCTACTTTTTCGGTTATCAAAGAAGAAAGAAGAAGGAGAAAAAGGAAGAAGGAGAAAAAAGCAGGTGGAAGAAAGAAAGAGGAAGAAAAGAGAGGAGACACAGAGTATGATATGACCTCATTATTTATCCAGAGAAATACTTTCTGCAGGCCAAAAGATTCATCATCACAATTTGTCTACCATATTTGGAATAGTGGGCTGCGGTCCTTCAGTCTTCAGATTCTTGAAATCAAACAGGAAAAACACTTTAATAAGTTCGGTGAGTTTGTAATCCTCCTCTTAGCAACTCTTTGGAATTTGCTTTTTTCTTCATGTTGTTTACCAAATCCCTTTTTATTTCATATTTTATTAACATAGGCTTTTGAGAACTATTTGTCCCCTTCTTTGGAAGACAAATCATTTTTTATGGCATGAGAATTTTAGATTCTTTACTTAGACTGTCTTGGCAAAGAAAATGCCAAAAACTAATTTCACATTCAGTTCTTAATACTTGACTAGCTAGCATTCACAAGCTACACACTTAAATTTTAAAATATTATGCAATTCTCATTCACAATTCATATTAATACAAGCTACATACAGCTACTTCAAAGAGCAGATCTAGAGTGTGGGTTCCTAAAACATTTTATCCTATTACAGCCTATGGATTTCACAAATCATTACAAGCAGCAGATATGTAGGTATGGATGTCTGCATAAGATGGTTATCAATAAGGAACCATTTCCTCTAGCTCGTTTGTCCTAATATATCCTGGCTACTTCTACACAATGAAGAAAAAAATAATCAAAAAACAATACAGCAAGAAGCAGAAAGAGAGTCTAACACAAGACTTGTCTTCATCGTGGAAATGTCAAAGTAGTACACTAGTTTTTTCATTCAATTGCTATTCCATCCCTTTACCTCACCTTGGGGATTCTAATATCTATCTTCCCAGGAAACATTCTGCTTTTCACTCTGCATCATTGCTACCTGGTTAATTCTTCCAAACTATTATAAACCCTTAGCTTTAGCTTCTGCAGTAGATTAGTATATAAGCCACACTCTTTTCACTGTATCCTTCTTCACTTCTAACACCATGCTGATAAAACTATTTGCATATAGTCTACCTATTTTTTTATTCCAGCGAATTTCAGAATACAGGCATCCAGCAGAATACAAGTATCTCTAACTTTTTATATTCACCTAAGTTTTACACATTCTAGTAATGATTAGATTACACTGTGCTCCATGTAGGAAACAGGTTTCAGCTCAAGCCCAACTTAAACAGTGGGAGTTGGAGTGAAATACTGAGAATAGTTGTGAGGTCTATCCAAGCTCAGCGGGAAAAAGTGCTCTAATAAAATATAATGTGTGACATGGGCAATGGAGGAAAAATTGGCAGGCTGCATGCTGTGTGTTTTCCACCATAACCTGTACTCTCCTGGGTATAAACTTTCTCTTATGGAAAAACCTTAAGGTCATTAAAGTGATTAAACACATGATCTGCCAATCACCAAAGATATAAAAGTTTCACTTCCTTGACTTCTATCTTATCACCTCTCTTTTTCACTAACAGCTATTACTCTTCCTCTTTCTCTTTTTCCTCAGTTCTGCCTATGAAAGAGAATTCCTTAGTGCAATTTGAATTACAAACATGTTTAAAGATATTTTCTTCTAAAGCATTAAAAATTGGAAACATAGTGGGGCGGCTGGGTGGCTCAGTTGGTTAGTCAGACTTCAGCTCAGGTTATGATCACACAGTTCATGGTTTCGAGCCCCATGTCAGGCTCTATGCTGATGGCTAGCTGAGAGCCTGGAGCCTGCTTCAGATTCTGTGTCTCCCCTCTCTCTGACCCTCCCCTGCTCATGTTGTTTCTCTCTCTCTCTCAGAAATATTAAAACATTAAATTAAAAAAATAAAAAAAAATTAGAGATATAGAGAAAAAATCAATTAATAACCATCAATAAGACTGTTAGGATATCCTAAATTGTGGGCTAGGATGTTACAGAATTATTAAAGATATGGTCTTAGGTTTAAGACGTTCAAATCACATTTTTTTCCTAAATTCTTAGCATTCTCTATAATTCTGTGAAATTGGACACATGCATAATGATGCATATCCATCATTATGGTGTCACACAATGTGTTTTCACTGCCCTAAAAATCCTCTGTGGTTTGCCTATTCATCCATCCCTTTCTCCACCACTGTTATCTTGTCAAGTCTTAGTTTCCTCAGTAGCAAAACAGATGTAATAGCATGTGTTCAAGCAAGCAAAGTGACAAAGTAATACAAAAAGATATGCACAGTTATGTAAAAGATTGTTCAGTATGTCTTTAATGACCTATTCTTTTTAAGTTCAGTACTCTACAAGTCCTTAGTAATTTCTCTTTTTTTTTCCACCATGACTTCCATACCTGCTGATTAAAGAGTAGTTTCAGGTCCCCTCCTCAATATGGTTCCTTGAGGTTTGGATAAAGGTCTACCTCAAGACAAACTTTCTCATTCAAAGATATATGGGGTGAGAGCTAAAGACAGCAGGAAGTTTGGATATGAAATGATGTTGAAGACTTGGATTCACAGGATTCAGGGTCTTAAAAACATGTAGGAATAGTATCTACCTATATGTGTTTTTAATTTGCACACTCTAAAAACAAAGGGAAAGTTTTCTTACTCATAAGCCACTTTATCTGCTCTTATCACAACGTAGTTGATAAAATTCAACCACCTGAAAAAGTTCCAGTATGTGCAAACACCTCCTTCCCTTCTATGTATTTCTTGTCGCTAGAAGTATTTGTTTCTCTGACATAATGCAGAAGAGAAAATCACTATTTGTAATAGGTTGAACTGTGAAATAGGGAGAACTTCCATTGTGTCTCAAGCTTAACTTCAGAATGTGTTTTTCAATAGAAAGTCAGAGTTATGTATATTTGGGATATAACGCGATATGATAAATGATGTTGACATGTTATATCAACTAAATTTGTTTTTATGAGTTAGCATAAAAATTCATTACTATAAAATATTTAAAGGAAAATGTTTTGATCAGATTAAAAATCCGAATTTAAAAATCTGTTTTCGGAATATATAAATGAAAGTATTACATATTTGAAATCAACAATGTTATACAATGTATAGGAAATAATTTCATTAGTTCTCTAAGCCACATGACACTCAAATTCAATTCTATAATGACAATTTTTAACACTAAGTTCTCTAAAAACAATTATGAAGGAAGGAAGAGAGAAAGGGAGGATTGATTTTAGAATTTTTTAAATTTTATTTTAATACTTTTAAACTCAATCACATAACCTGAAATACTGGAATTCTAAGATGAATGGTGGTGGTCCTTGTCAGTTCCATTATGATAACAATTACTACCTTTATTAGAGCTGTGTTTTATCTAGTGATTGCAGTTTTAAATACTTATAGCTAGGATCTTAAGTAAAACAATGTAAAGCTAAATGTTAAAATCTCAGGGTTCTCATATCTAGGGCTACTTAACAGCCAATGAAGTATATTGCTGCAAAATATCTGAAGGCTACAGCAGAACTAGACCTATATTTCAAAGGCTAAAAATACTATAAGATTATAATACAAGTATTTAATCAGAGACTCAGGATGTCATTGTCAGAATGGCAGTGCATTTTATTCTATGTATCTATTCAATCAAGAAAATGAAATAAAATGATGACCAAATTATTTCTATCCTAGAAATACTATAAAAAAGATTTTTATCCTTAAAATCATGTAATTAGCATTTTATATAGTAAAACAGCTGGATTAAGCACTAAGTATAAAATATCCTCTCCCCACTAGACTCAGAGAGATACATTTGATTTTGACCTAACACTGGATATAACCTCATAGTAGAATATGGAATATCTGATGTTAATTTCTGATTGCTTCTTTCACTGGTATTCTCTAAAATACAGCAATATGAACAGAAGTGTCTGAAAATAATTTGATGTAATCAGCTAACAACACATTTTAATTCCTATATCATATTAAAAAATAATTATTAACAACCCTAAATTTACACAGGTGAAATTTAATAATTTACCACAACTCATCAGGTTAATTCTAATACCTGATTAGTTATGTTTGTCATCTAACTTTAACATGCATATACATAAATATATATGTATATAATGTTTTAAATATTAAAATAACCTTTCTTCAATGCACTTTTATGCAAATATCCATCCTGAAATCCATTCAAAGGGATAAAGTTTGAAAGATAAAATTAATTATATTATATTGCTGTGGCAATATAGGCAGGTACAATTATTTTGGTAAAATTACTATATATCAATTATACTAATTGTGGCATAATTACTTTAAAAACTTAAAAATGGTCACGTAACAGAATACAACTAGGTTATGTCCTTTTCTTCTCAATATAAAACCTGTAAAGGTCTATTTGTTCACAAATTTAAGATTATAAAGACACAAGCTATCTGAAATACACAATATTCTTTACTAGATATTATTGTTAAAGTATTTTTGTAGTTAATGGAGATGAAAGAATAAGTATATCATTTCTTTAAAATAAAATGGATAAACAATGGATATCAGAAAAGGAAAATGGGTAATGTTTAGTGGGAAAATGCAATGTGGAATTTGTTAAGAGGAGTTATTTTTGTGAAAGAATAAATTCAAAATTAATATACCAGCTAAGATGATAAAAAAATGAAAAACCTTCAGCTAATAATGATCAAGATAACCTTAATATTCCAGAGAGGAACATTAAATGTTCAGATAGATATGTAGAAATGTTCAATTACCTAGAAATATTCCAGTAAACCCAACCATCCAGAACACCACCAAATCTCAGAAGCAAAGAAAAACAATCATAATAATGAAGCACACTGGATAGTTATGTATATGTTAAATAGGGCAGTAGATTTATTAACTAATGCTAGAGAGAAAAAAAGAAAGTTTATAAACATATAAGTATATATGTATGTACGTATATATGTATGTATATATACACACATAAGTATTACAGTAAATACAAAAGTATTACAATATAAAGGATGTTCTTGTTCTAATATTTTTAGTTGATATTTATGGGATGTGTGACATGACAAAAATGATCTTGTAATGAAAATACTGTGTAATAAACTAATCTTTTATAATATTAATTAATAGTTAATAAAATTTCTCATCCCAGTTAATAATTGTGACTCCAGAAATCCTGTCAACATTTTGAGGAGTTCGGCTTTTAGTGTAAATAAGCAAAAATGAAATGCCAAAAAAACACTGCAATAAAATCCAAAGTGAATTGCAGAGCATGCAAAAACTGTAAGATTTTACTAAACAGGTGAAAATGAGGTAGAAAATTGCTCAAAACAGACACAGACATTGACAAGTTAGAACTGTAAGACTTAGGCTTATGGAAGAAGAGCACTTTGAAAAGGAGTTACAGACTTTGTGCAACAGAAAAGCATTCTTTGAGTAGCACACATTATGCCCTGGAAGGAACTGATGAAGCTCTCAAATATTTTATTTTTATAAGAAATCTCTATGATGGTGCTCTAAAATTCATATGTGAATTGAAAGCTGCTACATCATTCTATTATAGCTTTTTTTTTTTTAATTTTTTTTTTAATGTTTTATTTATTTCTAGGAGAGAGAGAGAGAGAGACAGCATGAGCAGGGGAGGGTCAGAGAGAGAGGGAGTCACAGACTGAAACAGGCTCCAGGCTCTGAGCTGGCAGTCAGCACAGAGCCCGACGCGGGGCTTGAACCCACGAACCGCGAGATCATGACCTAAGCGAAAGTCGGACGCTTAACCGACTAAGCCACCCAGGCGCCCCTATAGCTTTTTTTTTTAATGTTTAATTATTTTTGAGAGAGAAAGAGAGAGTGCATGAGCAGTGGAGAGGCAGAGAGAGGGACAGAGGATCCAAAGCAGGCTCTCCACTTAATGGCAGAGAGCCCCATGCGAGGCTGAAACTCACAAACCATGAGATCATGACCTGAGGTGAAATCAAGAATTGGACGCTCAACCGACTGAGCCACCCAGGTGCCTGTATACTATATTTATGTCTGCAAAATTTCTTCCCCAAACCAACAAAGGATCATTCTTTACTCATTCCTTGTACTGAAGCCATCATTGCAATTATCACCTAAAATAACTTTTTATTCTATTTTTTTCAAACAAATTTCTAGGCTTTTATTTTTCCTCCAAAGTATTTACTATGAATTACTGGTTCCTCCTTTTGGATGCATTTATCATGTGGGTTTTTTGTTGTTTTTGTTTTCATGAATCAACCACCTATACTGGAACCAGTTACAACAGTAAACGTTTCCTTAAAGGAATCATTTTAGTGAATTTACAAGAAAAACCACTTATCACATTAGAATACCTCATTTTCCTATAAAACAATCTTTCCAGCTTATGGCTAAACCCTTCCTAACCATCATCTAACCAAGCCACTTAAGTCCACAACAGGATTCTGCTTCCATCACTGTCCCTCCACAATCTCTTCAGAGCACCGAGGACAGGGTTTGCGTTGTTGGTTGTTTTTACATATGTTTATCATTCTTTCACTAAAAGTCTTTGAAAGACTTACCATTATGCTTAGATTTAAATCCAAATAAGTTATATACATTCAACAAAGTCTTACCTCTTTGATCTTATAACAGATTACCTGGCCTTGCTTGCTCTGTTTCAGCTACATTAGCCCCCTTTTTCTTTTGCTGACATACCAAGATTTTAGCACCTGAAGGCCTTTTTGTTTCCTCTTGCTCATTCCAGAGGTAAGAAAATCAGACAAAAACAAAGAAATCATGAATCTGTAACTTGAAAGTTTCTAAGAGTTCATCTTCTCCCATCCATGTAACTAAAGAGCCAAGGATTCAAATTATACTAAAATTATAAAAATTTCTTTAAGCAAAGGCTTCTGACATACAGATCTTTTCAAAACCTCTCAATATTCACCAGAAATGTCCTATTGCTCCAATAATACTCAAGTATGATTCTATTCTTTAATACAAGAGATAGAATTATTCAGACATCTTTAATATGTTATAGGTTCGCAAAGAATAAAATGAAAATCTCCATCTAGCTAAAAGTTACCACCTCTAGGGGCACCTGGGTGGCTTAGTTGGTTACGTGTCCGACTTTCGCTTAGGTCATGATCTCGCGTATCGTGGGTTCGAGACCCGCGTCAGGCTCTGTGCTGACTGCCAGCTCAGAGCCTGGAGCCTGTTTCAGTCTGTGACTCCCTCTCTCTCTGACCCTCCCCTGCTCACGCTGTCTCTCTCTCTCTCTCCTAGAAATAAAAAAAATAAAGTTACCACCTCTAATAATTTCTATCCTCTTAAATTAAACCTAGATATAAATCACATAGTAAGAATATGACATTAGATTCTTCTTTAAAAATCCACTAACACCTATTTAAGGGAATAAGGTTCTGTTAAAGCATTATAGACTAGCCTGGGCATGTCAGGATTTCACTGTATCTTATAAATTTGAGAGATATGCTGGATGTGCATATCTGAAAATGTTTCATGACAAAATATATGGCTACTCTACTATGATTTTAAAAATATCTCGTGGGATGCCTGGGTGGCTCAGTTGGTTAAGTGTCCAACTCTGTATTTTGGCTCAGGTCATGATCTCATGGTTCCTGAGACTGAGTGCCTCTTAAGGCTCTAGGCAGATAGCAAGAAGCCTGCTTGGGATTCTCTCCCTCCCTCTCCCTACTCATGCACATATTCTCTCACTGTCTTAAATAAATAAATAAACTTATAAAAAGCATCTTGTGAATCAAGTACTAAATATAATACCCTGTCAGTTTACACAGTGGATATAAAATATTTCTCAAGTAATTCAGATATTGAATTGGCTGAATAAATTTCATTGGAAATACACAACTGAACACTATCTTGCATCTAGAAAGACTATGGAAATTTCACAAGAAATTTTCAAGTGCCAAAACACACTGTATAAATATACACTATATTGAGTAAAACATGGTATACATATGTGGAGCAGCCAGGTAGGTGCTCCATTCAAATCTTTCCTTCAAAAGTACCAGCTGTGGGGAACATGACTGATAGCTTTCAGCTGCCACACTTTCCCTAATCTGTTCTCAAAGACTGAGCACTGGGGAGCTCCTAGAATCAGACCATTCTTGACCAGGCCTGGGATTCCTATTATGGGCAACTTTCACTTGAGGACTACCCGTTGGACTGGCTGAGACTTACTTAAATAGTTTTGCTATCTGAAATTCTTCCTACCCAATTCTCCCTCACCACTCTTCTTACACATATGTCAGATCTCCACTATTGTCTAAAAATTCCAAGACTACTCCTGCTCTCTCTCTGCTTTATCCTCCATTAAATTTCTTGCACATCTATTCCCATTTTGGTGTCTGGTTCTTGGGGGACCCAAACTAACAAAGAACATGTTTTTAATTTTATTTGTATAGAAAATAGAAAGAAATGTATCGAACCATTGCAATTGTTTTCCTTTAAGGAATATAACTATATAAATAAGAAACTTTATATATTTTTTAAGTCACAAACCTTTCAAACCTTCTCTGAATTATTCATAAGTATTCCATTTTGATAAAATTTTTAAATGAATTATTTATTAGTAATTATTTTCCTGTGATGTTGCATCAATAGCTGTCAAATAGACTGAAGTATTGGAGTCATTATTTTATAAACACCAAAATATGTTTGCTGATGACAAACTCTGTATCACTTTACAATCAAACAGGAACCTTAATTTCCAGATCACCACTTTACAAATGATTGGCCTTAACAGAAAATTGATCAATGTGATGGCTAATTTTATTTGTCAGCCTGACTAAACCACGGGCCATCTAGGTATTTGGTGGGCCTCATCAAATCCATTAAAGACATGAAGAGAATAAAAAGTTGAATAAGGGAGAATTTGTTCTCTGTGACTGACTGTCTTTAAGTTTGAACATCAATCTTCTGTCTTTGGGTGTGGAGTCACACTGAAACACTTAAACCACTAGCTCTTCTGCATCTTCAGCTGGCCAATTGCAGATCTTGAATTTTGCAGCCTATATCATGACATGACCCAATGCCTTACAATAATGTATATCTACCTGAAGGAATTCTTTTGATTCCTTTTTTAAACTTAATAAAATTTTCATAAATGTATCTATCCTAAATTCCTATATATTTGATTTACTTAAAGTATGGTATGGATATGGGCCTCCATATTTCAACTATAATCTCTTTAGATTTAACATCAATCGATCAATCGATTCTCTTGGTTCTGTTCTCTGGAGAACACAGACTAATAGAAGATATAGGTTACACAGTCCAGAATTAATCTCTTTTCCAACACTATATCCAACACAAATCCATGTTTTGTTCACTTGAATTTTAAATATACCAAAATATACTTTGTTTGCTTCTTTAATAAACATTTATTGAATGCCCATTATGTGCTGTTTTCATGTTTCTAAAAAAATATACAGTTTCTGTCCTAGAATCATAAACACTTGTTTTGCTAACTCATATCTAATAATAAACAGTGATGCTGTTTACTATAGATAGTACAGCATGACTATTAATAATGGTATTTTATGCTATTTTTTCTTTTGCAAAACTTGTATCAATTTTTCAAGCAAGTTTTTTATCTGCTATAAATACCACCACATTTTCTATAACAATGACTAAAATAAAATCATTACTGATCTACGCTTTGGCAGATTATATCATTTATTAATCCACCATTACAATCTCAGGGGGAGCTTATTTATTTTTTTATTTTTTTAATGTTTGTTTATTTTTGAGAGAAAGACAGAGCATGAGTGGGGTTGGGGCAGAGAGAGAGATAGAGAGACTGAATCCGAAGCAGGCTCCAGGCTCTAAGCTGTCAGCACAGAAACCGACATGGGGCTTGAACTCAAAAACCACGAGATCAGGACATGAGCCAAAATTATACGCTTACCCAACTGAGCCACCCAGGTGCCCTTATGTAAAATTATTTTTATGACTACTTTTTGATTCTTAGTTTCTCATCCTTAATATAGGGTTAACAATAACAATCTCTAGGAAAGCATTCTGATGACAGCTTACTCAAAGAGTCTGCAATGCCAAGTAGTCAGTACACATTTAGGATAGGACAGGGGCTACTGAAAAGAGCAAAGCCTGTAGAACAAATGAGCACAATTCATATCTAATATTTATATACTGTGTGGCCCAAAGCACATTGGTTAGCCTCTCTGACTCCAAGTTCTTTTATCTTTAAAATTGGAGGCAATAATGCACACCCTACAGAATTTTTCCATGGATTAAATATGATAACACAGATGAAGCATTAGAATAATGCTTGGCTCACTATACTTTGGCTCCAACTCTTACATCTTTCTTCATCTTAACTACCTTGTACACTATGTATTTTTGCAATAGACAAAATGGGTCAGGTCACAAAGCCTGGTGGAAATTTCTATGACCCCAGGAATGGCCTCCTTCAGCATTCTCAATAGACACTTAAAAGAACAGAGAGAACTCCAGTTGGATCTGGAAAAGTATCAATAAACGCGTTTTTCAAATCTGTGGAACCTAAGGAAATAAACTATAAAAGATGAAGAAAAATCTTTACCAACTTTGGGATAAAATGTGGCAAAGAGTGAGAACTCTGGAGTTAGGCAGTCATGGTGCTGCAGCGCGATCAACTAGCCATACAAACTTAACACTTTTCACACATCTTTTGGTATCTATTTATTGAATAGAATAATAGTGTTTTGCATACCCAAAGAATAAATAATGCATACTGAATCCATGTGAAAGTTCTTGGTTTTCCATATCCATCCAAATCTCACTAACTTATACAATATTCCAATTTTACAAAAATCATATGGAAAGAGCATACCACATAGAAAAGGACAAAAACCAATGTGAGAGAGTAACTCCAAAGTGTGGATGTAAGGAACTCTATGGATCCTCTCCCAGTGAAACAATCATAACAATAATAATCATGTAAAGTAACCACCTAAAATATCAGGAAATTGTCCTAAGGCAACATGAGAAACACTTATTCTATTAACCTAAATCTAACGAAAACATTGGCATTTGAGTCATGACCCACTTAGCTACTCTCCAGTGGAAGCTCTATTACAGATACATGTAGTCAAAGACACAAGGCTCTCTCTTTCCCAGATCCTAGAGCAAATTTCTCCCCAGGAGGGGCAGTTCACCAGCATTCCTCATCCTGCCCTGCTCTGCATTGCTAAAGTTCTATTCCAAGCAAGAACATAGGGTAGAAGGCTACCCTAGGTATGGCTGGCTGATGAAACTGGGCCCTGTTCACTCTTGCATAACCAAACTCCTATGGTGCAGGTTCAAGATCAAGATAAGAACAAGGGCTACCATCTCTGCCAAGTTCCCCACTATTTAGAGCAAGCATGTCACTCCTAGAGAAATGAGCCACCTTCTCAATCTCCAGTTCTGGAGCACTGGTTCAAGGGGTTCATCCTAGAGCAGAAAGGCAAGCCATAAGAACAAAAACTCCAGAGGTCTCCTTTAAGGGGATTCACTTTATTTGGGACAGAGCATGGGAATTGCAAGTCTAAGAACAATGTTGAGAAGTATAAAGATTTTTATCATAAGAAATTAAAATCAGACTGGTAGCTCCATGAAAGGAAGAATGATGGGTTTCCCAGGGTAAGAGTAATCTCAAAGCCTGATGTCAAAGAATGCCTTTATAAAGGGGCCCAAATTTAATTGGATAAGACTATACAGCAATCTATGTCCCTAGTATTGTTGAAAATAAGAGAACAATCGGTTAGTAATTAATACAGGCCAACAGCTGGGGATGATATCATACAGAACAGTGACAAATTTGGCAGAAAAATCAGAGTAAGACACAGTGAAAATGAGACTGACTAAAGCCACTGTTATCTCTTGAGAGGTTGAAGAAGAGAGTTCAGAGTGACACTGCACATGCCCAAGGCTGTGCCTTTAAGGAACAACATCAGAGACCACACACTGGGGAGGACATGCGATTTATTAAAATAGTCAAGCAAAATCACTAAATAAATGAGAAAACAATAACACAGAGCATGAAAATATCTGGAAAGCACCACAAAGAAAACAATTTGTTATATACAAGGGAACTCCAATATGAGTAACCGCTGTTACAGTACATTTTTCATCAAAACCAATGGAAAATATGAAGCAGTGTGATGATACATTCAAAGTCTTGAAAGGAAAAAATGTCAGTAAAGAATCATATTCAGCAAAATAATCTTTTAAAAATGAAGACAAAGATACTCTCAGATCAATAAAAACTGAAAAAGGTCATTGCAAACACACCTGCCTTTCAAGAAATCCTAAAGGAAGTTCTTAAGATTGAAGCAAGTGACACCCAACAGTAATTTGAATCCATACCAAAAAAACAAAGTGTTTCAGTAAAGGTAATTATTAGAAAATTATAAAAGACAGTATAATTACATTTTCTCCTTTCTTCTCTTAACTGATTTTAAAGTAATTATATAAAACAGTACGTATAATTACATTGTTGGGACTGTAACATGTAGAAATGTAACATATTTACAGGAGTACAAAGAAAGTGTGTGGGAGCAATGCTTTGCTGGAGTGAGAAAATGACACCAGATGGTAGACTGAATCCATGGGAAGAAATTAAGAGAAGTACAGTGGTAATGAAAAAGGTTAACATAACAAAACTCTATATATTTGCTTTCCTTTACTCTTGCAGCTTTCTTGAAAGACATAAATTATCTAAATTAATAATTATATTAATGTCTGGTTTGTAACAGACTATTTCTCCCCGTGTGTATCTCTTTCTCTCTTTCTTTCAGACACACACAATAATATAGCAAAAGTGCAGTTACATAGGAGTAACATATCTTTAACTCACTGGAATTAAGTTAGCCTAAGCCCGAGGTAGATTCCAATAAATTGTGTATACTGTAAGCCTCAGAACAACCACTAAGAAAATAACTAATACATGGTAGTATGTGTGACTATAAAACAATGGCAGTCATATATCCAACCATATCAACATAAGCAATAACATCCAAAATTTGCTATTTATAGGAGGTACACTTCAGATTCAAAGATACAACCAGGATGAAAGTAAAAATATACCACACAAATAGCAAGGAAGAAAAAAATAGCTATATTAATATCAGACAAAATATACTGCTAAAACTAAAAAAAAAAAAAAAAAAAAATGTTACTAGAGGTAAAGAGAGTCATTGATCAACCAACCAACTGAAATCATACAATGTGGGTTCTCCAACCACAAAAAAAAATGATTTTAGGAAATAATAACAAAAGGAAAATTGGAAAGTTAGCAATGTTTAGAAAATAAATAACACCTTCTTGGGGTGCCTGGGTGACTCAGTGGTGGCTCTTGATTTCAGTTCAGGTCATGATCTCATGGTCATGAAACTGAGCCCATGTTGGGCCCAACACTGGAGCCTCTCTCTCTCCCTCCCCACTGTCTTTATTTCCCCCTTTTGCCCCTCTCCTTACTCATATTCGTTCTCTCAAAAAATAATAAGATAATCTTTTTATTTTTTATTTTTATTTTTATTTTTTTTTACTTATTTCTGAGAGAGAGAGACAGTGTGAGAAGAGGAGGGTCAGAGAGAGAGGGAGACACAGAATCTGAAACAGGCTCCAGGCTCTGAGCTAGCTGTCAGCAGAGCCCGAGGCGGGGCTCAAACCCACGAACTGTGAGATCATGACCTGAGCCGAAGTTGGCTGCCAAACAGACTGAGCCACCCAGGCGCCCCAACTTTTTTTTTTTCTTTTTAAGAGAGAGAGACAGAGCACAAGCTGAGGAGGGTCAGAGACACAGAGGGAACACTGAAACCAAAGCAGGCTCCTGGCTCTGAGCTGTCAGCACAATTGACAAAAAAAGTTGGACACTTAACCCACTGAGCCATCTTAGCACCCCAAGATAAAATACTTTTTTAAAAAGGAACACATTCCTAAATAACCAACAGTTCAAAACACACACAAACAAAAAAGAAATCAAAAGGAAACTTAAAAAATGCTTTGAGATAAAGAGAAAATAAAATTTATAAGACACATTATAAGCAATTAATTCAGGATGATTATAGCTATAAACATGCTCGGGGAAAAAAAGAAAAAAAAAAGAAAGAATAAATATCCCCAATCAACAGCATCACCTTTAACCTGTAGACAGTGGCAAAGAAAATAAATGAAATCTAAAGCAAACAGAATGTAGGAAAAAATAAAGATCAGTGTACAGATTATGGAAATAGAAAACAGGAAAGCAATCCAGAATATCAACATAATATAAAAAAAATAAGCCTTCAGCATGACTAAGGACAAAGAGGGAAGACTAAAATTATTAAATAAAAAATGAAAAAGAGAACATTACTACCAACTTTACAGAAATAAAAAGAATTGTAAGCAATACTATGAACAACTGCATACAGCCAACAAATTGGATAATTCAGATGAAATAGATTCCTAAAAAATGCAAACTACCAGAATTGACTCAGACATAAATAGAAAATCTTAATAAGCCTATAATAAATAAAGATAATTACCTACTAATTTTATGACTTTCCACAAAGAAAAGACCATACCAAGATAGTTTCACTGGTGAATTCTACCAAATAGTTATAAAAGATAACAATTCTCCACAACCTTACAAAAATAGGAAGAATAAGGTCAATTTATAAAGCCTGCATATTTTCTTCATAGTATGTCCTACTGCACATAAACAGAATAGAACACCAAATACCAAACAGAATACTTGATGTGAAAACTAGATAATGGTATGGAAGAGAAAACTAAAGACAAAGATCTCTTGTGAATTTATATGCAAAATCCTCAACAAAATCCTACTAAGAGGCAGACCATAATAAAAATATCATACACCATAACAAAATGGAATTTTTTCCATGAAAGCAAGGTAGGTTTAACATCCAAAAATCAATGTAATACACCATATCAATAGAATTTAGAACAAAGCCACATGGTTATCTCACAGATGCAGCAAAAACATGAGACAAATTCCAATGTACTTTCATAATAAAAACTCTCAATAAACTAAGAATAGAAAGAAATTTCCTCAATCCTGATAAATTATATGTACAAAAAAAAAAACCCCTGTAATTATTTTGGTACTTAGTGGTGAAAGCCTGATGCTTTCCCTCTAAAATTAGGAACAAATAGGTGTATCCACTCTCACCATATTCATTCAACACTATACTGGAGATTCTAGCTAAAACAAGGAGGCAAAAAGAAAAATAAAAAACTAAATAATAACAGTAACAACAACAAGTGTTCAGATTGCAAAAATGTAAATCTACCTCTATTTACAGATGACATGATCTTGCATATAGAAAATCCTAGAAATACACAGGCACACACACACACTCCTATTAATGGTATGTTTTCCTTATTATTGAGCATGGCAAGTAAGAAAGTTCAATTGTTACAAAGATCAACTTTCCCATTATGCTTTCCTCTATCTCTATTATGAGGAATTTAAAAGTACACCATATGTTTGCTACAGAATAATGCTTTTATTTACCTTTAAATATTACTTATACTTTTCCTCCCACAGTCAAAAGCTCAGGAAAAGTAACCAGGGATTTTAAAATTCTACAAGTCAGACAATGGTAAGGAAAGAATATGAATGTACTCTCAGCCAGATGCAGATAGTAAGATGCAGCAGAGAAGTGGGAGCTGAGAGTCTAGTCTATTTGTTTTTTTTTTTTTTTTTGGGGGGGGGGTGTGTTTGAGTATATGCTACCTTAGTTTCAGATGTACAGTAGTGACGCATCAAGTCACCATAAAAAACTATTATGTTATCATTGACTATATTCCTTATGCTGTGTTTTATTCTGGTAACTTATTCATTCCATAAGTGGAAGCCTGTTATCTCTCACTCTCCTTCACTCATTTTGCCCATCCTCTACTCCCCTCCCCTTGGCAACCATCAATTTGTTCTCTGTATTTATGGGTCTGATTCTGTTTTCTATTTTTTTTTAGATTCCACAAATGAGTGAAATCACAGGGTTTTTGTCTTTCTCGGTCTGACTTGTTTTATTTAGCATAACACCCTCTAGATTCATCCATGTTGTTGCAAACGGCACAATCTCATCCTTTTTATGGTTGCATAATATTCTGTTATGTAATACATATTTTACTATATATATATTTATATATAATATAGATATAGATGTAGGTTGTGATAGAGATATTTCACACTACGTTCCTAAGGTTTTTAGGCTCTCTCCTTACTGATCAGTAAATTACTAAATGTTTCATGATTCTAATGTGGAAGCTATCGTGCAGAACTAGCAAGGCAAAACTCAGGAAGCAGGAAGCAAGGTGTAAAGTTGGATGAAAAATCCACATAAAAAGTTACCACAAGAATTGGTTATTTCAGCCCAGATTTTCATCTTTAACCCTTTTAACTTAATCCATTCATTCATTCAATACACATTTAATGATCTATGTGTGAGACCCTAGGAACACAATGGTATACAAGAGATGAGGTCCTTTTGCCAGTGTTATATATACCTGTTTCTAAAGTTCAATCACCAGTTTACCATATTTTTCACTTTCAACACCTATAGATGAGAGAACTCTGAAACCAATAAATCAAATTGCCAATGAAACAACTACATTTGTCCAATATTTTCAAACTAACTTCTAATATACAACTCCTGTCAGTATTTTATTTGGCAAATGTAGAAAACCAAAATAATTTTTAAACTTTGTTTTATGTGTTATATATGAGTTTTTTAACCTAAAAAGATACATTGGAAATATTAGAAATTTTATAACAAATGATATCCTACAATACACTGATGAGAAACTAATTTATTCTAAAAATCAGATCAAATATGCTTTCCTTTAAAGTAAAACATAAATAAAAACAAGATGACTTCAAAATGAAAGAAACAAATATTTCATAAAGATATAACATATATAAGAAAATGAAATATATGTGAAAATAATTGTACAATCAATTTAGTATCCCAGGTATATCCCTCTAAATATGTAATATGTTTATTATATATTTCTAATTATACTGTTTATATAGTCTAGATTTACACTACACTAAGATAGTCACTTTTATTCTCCCATGGTATAAATATCTTGATGTTTTCAAAATTCATCAGAGACCTAAAGTAGGAGCAATGCCAATTTTAAGTTGACTATATATTTTTTTCAGTTACTTTTCAGACTGAAATCCCATTAGTTTAACTGTTTGCAAAATCATACTTTAAAATAAAATCTGATGGGGGCACCTGGCTGGCTCAGTCAGTATAGCACGTGACTCTTCATCTCAGGGTTGTAAGTTTGAGCCCGATATTGAGTATGGAAATTACTTAAAATCTTGATAGTGTGAAAACTATTGGTCACTTCAGTATTCAGAGCATCCCATTTCTCACTGCATTTTTTTTCTTCAATACTTTTTCAAAGTTACATTTTCTATCCTGAGATTATTGTGTATTATTATTCTGATAGTAACCCGTACATATCCATGACTACAATTTCCTTTTTACATTTCCTCAACTCCATAATACTGCTTCAGAATTTGATAGCACTTTCTTGCCCAAAAGGTTAAGGTACATACTAATTTTGAGAACTAAATCTGGTATTAAACAGTTCAAACATGTATATATAAGCCCAGACTATCAGCTCATAAAAAACGTTTTCCCTTTTATACATATCAAGTATATTATTTTAGTTTCTAAACCTGATGAATGCATTGATACTTCTAAAAATTCCCCCAAATAACACTGTTTGGTAAGGAAAAATCAGAGGTTGTACTGAATCCTAAAGTCCATGTTTTTGATGATTTCTGCATGTGTGTGTATGTACATGCACGATGACGACAAGTTGGAAAGCTATACTGTTGGCAAAAAAAAAAAAACAGCAACAGAGAACCACTTTGGCTATGAAAGTTCTACTTGTCACCTCCACCATCTGTCTATCCCTCAGACTCTATTCTACCATTTATGGGTCTTATTTTAAAATTTTTAAAATTAAAAAGAAAAAGAAAATTCAGACTAGCCCAAGGCTCACTTAACTTATAGGATGTAAAATGTGTAAGCAGATTAAGTGTCCAACTTTGCCTCAGGTCATGATCTCATGGTCTTTGAATTTGAACCCCACATGGGGCTCTGTGCTGACAGCTCAGAGCTTGGAGCCTGCTTCAGATCCTGTGTCTCCATCTCTCTCTGCCCCTCCCCTGCTCACACTCTATCTCTGTCTCTTTCTGTCTCTCAAAAATAAACATTTAAAAAAATACAGATAAATATAATACGTAAGTAGATGTTAGGTTTCATATT
This sequence comes from Hyaena hyaena, assembly GCF_003009895.1. NCBI lineage: Eukaryota > Metazoa > Chordata > Mammalia > Carnivora > Hyaenidae > Hyaena > Hyaena hyaena. The sequence continues at coordinate 1,101,406 of NW_024080888.1, forward strand.
CAGATTCCAACAGAAATACACACAAGTAACAAGGCCAGATAATAGCAAAGAGATAAAGAAAATGAACTCATTAGTAACTTTCCACATCTTGCCAATCCATACAATTCATCTTGCCTCCACTTTGAATTACTATAGATTCTGATCTTTGCTTATCTATGCACTCCTCTTACTACTTTCATCAGGGCCCCTGGTGATAACTCTCAAATCTATGTATTCATTCCAGAATGCTTCCTGGTACTTCAGACTTGAATGTGCAATGGCTTTTTGGCATATCCATAAAGGTGTCTAATAGGTATTGCAGGGTAACAATTGAAATTAACATTTTAATGGTCAAAAATTGAATATAGGCATTTTCACATAGTTCAAACTAATATTTCAACTTAACTTGGCTCTAATAAGATCCTGAGTTTCTTACTCCCACCATCAAATCTGTCCTACCTCCTGTTCCTCCTCAATAAATTGCACCATCATCCACAAGCAAATTCAACAAAAGTCAAGGAGCAATCCAGGATTCATGTTTCCATTCACCATCCACATCTTACTCATTTCAGAGAAAGCCACATGGTTTTACCTATGGCTTGGCAACAGCACACCTCTCCTCTCTGGGATTGCTGCTTTTATTCTTGCTTCCACAGTACACACTCGACAGAGCTGTAGAATTACCTTCATGTCTACCTTCTGACCGACCCTATATAATGGCTTCTAGCTGCACATAAATTCTATACCTCTTACATAATATGACCTAAGCTTGACTTCTAACCTCATTACCTACCAATCTGCTATTACTGTCAGGAACACTAAGGTCCTCTGCCTAAGTTAACAATCTCCTCCCTCGCTTTCAGTTGTCATATGACTGATGTTTTGCCAATAAAACCACAGTTTAAAATATCATCCCCACAGGGAAACCCTGCCTGACTCTCCAATTCAAAGCTGCTTGGTCCCTCTCAATCACATTACCTCATCTTAACTTTCTGATAACCTTTGCCACTCTAGTAATTTTACACCTTGTTTTTTCCCAAGAGGTCTTTAGTGTCCTTTCCAAGTGAAAATAAGCTTCATGAAAGCAGGGACTGTGTCCATCTTGTTCCCTGCTGTATCCCCACTAACTAGAATACTAAACAACAGCAGAAACTCAATAAACATTTGAGGAATTAATGAATTTTTACTGAATACAAGTGACAAACATATTCATTTGTCTATCAGTCAGCAAAGCACTTAAAATTAGAATGAAGTGTATAAACAAAGGCACATGGCAACAAAGATTAAGATGTGAAATCAGACTACAGTAGGTTGAAATTCTGTGTGCCAATTTTAATCTGTGTGATCTTGAAAAAGTTTGACTTGTATAAGCCTTAATTTCCTCATGTGTAAAATAAAGATATATAAATACACACATTATTTTTAAGTACAAAAAGTGTTTAAAATCAAAATGTGTATGAATGAAATGCAACCATAAAACTGCCAATGCTTAATAAGGGTTTTTTCCATTCTCCTACCAATCCCAAATCAACCACAGGATATCAGTTGATCATCTGGTTTATAATCCTAGTGAATAAGAATGTGCCGTCATGTGAGAATGATAACTATTTCAGGATAACTGAATATTTAGAAAAACAGTATTAAGTATCTTCTCTATTGTTTCTGTTTATATTTATTCCCTAAGGAGAGAGAGTGAAAAAAAAAAGGGAAACTACTTATTCCTGTCCAATTTTCCTAGGCTACTAGAGTCCTGTGGTTACAAATATTTTATAATGTGTTCTGGGATATCTTAATTAGATAGATAAGCCCAGCATTTCAAAACTGAACATCATCATTGTCATTGACCATTTTAAGAAACACCAGAAGGTGAAGGAGAGAGTGTTATGAAACTGGTCTGAAGGAATTCAGTAATAGGGAACAACTATTTCAAATAAAAATTCTTCACACATAGATGGATAGGCATCATCACTTGGAAATGTAGCACAAATGTTTCCTTGACGTACAATGCTCATTTTTGCATAATTTTTACAATTTTTTACAATACATATGAAAAGAACTCTACAGTTAATTGCCAACCAACAGTGGGTTGTTATAAGAACATGTAATAAACACAACCCACCAAGAATGTCTTTTTCCTGAACTCTGACTTCTGAGAAGGAAGCTAAAAGGAAACAGATTTAAAATCCCAACACACTCATTAGCTTAGAAAAACAGTAAGCCCACTAGTTTAACTCTTTCAGATGAGCAGATTAACTACACCATGGAAGAGCCAAAAACAGTATCAGGTTAAATTTTCTCAAGAATAAAAAGTCACTGCATGCATATTTGCCCTAAAAGCAAAACTTAAAACCTTTTAAAATTAATACCCACAGTTTTAGAGTCAAACAAGGGAATAAGTAGTCCTTTTCTGATATTTAAAATCTCCTTGAGTTTTTCCCCACAATATTCAATATGTTAATAATTTTCAGTATATCAAATCATCTGCATCAAATAGACTTTGATATTTAAAAATAAAAGTAGCAACACTTGTAGAGCTTCTTCTGTGCCAAATACATTTTCACTATTCTAGTTAATCATTACAAAAATCCTACATGAGAGATGCTGTTATTTTTATTTTGTAGGTAAAGACACATGGCTTTAGTGAGATTACTCAACTTGGCTACATTCATAGAGCTAATAATTAATGATAGACCTAAAATTCAATCCAGGTCGGGTGACTCAAAAGCTCATTCTCTATTCACTTGGTCATGATACGTCTAAGCACATTTCAAAACAACTTTTACAACTTAAACTTCTTTCTGGATCTTTCTGGCAAAGCACTTAACCTCTGACCAATGGTATCACACCACCTCATTACAAACAATTTGATGATTTTTTCTAATGCCGGACGGTTTATCAGGGCTTTTACTAATCAGAATATAATATGAATTATTATAAATTTGTAAAATATGTATATTATCACAATATATTCATTAAGAGAAAATAGCGATATAACCTTTAAGAAGCTTACTTTCTAATAGGAAATGTAAGAAATAAACTTGAAAATATTTGATGTATTTATTAGTATACTGGGATTATAGAAAAAAATAATAATTCACTATTATGATAATTATTTTCATTACTGTATTATTTGAAAAATAATGTTAGAGGGGTGCCTGGGTGGCTTAGTCGGTTAAGCGTCCGACTTTCGCTTAGGTCATGATCTCGCGGTTCATGGGTTCGAGCCCCGCGTCTGGCTCTGTGCTGACTGCCAGCTCAGAGCCTGGAGCCTGTTTCAGTCTGTGACTCCCTTTCTCTCTGACCCTCCCCTGCTCACGCTGTCTCTCTCTCTCCTAGAAATAAATAAAACATTAAAAAAAATTAAAAACAAAAAGAAAAATAATGTTAGAGAAATAAGAATCTATAAATAAGCCACAAAGATGAAATCAACATGCTTAGTTTTTGTTATGTGAGCCAAGAGGAAAATATAAAAATACCAGTGAAAGCCTCAATAGCAAAAAGATTTCCTAGTGTAAGAAATAGATGATTTTTTAAATTTTTTTTACATTTATTTATTTTTAAAAGAGTGAGACAGAGCATGAGCAGGGAAGGTCAGAGACAGAAGGAGACACAGAATCTGAAGCAGGCTCTAGGCTCAGAGCTGTCAGCACAGAACCTGATGCGGGGCTCAAATCCACTAACCGTGAGATCATGACCTGAGCCAAAGTCGGACACTTAACCAACTGAGCCAGCCAGGTGCCCCAGAAATAAATGATTTTTTAAAGTTATGACACATTTGCCTTGCTCACTCATATCACATTTTCGTTTTAATCGATGTTTATACTTTATGAGAAGGAGAAGAAGATTACAGGTCTAATAGAAATTATCAGTTGAAACTTCAGTTGTTAGGGGTGCCTGGGTGGCTCAATCAGTTGAGCGTCTGACTTCAGCTCAGGTCATGATCTCATGGTTTGTGGGTTCAAGCTCTGCATCAGGCTCCTTGCTGACAGCTCAGAGCCTAGAGCCTGCTTCAGATTCTGTCTCTCCCTGTCTCTGCCCCTCCCCTGCTTGTGCTTTCTCTCTCTCACAAAAATAAACATTACAAAGGAAGGAAGGAAGGAAGGAAGGAAGGAAGGAAGGAAGGAAGGAAGGAAGGAAGGAAGGAACTTCAGTCTTTAACATAGGCATTAGTAAAATTATTAAGTTCTTAACATCTAAAGAACCAAATGCTCTAATTATTTTTAAATTTTAGAAATCACACTGTATAGTGGAAAGAACCTAGGTTTGGGGGATGTGCACTGTGGGATTTATATTTCTGTTCATTACTTTTGGCTGTGTGACCATGTCCAAGTGCCCTGTTGTGTCTGAACTTCCACTTAAAACTAAGAAGTCCTAAATAATGTGTATTTTAGAGGACAAAAATAAGGATAGGTAAAGACAACCAATTCTGTATATATCAGTCATGTATTTAGAGCACACTTCATAAATGCTATCTATAATCAACTGGTACTCTTTATAACCAAAGGAAAAAAAAAAATGAACCTAGTGCTTTCAAAAAGCTTAATCTTCACAGAGACATGGAGATATGCATTTTGTGAATGCTAACTGGAAACCCACCATATCATTTATTAGTCCCATGTTCTTGTCCATCCTTTCATCTTTTTGTTCTAAATGGGTTATATATTGTTGACTTAATTATTTTGTACATTTCTTGAGACTTCAGCCAAAACGAAATATCTACAGATCAACAGGTACAAAGCTACAGATTTTAAATTCATTAAAGTTGAGAATAATATCTTAGATTACTCCTACATCCACTATAACATGTAATGCTTTGTTATATTCATGGTAGATTTAGATGAATTCATTCATAGACCTTATTAGCATGCACTAAATTCAAGGTTAATAGATTTTACCTTAATGTTAGAAGATTTTAGGGAATGATTTCACACTAAGGCATAATTCTTGTCCTATAATCATTCCATTACTCAATTTATAGATGTGGATCATATGGGTTTTATAGCACCACCTATTTTCCACACTACAGATAAACCATTTGTACTTAAGTATTAGTTTCTCAGTGTTCATGTTCCTGCAACAATGCTTTTAAAAATGTAATTGCAGGGGTGTCTGGGTAGCTCAGTTGGTTAAGCGTCCAACTTCGGCTAAGGTCATGATCTCATGGTTCATGGGTTTGAGCCCCTCATTGGGCTCTGTGCTGCCTGTCGGCTCAGAGCCTGGAGCCTATTTCAGATTCTGTATCTCTCTCTCTCTCTCTCTCTCTCTCTCTCTCTCTCTGATCCTCCCCTGCTCACGCTGTCTCTCTCTCTCAGAAATAAACCATTAAAATTTTTTTAAAAAATGTAATTGCAAGCAATATATCTGTTCGATTTATTCATGCTGGAATTTTTTTAATATGGACAATAAAATGCCCACCTTCTCCTTCCTTCTTTTACCTAAAGGGAGAAAGGAAGGACCCTGAGGAAAGATTATAAATCCATAGCAAATTGCCCAGGAAATTATAGTCTTTCCATCAAAGTTTTATTTTTTTCCTTTAACATAAAAAATAAACCATTTATAACAAAACTGTTCTATGATCTGGATGCTAGAAAAAAATTGTTTGCCAATGGTAAATCCCACACTGAAGCAACAACAGACATAAATTTTGTAAGTGACTTTGCTCATTGCTTTTACTTGGTTCATAATTGACCAGTTTTATCTAGGAATTATTAACACTAATTTGATACCTGTACACCTATATATCTATCTCTTGCATATACTCAGTATATAACAGTTGACAACTCATTGATACATGATTACAACACTATATGAATATGAATGTAAATTATAGAATCTAGAGAACACCAGGAAGCAGTCACTAAGAATAACTTCTTTTTCACCTAAACCACAGCAATGATTATACTAATAGCGGAGAAAATAAATGACTAATAACAAATTGATCTATGCACTTGCATGTTCCTCAGTGCCTCAAAATCAATATTGCTCTTTAGCTTTGCCAAATGAACTGTGTGCTATTTCTAGTGCATACTCTAGGGGTAAACAGTTTCCTCACCTCCTTATAAAAAAGGATCCAAATGGCTTAATTAGAATAGAATTTATCGACACTCCATGAATTCCTTCCACCAAGACTGCTCACACACTTAATCTAAAGAATCTGGACATACATATAGTGGCATATATAAACAGGCTTCCCACCCCACAGTTGAGAACTAGGGGTGATGTGTTTGAAAGATACAGTGAAAATTAAGCACAGTCCTAAGCTCAGCTACTGAAAGCAAGGATAATGTGAATAATCAGGAGAGACAAGAACAAGGGGCAAAAAGGAGAGCTCATATAAACAACACAGCATTCTCAAGGCAATCTGAGTTACTCTGTTGTGAAAGTTTAATAAACTTTTATATTAAACTTTTTTAACCTACTATGGTTTCCACCTCTTGACTGAACTGACTGAAATACAATTCTGTCAAAACCTAGTATCCAATCAATCTGATTGGGATATGCATTTTGAAACAATTATAAGCTATGCCTAAGAATAAAAATATGAAATTGATCAATTTGTTGAAAAGGTAAAGTTAGAAATAGACCACACATAATACCACGTACAGGAGTGATTTTGAATATGAGCAAACAGTATGGCTTAAGTTTCAAATACATAGCAGCAATAAATTTTTTACATTAATGTACCTATCTTTCTAGGTCACAGATCAATGCATACAGTGCAGTACTTCTCTCAGTACCACTGAACTGATCAATATTTCTGGCTATAGCCTTCAGAAAGATTGTTATTTAGGAAGATTAACTCCTAACTCCTATGGGATGTAGGTGCATTGTTTCCTAATTAATGTCAAAATACACTTATCATCATGTGAAATAATTCTTAAAAGTGTGTTTTTATTATTGAATGTTTTGATTCTAGAGGAAAATCTACCAACATAATAATTAAACTGTTTGCAGAAAGAGACTTCATTCCTCATGGAGCACCATTAGAGACAAAACAATTAAGATGCAAATGTTCTTCTTAGTATTATATGGATCACATTTTCAAAAAATGTACCCTTGATTATTTCTTAGAAATTGAGAGATAAGGAGAGAGAGAGAGAGAGAGAGAGAAAGAGAGAATAAGTGGTAGCAAATACCCTTGACCGACAAAGTCACATCCAAAATAAAGCTCTGTGTCCAGGGCAGTATCACCCACCAACAGAGGATAATCTGAGCTTAAAAACAAAAGCAATAACAAATCCTGCATCTTGGGCACAGTATTTCATGGAAAATGTTAGCTGTTCCATTAGTTTTCTTTTGGCAAAGCTTGTTTTCCCCACATGACCTTTCAATACCATTTGTAGAATGCCAGACTAAACTCTCAAATGCCCCACCCCGCAAGCTTTACCTCATTAAGAACTTTCTGTAATCTAAAGGACACATGTTATAAAGAACCTTAATCAGCCCTCCAACAGAAGAAATGATTAATAAACCCCCCAGACTATTTGATCACTAGCATGCCATTCCTGGAGTTTATAGTAGGATATCACCATACCCCTGCTACCCATTATCCTAGATAAACAATTGAAGTTATATAAAGTACAAGGGTTTCAAAGAAAGGTTTGACTTTTTGAGCTATAGTAATTATTTTTTTTACAAACAATGTATTTTGACAGCATTTTACATTTCTTATCAGCACCCTGGGAGAATATAGGTTCTCATTACGAGCACTTCATCCAGGAATATTCTGTTTCTGCTGTTGAAGGCTCTGATAAACATACAATCACTTTAACAAACACTCTAGGGAGCAGGACACACAATTTTGATCAAGAAAACTGTTGAATATTAACTAGCAGTGCTCACTGAGACAATAGCTGAGCAACTTGTCCTTGAAAAACACTACACTAAACCTATTCTCAGGGAAAAATGTTGCTGTTTGACAGCTGCCTCAGCTCTGGAAACCTAGAATGCATCTTATTATTGCAGTAGTAGGCTTTCAATAAAATCACCATAATTAAGGTGCTGTCATTATTTTCAATTTAAAAGTTCTCCTTTCACAGGATAATAAATTCAGATATAAAAAAATCTGCTCTGTAGTAGTATCCTGTAGCATTTCCATTTTTAGAGCCTCCCTACTTTATGGTTTCCATTTTACTATTTTCCAAATCATTGTTTTGCTTTGTCTTAATTTTGTAAGGACTTAGGAGCTAAGGTTTTCTATGGTTGTGTAAAGATAAAAAATGATTTTAACCCATTTTAATAATAAAGTAGTTAACACTTCCTTGATAAAGTTATTGAAAAATATTCCCATCAGTCTGCTCAAATATGAACTCTGAATTCAACTACTATCAAACATCATCTACCTAAACAGATTTGGAGCAACAGAAAAAGAAACAAAAAACAACAGCAAAAACCTATCTAGGAAATTGTCTCTAAGCATAGCACAAACATTTCTTACACATACTGTTAAAATGAAATTAAAACATTAAGTGCAGATGATACAGAAGATATTGAATACTCATAAACACTAATATTTATAAATGTCATTTGTCATCCTACAAACTTTTAAAAGCTGTTCCTCTATAACTTTTAATTAAGTTTTTTATGTTAATTCCAGTATAGTTCACATGCACTTCACATATTAGTTTCAAGCATACAATATAGTGATTCAACAATTGTATACATTACTCAGTGTTTATCATGGTAAATGTACTCTTAACCTCCTTCACCTATTTTATCCATCCCCCCACCAACCTGCTCTCTAATATGCTTTATTTTTTTATGATTGTTAAAATATTTTTTAATAGTTTATTGTCAAGTTGTTTCCATATAACACTCAGTGCTCATCCCAACAAGTGCCCTCCCTCCATGCCCATAACCCTCCTTCCCCTCCCCCCCACCCCACCTGCCTTCAGTTTGTTCTCGGCATTCAAGAGTTTCTCATGGTTTGCCTCCCTCCCTCTCCCCCACTATTTTTCCCCTTCTTCTCCCCCATGGTCCTCCAATAAGTTCTCCTAATCCTCCTATACGTGAAAACATATGGTATCTGTCCTTCTCTGCCTGACTTATTTCGGCAATGAGAAAGAATGAAATCTGGCCATGTGTAGCAACATGGATGGAACTTGAGGGTGTTATGTTCCTCTACAGTTTTAACTACGTTAGGAGAATAGTACCATCTTCATGCAAGAGGTATGAATTCCCTTTACAAACTAAAAAATGAAGATTATAAATGTAAAGCAACTTTATTTCTCTTTGCATTGTTTGGTGATCTTTATTCTACCATAGATGAATATGTAATATTCGTTACAGTATATAAGTTCTTTACAAAATAATAAAACTCATATCTATGTATGATGTTTAAACACAATAACATTATTAGGCTATTATTCATGTGTCATATACTAACATATGTTGCTTTGATTCCAACTTTAAAATTAAGGAAAAAAATTAAAAAGAAAAATAAAGATACAAACACAGTATCCTAACATGCATGTGTCAGAATATTAAATATATAAATACATTCTAAAATTCACATATTTACATTTGCTAAATAAAATTATATTCCTCATGCAATTGACTGGAAAAACGATGAGTCCTGACTACAAATTCATTCTATAAATCCATATATTTCACACACCAAGAAGTTCACTCTGTTTGGAATGCATGTCTATGTATTATTTACCAATCTTCATTTTCTTAATTAGCAATAAAATGCAAAAAAAAAATCCCCTCTATTATTGTAGGTGGAATGGAAATATAAACCTGCATTGTACTCAAACAAGAAAATTGACTGCCTTATCCTTGAAGGAAAAAAAAACAAGTAATCCTTAATAAAGAGGATCTTAATCATAATCTTAATAAAACTATTTTTTCCCTGTTAGACTACTTGTAAGCAGTAAAAGAATAGCAAGAAAAGGAAAGGAAAGAGAAAAGAAGAGAAAATCAGAGCAGAGCAAAGAAGGCAGGCAGGCAGGAAGGCAGGAAGAGCTTAGAACTATGGAACTAAGAGCTCTTTTCCCCCATATGGTTTTCTCAACTGAAAAAAAAAAAAATCAAGCAGACTTTTACTTTCAGTTAAGATAAGAAATTCAGGAACATGACATTCATTTCCTCCAGTTAAAATTCTTTATTTTGCACATCCTTAATGAGTAAAGGTTTGTAAATTTCATGCTATTTCCTTATTTTCCAGGTTTGAGACAACATTGCCTCCTTGCCAGTGTTGGAAGCAAAAGTTTAAAAAAAAAAAATAGAAGAAAAGAAAGAAAAGAAAGAAACGAAAAAAACGAAAGAAAGAAAGAAAGAAAGAAAGAAAGAAAGAAAGAAAGAAAGAAAGAAAGAAAATCACCCTCATCAACAAAATCACCTTGTCCCTGTAAGCCTTTTGACATGATTTATATGAATTATTGATAGGACTTCAAAGAAAAATTTGACTTTTTGAGCTCTAATAATTATTTTTTTACAAATAATGTAAACCACACTGAAACCACACAAGCTAGACAGCAAAGTTCTTTACAATTACATAGTAATTCTTTAAAAATTAGCCTGATTGAATTCTTGCACAGATAACTGTGTATTCATGATTAAAAAAATAAAATTTAAGTGCTTTTTATTTTTCTTCAAACTAAAATACCTAATAAGGCTTTCACATTAAGACTAAATTATGTTCATTCTAAGATTCAAGTGTTTATGCTCATTTTTCCAGGGGTAGTGGAGCATTGCAAGAAAGAAGAAAGAGTCTCTGAGGAAAAGAAATCTCTAGGAAAGAAGAAAAAAGAGAATTGAGGTGCATATGTTTGGTTCAAGGCCAGTTGTCCCAGATGCTTGGGAAGATAAAACATACCTCCAATCATCTTCTATCCCAGGCTCCATGGACTTAAGCCTGAGTCCTAAGGCAAAGGATCTACAGGTAATGAGCAAGTGAAATGTAAAAGCAGCTGCTTCTCTACAGAATCACCCTGGGACCCCGAGAGCCTAAGGCATCCGCGGCATTGGCACAGGCAACAGCAGGGCTGGCATGTTGGCAGCAGCACTAATGACAGCAGCAGTGCAGTTAGTGATAACAGCATGTCTGGCAGCAGCAAGAGTTCATTCAACCCCCTGCATATCAGCTCCCTGCTCCTTGAGCATCCACAGCTAGGTCTCGATGGCAGCGGAGGTGGCCAACAATAGCAGAAGCAGAAGCAGCAGTGCTTCCCCTGCTAATCAGTGACACTTTGGGCTCTCAGTGACTGATAGCAAGCAAAGCAAGGAGAATAGGGAAATCTACGTAACACAGAGTTTATGACAGCAAGGACCTTGCAGTCAGCCATGGCTGGGCTAAAACCCAAGCACTACCATCTATGAGCTATGGTGATATTGATCAAATTATTTAACCTTTCTAACTCTCAGATTCCTTATGTATAAAATAGAAATAATAATAGTCCCAGCTAATACGATTACTGTGATAATTAATGAGATAATTTACATACAGAGTTTAGCATAGTATCTGGCAGATGATAGGGGCTCAATAAAGGTGACTTTAAAAATAAAAGACAATGGAGTTAAGTGCTTAACTTTGGCTCAGGCCATGTGAACTCTTTGAGTCCTGCATCTGGCTCTGTACTGACAGTATGGAGCCTGCTTGGGATTCTCTTTCTCTGCTCCTTCCCCTTCCACGTGTTTTTTCTCTTTCAAAATAAAAAAATAAACAATAAATAAAATAATAAAATAAAATAAAATAAAAAATAAAAAATAAAAAATAAAAATAAAAGACAATGGGGTGCCTGGCTGGCTCAGTCAGTGGAGCATGCAACTTTTGATCTTGAGATCATGAATTCTAGCTTCACACTGAGTGTAGAGTTTACTTAAAACATAAAGTAAGTAAAGGGGCACCTGACTGACTCAGTTGGAAGAACATGCAACTCTTTATCACAGGGTCATGAGCTCAAGCCCTAGGCTGGGTATAGAATTACTTAAATAAAACTTTAACAATTTTAAACAAAAATTTTAAAAAAGACAAATCAAAACCTCCATGTGCCTCAAGGACTATGTCTTATTACCAAGTCTCACACAATATCCTCAGGAATTTCAAGTTATTTCAAACGAACATGAGAGAGTTATTTTGTAATATGCATGTTCCCAGAGAAATGTTATATTTGGACTGTTATTTTTGCTTTTTCTTTTATTTTAATACCTGTGTTACCTGTGTTATTCCAGGTCTAGGAATCACAAGTTGGCCTAATAACCACATTTTCTGAATTTTATAACTCCAAACCTTCAAACTCACCATTTGTTTTCCATTCACACGACATTAGCACAGCATAAAAAAATTTTTAAAAACTGTATTCCAACTCAAAATTAATAAATTTCAGGACATTTTGATTTCTTCTAGAATTCCTAGAATTCCACATATATCTGCAGAAATATATAATTTAAGTGTCCGTATTTCAAAACTGATTGTTATTACTTATTATTTGTTAAGTGCTAACTATTCAAGATAAGGGTTCATTGTTCATATTAATAAGATACATATTAAGAAGGGCAAAATAGATTATTTTCCAAATTATAATAAAGAGCACTAGGTCTGGTAGTTTTTCTACTCTTCCTTTTTTTTCTTTTTAAAACTTATTTTGAAAGAGAGAGAGAGAGTGTGCACGAGCAAGTGGGGGAGGGGCAGAAAAAGAATCCCAAGCAGACTCTACACTGTCAGCTCAAACTCACAAACCCATGAGATCGTGACCTGAGCTAAAACCAAGAGTTGACACTTGGTCAACCGACTGAGCCACCCAGGTGCCCCTCTACTTTTCCTTCTTCAATCATGCTCAGTGTTAGTGTTAGCTGCCCAGAAAACATGTGTTGCAGAAGGAATTTAAATAGATATCTTTTGCTAGACACTGAGGTACAGTATTTCCATATTTTTGTGTTGATTTTAGCAGATTCAAATGACTCCAGATAATTACAAATATTAGCAAATGAATTAAATTTTAAGGACCACAATACAAATATCCCTGTGCAATTTTGAAGAAAATACAGATTTTTTCCAAAATATAAAGTTTTTAATTTAGACAGGAGCCTTCTTTACTCCCAAAAGTTATCTCATATCTTACCTCTTAGATATGTAAAATGATTATCCAACTCTGCCTAGGAGCAATGAGACTACAGAGCATAATATTATAGAACTGCAGAGTTAGAAGACAGCTTAAAATTCTTCTCAACTGATCAATCTGTCAGTTTAGTTCTGTCAACTGCATCTTGATCAGACCCTAACAGAAGCAGATGGTGAACCAGAATTAGGAGTACAATGTTGACTGGGGACAAGCACACATGAAAGGTAAAAATGGAAGACACAAGATTAGGAAGGGCAGAACTTTAGACCACAAAGAGTTCCTATACTTGCGAAAGGAAAGAAGGTAGGAAGAAGAATGCACAAAAGAATATAGGGAATGTAATGTAGATCTCACGAAGTCTTGATCAATCTAACGGGGAGCTCCAGAGCAGGGAGCCTGTCAGAAGAGTCCTGCACTGACAGAAATGCCCAGGCTGTTACCACTGGCTGGGAGATGATATGGCCTTCACTTGAATGCTGTAGAGTTTACTAAAAGATTCTGCAGCTCAATCTGTTGGTTAACTATATTTGTCATAGCTGAAGAACAAGTATTTTCTTAAAGAGAGGCCAAGCAGCTTGATTCCAGGACTGCCACACATCTGAAAAAGGTGATAATCCAAAACACCCTGACCCTTTGGCAATGGAGAGTACACTACTTTCATTGATGCCTACACCAGGTTTGAGAGGCCACTGCCTATGAAAGTTCCATATTTAATTTCAGTGTGAGGAAAGATTCATCACTTTGAAGCTAAATGTATTCATTCATATGTGGCTCCCCAATCATGTTTCATCCTTCTATTCTTTGAATTCTCAAAAATAGCTATATCCCTTTTAGCAAAGCAGTCTTCAGATAGTTGAAAATTATTTTCTTATCCAACTTGAATTTCTGTTTGTGACATTCCATATCCATTCAGTGTCTCCAAACTACAACCTCACCTTGGCTGGGGTCTCAGTATCTGCAGATGACAGAAAGTAACAGTAAGTCTTCAGTACATGGAGACAAATTTGGAAGTCAGTAAATATTGCAGGTATCTATTTTTACGCAACAAAACACTCCAAAACTTAGTGAATTAAAACAACAAGCATTTATTTGCTTATGATTCTACAGTCTGAGATATGCCAACCTGGCTGTTTTATTCATTTATTTGTTTGGCTGGTCTCACTTAAGTCACTTATGAAAGAGCAGTCCTCTGAAGGCTCATATGGGGCTGAAGTCCAAAATGGCTTCACTCACACACCCAGTGCATCAGCTGGGATGATCAAAACAACCGCTGGTGAACCATGCATCTCTCTCTTTCACTTCACAGTCTCTCTGGTAAGACAGTCAACCACATTACATGGTTGTACAGGAGTCCAAGAAAGTAAAAGTGGCAACCTCATGAAGTTCAAGACATTACTGGTAGAGCATTCTTAAAGCACACTATACTGGTCAAGCAAGTCACACAGCTATCTCCTAGAGTCAAGAGGAGGTGGCACAGGTTCCATCTGTAAATAAGAGGAGCAGCAAAGTATATGTAGCTAAATTTAATCCACCACTGGGGAAAAGCTATTAAGCCAGTAGCACATTTGAAGCATCAATCTTCAGTGACTAAAAAGAGACAAAAATGGGGTGGAGGAATAGAGCAAAAAGTGGAGATGGCCCTAACAGCAAATAGGTTCTATACCAAAGATAGGAGAAAAGGAAAAAAAAAAAAAATATTTTAGAGTTGCAACCTAATCCAGCAATAACCTACAAATATAGCTTTGGAGTTTTACTGCAATAAAACCAAAGACCAGCATTACTAGATGCATGACGGTGTCCTAGTTTCATAGCCTTTATGAGCCTCATTTTTTTTCAACTGTCAAGTAGAGAATACACTATCTCTTCGGGTTTATATAAGTATCAAATAAGGTAATGGAGCTATAGAAATCTGCCCTACTCCCAAGAGGTAGCTTCTAGTTGGGATTTTCTTTTCCTTTTTGTTATCTTTGAAAGCCGCTTTGAACTGAAGACGAGTTAGCTATTAAAAGGGCAGAAGCAGGGTAAATCAAGCCAAATTTGGCAGAGACCATGGCTTGTCTCGTGACTAGAAAATTATGTGTTTGGAGGAGTTTTGAGGACCCACATATTGAACTTTTGAGGACTTCTTAAATATACAAGTCAGTGACTAGAAGCCCTTGGTGTTCTTAGAAAATTCCGTCACCTGGAAGTATAATAAGGGACAGGCTCATTAAGATCATATTACCTGCTTTTGTACCTCTGAGCCTTTTGAATACTAAAATTGGCAACAGCTCTCTGTATCATTTTTAAACATACAAATTACAAATATTATCACTTGTCTATTTAAAAAATTCTTGTTGAGTGTCTATCACTTGCCAAACAGTACACACAGCTGTGAAAAAGACAAAAACTCCCTCCTTGTGAATATATAAACACATTATGCATTTTATTCATTAATCATTGTATGTGCTGTATATTGTAATCATCCTTTTACGATATTTTTAGTATAAAAGAAATATGTTATAGTAGACTAGAATAGCAAATGATTAAACACAGATGATAATGAAACTATACTAAAAATTTCCTTCTACAAAGATCACTTTCATTGGAGCCAGAGGTTGTTAATTTAAGCCTATTTTCATCAAACAATGCAACACCTTAACAATCCATTGCAATCATCATTTAAATAACAGTACCTTTAAAATCACTTCAGGGGCACCTGGATGGCTCAGTCGGTTAAGCATCCGACTTCAGCTCAGGTCATGATCTCACAGTTCGTGGGTTCGAGCCTCGCATCAGGCTCTGTGCTGACAGCTACCTCAGAGCCTGGAGCCTGTTTCAGATTCTGTGTCTTCCTCTCTCTGACTCTCCCCTGCTCATCCTGTCTTTCTCTGTCTTTCAGAGATAAATAAAACATTAAAAAAATAAAATAAAATCACTTCAAATATTTGTTAGGTGATGCTGACATCCACAAAGTAATGTAAATAGAAAAGAAACAGTACAATTTAAAAAAAGGGGAAAATGCAAATCCTGATCATCCCATTGTAATATATAAGCCTCAAGAGTCTGCTTTTTTTCTGCATCTTCTGGAATACTGGAGCTCTACAGGAACTCAAACTGAGTAGCTGTGTTGGGCACATAGCTAAATACAGTGTCCCTTATCAGTAAGATTTTAATGATGCTGCTACCTAGAAATTCCAACTTATTTCAAATAAATAAATAAATAGTTTTTTAAAATACTAACTAGGATAATATATATTCACAGGGAGCAACTTACCAATCTAATTACTCAAGACATATATACTGTACATGTTTTACCTAACTAAGCACTGAAAACACAAACATGAGGAAAACATTATCTAACTTCATGAAGTCATCAAAATCTACTTGTCTAAAATATTAATTTTGGATTATTTTGTTTTTTCTTTCCTTTTCTCCCAGTGGTTATTATAAAATTGACATATACCACTGTATAAGTTTAAAGTGTATATTCTGTGCTGATTCAAGACACCCATATATATTGTGATATAATTACCATAAGATTCGTTAACACTTCCATTACCTCAGCTAATTAACAATTTTTATAAAAGTTAAGATTTCCTCTTAGCAACTTTCAAGTGTGTAATACAGTACTGTCAACTGTAATTACCATGCTGTGCATTACATCACTAGTACCTATTCATCTTACAACTGGAAGTTTGTATGCTTTGACCAACATCTCCACCTGTTTCCCACTCCTAGATCCTGGCTACCCGCATTTTACTCTGTTTCTATGAGTTCAGCCTTATTAGATTTTACAGATAAATGTGATCACACAGTATTTGTCTTTTACTGACTTATTTCACTTGGCACAATGCCCTCAAGGTCCAACATGTTATCACAAATAGTGGGATTTTCTTCTATTTTATAACTGAACTCTAACTTGTATGTTTGGATAGAGATAGAGATAAACATAGAGACAGCGATAGAGATCGCCTCTTCTTCATCTATAAATCCATCAATGGACACTTGTTTCCATGTCCATAACTTGGCTATTGTGAAAAATATTGCAAAAACCATAGGGATGCAGGTTGAGATAATGATTTCATTTCCTTCAGATATATACACAGAAGTGAGATTGCCAGATCATATCATAATTCTATTTTTAATTCTTTTGAGAAGCTTCCATATTGCTTTCTATAGTGGCTTTCTCAAGTTACATTCCCTCTAACAATGCACAAGAGTTTCCTTTTCTCTATGTCCTCCCCAACATTTTTTTATCTCTTTTGAATAGCCAAAGTAAACTAATTTTATTTCCTTTTTCATCAGAAAAATAAGTTGAGAAACCATATAAAAGACAGCCTATAATTTGGGGCCTATAACTGCACAAGCTTTTTCTATCTATACTATATATAGTCAATGCAATACTGAGATTTTTTTTAGTTATATGATTTATTCTAGATCCAAAATAATGTCACTAAAATCACTGGATTATTTGTGTTCACATTTCACACACTCTCTGCCAGATGAGTCCATCAAGGTAATAAAACAAGCTCAAGATAACCAAGTAGTCTGACTTTAAATCCACTCTTTTCTCTCTAGTTGTGACATCCTTGAGACTACCTAGTCCATATTATATTCCAGTGATCAATCTCCATGTGAATCTCTCATGTTAAAAATCAATGCAATCAGTATTTTTGTGGCCCACAGTCATATGCATCTTTTTGTAGTCTATAATTTTTTTTTTTTACAAATAGTTTACTGTCAAATTAGTTTCTACATAACACTCAGTGCTCATCCCCAAAGTGCCCTCCTCCATGCCCATCCCCCCCTCCCCCCCCATCCATTGTAGTCTATAATATTCTTAACCACTTAATTTACTCTCAGCTCCTTCCATTTATACAAATAAGAGTCATTTCCACATATGTTAAAATACAAGTACCACTTCATCCTGCATCTCTAATAAACACTTTGAAATAAACATTGTCTTTTATCACATTCTTAAATTCTTATGACCAAAATATATAGTGAATAAATAATTATGACTTGTTTTAAACACAGAGAAAGTCAATCCATGGTAACATTTTTGAAATGACGAGATTTTGAAAATGAAGAATGAATTAGTGACTTCCCTAGGTTAAGGATGGGGTAGGTGGATAGAAGGGAGGTGAATATGGCTTTAAAAGGGCAACTTATGGAACTTGTGGTGACAGAACTATTCAGTATCTTGACCAACCTACACATATAAAAAAATGTATTAACTAAATAACCACACACACACACACACACACACACATATAAATAAGTACAAAACTAGTGAAATCTGAGTTAGATTGGTGGATTACACAATAAAAATACCCTAGATGCATTACTAAATGAAAATTCTGCAAGATGTTAGCACTGTGGGGTTGGGGAGGAGAACTGGGCAAAAGATTCGCAGAATTCCTGTATCAACTGCATATGAAGCTGCAAATATCTCAATTAAAAAAATCAATTAAAAACACATAGCTGCAAAGGGCCACCTGGGTGACTCAGTCGGTTAGGCGTCCAACTTCAGCTCAGGTCATGATCTCATGGTTCATGGGTTCAAGCCCTGCACCAGGCTCTGTGCTGACAGCCAGCTCCGAGCCTGGAGACTGTTTCAGATTCTGTGTCTCCCTCTCTCTCTGGCCCTCCCCTGCTCACGCTCTCTCCCTCTCTCTCTCTCACTCAGAAATAAAATTTTTTATTTTAAAAATTTTTTTAAATTTAAAAAAAAACAGCATGTTTTCGTAAGAATACCAACATGAAATAAACATAAAAGATATTCATATAAATATAAGGTACACAAATAAGGAAGATATTAAAATATATAAACAAAAACAAATTAAATATTTTTAAATGTAGTAATAAAGGGACAAAGAGTACTTTGAAAGTAAATACCAATATAAACAGCATTTTTGAGTTCTCTGATCTGTTCCCTTGTTCCAATACCCATATTTTCCTTTGGAAACAATATGCTAAGCCAAATTTTCAAAGCAACACCTAAATCCAGCCAAGCCCAAACTTGCCTTTAAGAAGAGAAGCAATGCTGTTAAAACAATTCATCCCCTGAACTGTGCACATAACTCCCACTACCAACAATGATGTAGTTTAAATGTGGTGGCATGAATTATGAGGTGAGAAAGAAGTAAGGAAAATTAATTACAGGAGCACAAAAGATTAATGGATCAAAGTATATTTTAAATTCCAAATCTTTTTTGTGGGTCTCCCTTTTAATATGCTAATCAAAACTAAGACACCCTCTTAGCAAAAGAAAGTCCTAGGAGGATCCCACTTAAATATGTTCTCGGTCAAATATAGAACATGTCTGCCTAACCCTGTGCCTTTAACCCAGGGTTGCTTATTCATTCACCTGACCAGCAACGCTCTAAAATGAGGCTTCAGTCATCTGGCATTAGTCTCAACAATTACATTAACTCTATTTTTAGGGTAACCATATATCCCAGTTCACTTGAAATACTCTTAGTTTATAGATGTTGTTCTAGTTCTGTTATAAACAATGCCCCCTTTCCACTCTCAAAGTGTTCCTGTTTGAACAATATTTCTTAAAGTTATCCTATTATGGATGTAGTTTATATTCTTCCTGTGGCCCTCTATTACCCAAATCTGGCATTCACCTATTTGGTGGGAAAATACTAAGTAAAAAGAAACCAGACTAGAGTGACAACACAGTGGACCAATTCACTTATTAAAATAAACTAAAATTATATTATTTTAAATAAAATTTTATATACCTTTTAGCACTATCATCTACCCTAATCCCAAGCCAAAAGACCTAAATAATGAAAGAAGGTGATGAATGTTTAAGCTTTCCTATGCTTGATAGGAAGAGTCATAATTTAAATTTCATGGACAATACTTAGAATATGCTTTGTGAATATTTTTTAAAAAGTGCCAAAAACCTATTAAATGCACACAATATCCTTTTCTAGGTAGGTAAATCAGGTGTGTTACCTTTTCCTGCCAATATATAAAACCAGTTTCCACCTTGGCACAGAGGGCTGTGGCAGAAAACATGAAAACACAAAAAAATACTGGCAAGAATAAGACTTTTCTGATCTGGGGATTTCACAAAGCTATTCACATCTTTCTGTGTTAACTCAGTATTATTTCTCGTGAATATACCCATCCCAGAAATCAGTTCCATGGACCTAGATGCTTTGTTACATTAGCCTGAGAAATTCATCCTTTGATGTTTTAGTGTGCTCACATTACTGTTTTATAAAGAGTAAACATGGGGCCTTTTGGGTGGCTCAGTCAATTAAGCTTCCGACTTTGGCTCAGGTCATGATATCATGGCTTGTGAGTTTGAATCCTGAATTGGGCTCTGTGCTGACAGCCTGGAGCCTGGAGCCTGCTTCAGATTCTGTGTCTCCCCCTCTCTCTCTACCCCTCCCCTGCTCACACTCTGTCTCTGTCTCTCTCACTCAAAAACAAACATTTTTTTAAAAAATTAAAAAGAAAAAAGAGAGTAAACAGAAATCATTCTTAGGAGAAAAAAAGGATAACTTAGGGTTTTTGATATGGTTTTGATATAATTATGTTTTATTCAATTAACTGTAGTAAAAGAAGTCAGGATCAGTCCTCCTTGATACGTAACATAAGCAAAAGAAATAAACAATTCTTCATCATTTGGCTCTTATTTCTTGTTCTCTATTAGTTCTGTTCAAATAGTCAAGACCTCTAAAATCATTTCTACTTCTTCTGTAAAAGCCTATCTACAGAAGACATTATAATTGTTCATACTACACCATAAAATTTTAGGAAGACTTAAGAAACAACTCCTCCCTGGAATTTAATTATATATATATATATTTAATAGTGATAAACCTTTAAGTTTTCATCAGTAGAACTTCAGTGATCAACAAGTGACAAAAGAAAATAGTCAGTGGATTTCAGATGCTTCCGTGTATTTTAATATAATGCCTAATGCACTGTTTACATGGAAGTTGTCTGGTACAGGTCTTGGCATATGATAGATGCTGTATAAATACACTGATTTTTAAAAATTCTATAAGAGTACCACATAATCATGGACAAGATATCTAGTCTACCTAAATATAAATGAGCTCTGAATGCACTGCAAAAGCGTGTAACTTCCATACATGCCAAACATCAAGAAAACATCACTTCTGCATATTATATTTAACTTTTCTCTCCACAGTGTTCCTGAGATTTTTTTTTTCTTATACCACTATTGGGTATATCCTCACTAAAATTCCATAATACTTTGAGAGTTTATGCATTCTATTTTCTGTTCTTCACCTAAGGTCAACCTAAATGAAAAATTAATACCATAACTTGCTATTGTCAAAATAATGTCTTACTTTAAATCATATAAAATGGCATAAAGATAATATTGTTTTCTAAAAATCAGTCTTATGCTATACAAGTTTAACCCTAAATTATCCTCAATATTTAAAAAATTCAAATTATATCACAATGAATTTTGCTAAAAAACTGTTATCATATATTTATATAAATAGGTATTGATTTTTCCATAGAGAGGAAAAATGAGAAAGAGAGTAAAAATCAAGAGGATACTAAAATAATGTATTTTTATATATTTCTTGTGCAAGGATACATCTAAATTGCCTCTGATCACTTATATTTTTTCGAAACAATACACATATCTATAATGATCAGGACCAGCTCTAGCTGGTTCTTACAGATAGTCTCGGCAAACTGTCGGTTGCCTCGTAAATTAAAGTGATTCATCAATGTCATTGCTGCCACAAATACACAAGATCAGCTAGTGGAGATGGATACAAAGTGCAGAAAAGGTGCCAGCTATATTGAATGGTTGAATTTTTTTTTTTTTCCAGACAGGATATACACTTCATACATGCTGAAGTCTATCAAACCTGATTTCTGTTTTGTTATGTTGTCAGAAATCCTTTTTATTAAAATCTTTCTGAGAATGATAGCTAAAGTCCCTGAAAAAGACACAGCACAATAAATCTCCTTAATAGTTACCTATATTTTCTTTCAAAATCAAAAGTAAATCAATTAAAAATATGAACAGATATTCACGTGCTGGGGGAAATGACAAGAAGTGATAAATTCAAAAAAGGGGAAAAGATCATGAGAGAACAGGCATTGGAAAGTTTAGTCTTTTTATTTTATTATATATATGTGCTAAATGGTTGAAATAAAATTTTTGAGCTACATGGTTTTAGTAATCTCCAGACTAAGAAAATAATAGCATCAAAGAAATATTTAATAACATCTGTCTTCTTTATTCTTCATTAGGCTGATTTTCTATTGATCCATTTTCTCATTCCTCATATACAAAAGCAATCTGAAGATTCAGAGTTTCAGATTTCCAATATTAACTCAGTATTTGAGCATGGGGTATTTGTAAGGTGTTTTTTTATAATTCTAAAATATGTTTCAGCATTATCCTTACCCCCCAAAAATTTTGTTTTTCTGTATCTAAAACATTTGAATAATAATCCAAATGTCATATACAAGTAGCAGAACCTGAAAAACCCCACTTCTATTTCCAATGAATATCAAGGCATAATTTTTATTGAAAATAATTTAAACTCATAAGTGTATTTGTGACTGGAATTTGGGTGAGTAATCTAGACTAAGGACATAAATTTGAAGGCATCAACGTATATATAAAAATTAGAGTAATGAGAAAAATTATATAGAATGTATGATAATCTCAAGATAATTAAATGTTTAAGGAATGAATACCTGCTTACTAGAAACTTGCAATAGATGTTCAATCTAAAAAAGTAACTTGATAAAAACAGAATCAGTCAATTCCTTCCAGACCTATTCCTCCTATATTTCCAATTATGTTTTTAAGACCTAAGACATAGAAATTAGGCACAACTTCTTTCTCATCAATCCCCAACAATCAGTCATTGCATCCTATAGATGTTTCCTCCTAAACTGTTCATTTCTCCCCATCCCCGTATCTACATCTCTAGTTCATGTTATCATTCTCACTTGCATTATTCAAATAGGCTCCAGCTTGTGTCTCTGTGGTCTTGTTGACTCATATTCTTTGCACTACAGCCAGAATTAGCCTTCTAAAATGCCAAGTTCACTCTTTTCCTAAACCTTTCAATTACCTCTTTAGGCCTCAGGCTAAATTCCAAACGTTTTCCTTGGGCATAAAAACCCTGATCACCAACCTCATATCTCACCATATATCCTCTTTCCCATCAGTACCACTATACAGACACATTCATAGACATTCTACACTCCAAGTATAATACTCAATTTTCATTTATCCCAAAGTGTTCCAGCTCATAAAAAGTAAACTATTCCTGATAAAATCAAGACCCTCTGAGGTTACCATCTGCCCTTATTATAAAGCTAGTTAGCTAGATAATTAAAGCCAGAGCTCCTCATAATAAGTTTAATATCTTCCCTTTTTTGCATTTAAACCTGTTTTTTTTAATTTAGCAGCCGCTATCTCTTTTACAAATGATATCTTAGATGAAATTCTAACACAAAGATCTGAAAAATGGGATGATCTGATTGTTGCAATTTTGTGGTTAAAAAATCTCAAAACACCTCCTTACCTGGAACACTTGATAATTAAAGAGTATGAACTCCAACTGAAAGGAGAAATCCTTCTACTCTTTCCTTATATTATGCCTCACTTCGCAGAAGAAGGAATACATGGCAACACATCTGGTTTCTAGACAAGTGCTTCTGAAATTTAATTGACAAACCAGTCACCTGGTAGTGGAGAAGGATCTGCTAAAAAGCGCATTCTGATTCAGTACATCAGGGATGAAGCCTGAAATGCTGCATTTCTAACAAGCTTCCAGGCTGTGCGGCTGCTGCTAATCCAAGGTCCACCTCACATTCGGGTAGCAAGGGTCTGCGTACGGAAAAAGTTCTGCTTTCTACCAACTTAATTTTATCTCTTCAGGGATTAAAGGTAACAAATTCTATCCATTAGAATTTTTCACAAATAGGTGGGTGTAATTCAGTAAATATTTTCCATACAACACACATACACACGCACACATTCCACAACCTGTCTTCTGAACCTGCCCTCCCCTCACTGCCGCTGCCCTCTCACCTGCTTCATGTTCCCATGTAGTAAAAGCACTTACAGTGCTCCCATGGTGAGGTGATCTCAAAGATTAGATCTGGTGTAGGAATTAGACTTTCACTATAACCACCATGGTTGTGAACTGCACCACTTGAGTACATCTTTTGGATTTGTTACATTTTTTTAAAGGCACTTTTTAAAGGGTCACATTTTCCATTGTACTTTTGCCAGAAAGTTCTATATTTTGAAAATTAATTTGAAGGTGCCTGACCTATTATTAAAGTAAGTACTTTGATCCACATTTGGCCACAAGTATCCTATGTCTAGTTCTTCTGTCAAACAGAACACAGAAGAGTGAAGAGTTTTAAGGTCTCCCTAACTACCTACACTAACAGAGATCATATTTTTAAATTTAGTAGTTAGGAAAACCTGACATATTCTACTCCATAAATGTGTATTTGCTATTCAAGAAGCCAGAACATTGAATTTTAAAAGTGGGCATGCATAACTATTACTACATATTTTTCAACTGAGATCAACTGTGTTTGTTCTGAACTTCAGGAAAGTCAGCTTATGCTGAAGGCTGTAGAGTGCTGACTCACCCATCATTAAACTTGCTACTATGCCAAAGGTAAAATGTAATTAGTTATATTTTGTATAAATAAGTAGGCCAAGAACATCCTTTTTTCCAGTCAGTATGCCTAAAAAACATATACACAATGAGAGAACTTTCATTTACTAAATGCCCACTCAAGTGAAAGACACTGAAAATGCTTTAAAAAGAAAACATTTTTTATAGTTAGCTTTGTAAAGAAGAGCTACAATGTAATATTGTATTGTTAATGATAATGCTTCACTAGTAGAGTATTACATTCAAACTATTTCTTGGGAACAATGCACATACTTTGAAGAATTTTTATATAACTCCTATCTAATCACTTTTAAGTAACCTATTTCTTTGAAAGAATTTTATTCAACCAGAAGAAATAATATAAAAAGAAAAATATAGCACTCAAAACATTAATTCACAACACACTTCTTTAAAATTAATGAGCTCTTTAAACTGGAATTCTTACTCCTCCTTCTCCTCTTGATAATAAATCTGTGAAGAAGAATTTACATAACTGTGCAATCAAATACAAATTGAAAAAACAAGGAGCATTGCTCCCTGTGTGTTTGTCTGTCTGTTTTCTTTTCCAGGGCTACCTCAAGAAACAAGCTAGAGTGCACAAAGTGGAGAGTCCCAAATATCACTACGAATAGGAAAATAAAATAACCAAGGTCCCAACAAGAGAGACCAGGGGATACCATTCAAAGAACACTCTCTGAAAGGGTAGGCCCTGGAAAGTCAAAGAGCCTTCTTGGATATAGCAGTGCTCATAGAAACAGAGAGAATAATAGGTCTTTAAAACCAACAAGAGCCGGAAAGCTAACTAAAATGACGAAACGAAAGACCTCTCCTCCAAAGAAACTCCAAGAAGAAATGACAGCTAATGAACTGCTCAAAACAGATATCAGCAGCATCACTGAACAAGATTTTAGAATAATAATGGTAAAATTAATAGCTGGGCTTGAAAAAAACATAGGGGACATCAAAGAAACTATGGCTACAGACAGAATGGAAAATAAAAATAGGCATGAAGAATTAAAAAATGCGATAAATGAGATCCATAATAAATTAGAGGCCTCCAATGCACGGATTGAAGAGGCAGAAAGGAGAATAAGTGATTTAGAAGACACCATTATAGAAAAACAAGAAGCTGACAAAAAAAGAGACAAACTGATCCAGGAACAGGAAAGAAGAATTCGAGAGCTCAGCGATACGGTCAAACGCAACAATATCCGTATCATAGGAATCCCAGAAGAGGAAGAGAGAGGGAAAGGTGCTGAAGGAGTCCTGGAACAAATTATAGCAGAGAACTTCCCCGACCTGGGGAAGGAAGTAAATGTGGAAGTACAAGAGGCTCAGAGGACTCCCCTCAGACGTAACCTGAATCGATCTTCTGCACGACATATCATAGTGAAAATGGCCAAATACAAGGACAAAGAGAGAATTTTGAAAGCAGCTAGGGAGAAAAGGGCCCTAACATACAAAGGGAAACCTATCAGAGTGGTGACAGACCTATCTACTGAAACTTGGCAGGCTAGAAAGGAATGGCAGGAAATCTTCAATGTGATGAACAGTAAAAATATGCAGCCAAGAATCCTCTATCCAGCAAGCCTGTCATTCAAAATAGAAGGAGAGATAAAAACCTTTCCAAATAAACAGAAATTGAAAGAATTTGTCACCACGAAGCCAGCCCTACAAGAAATCCTGAGGGGGATGCTCTGAAGGAAAGGTTGCAAGGAACAAAGATACCAGAGACACCACCACAAACATGAACCCTACAAAAGATACAAAGACTCTAAACCCACATATTTCAATAATAACACTGAATGTAAATGGGCTGAATGCTCCAATCAAAAGACATAGGGTAGCAGAATGGATTAAAAAACAAAATCCATCAATATGCTGTCTACAAGAAACTCATTTTAGACGGGAAGATACCTTCAGATTAAAAGTAAGGGGATGGAGAAATATATATCATGCTACAGGAAATCAAAAGAAAGCCGGAGTAGCGATACTTATATCAGACAAACTGGACTTTAAATTAAAGACAATCACAAGAGATGAAGAAGGGCACTACATAATAATTACAGGGTCCATCCATCAGGAAGAACTAACAATCATAAATGTCTACGCACCGAATATGGGAGCACCTAAATATCTAAAACAATTAATCACAAACAGAAACAAGCTTATAGATAAGAATGTGCTAATAGCAGGGGACTTTAATACTCCGCTTACAGCAATGGATAGGTCAACCAGACAGAAAATCACTAAAGAAATAATGGACTTGAAAGACACATTGGACCAGATGGATCTGACGGATATATTTAGAACTTTACATCCTGAGGCCAGGGAATTTACTTTCTTCTCAAGTGCGCATGGCACATTCTCCAAGATAGATCACATACTGGGACATAAAGCAGCCCTCAATAAATATAAAAGAATAGAGATCATACCATGCACACTGTCAGATCACAATGCTTTGAAACTTGAAATCAATTACAGGAAGAAGTCTGGAAAACCGCCAAAAACATGGAGGTTAAAGAACACCCTTCTAAAGAATGAATGGGCCAATCAGGCAATTAGAGAGGAAATTAAAAAATATATGGAAACAAATGAAAATGAAAACACAACAATTCAAAATCTATGGGATGCGGCCAAGGCAGTCCTAAGAGGAAAGTACATTGCTCTCCAGGCCTATTTCAAGAGATTAGAAAAAGCACAAGTCCAAAATCTAACAGCTCACCTAAAGGAGCTAGAGGCAGAGCAACAAGAACGCCCTAAACCCAGTAGAAGAAGAGAAATAGTAAAAATTAGAGCAGAAATAAACAACATAGAGACCAAAGAAACAATTGAACAGATCAATGAAACCAAGAGTTGGTTTTTTGAAAAAGTAAACAAAATTGACAAACCTCTAGCCAGGCTTATCAAAAAGAAAAGAGAGAGCACCCAAATAGACAAAATTATGAATGAAAATGGACTTATTACAACCAACCCCTCAGAAATACAAGCAATTATCAGGGAATACTATGAAAAATTATATGCCAACAAATTGGACAACTTAGAAGAAATGGACAAATTCCTAAACACACACTCACTACCAAAATTCACACGGGAAGAAATAGAAAACCTGAACAGACCCATAACGAGTGAAGAAATCGAATCAGTGATCAAAAATCTCCCAACAAATAAGAGCCCTGGACCTGATGGTTTCCCTGGGGAATTCTACCAGACATTTAAAACAGAATTAATCCCAATTCTTCTCAAGCTATTCCAAAAAATAGAAGTCGAAGGAAAACTCCCGGACTCATTTTATGAAGCCAGCATCACTCTGATTCCCAAGCCAGACAGAGATCCAACAAAAAAAGAGAACTATAGGCCAATATCCTTGATGAATACGGATGCAAAAATTCTCAACAAGATCCTTGCAAATCGAATCCAGCAGCATATCAAAAGAATCATCCACCAAGATCAAGTGGGATTCATTCCTGGGTTACAGGGCTGGTTCAACATTCGCAAATCAATCAATGTGATCCATCATATCAATAAAAGAAAAGATAAAAACCATATGATCCTGTCAATAGATGCAGAAAAAGCATTTGACAAAATACAGCATCCCTTCTTAATAAAGACTCTCGAGAAAGTTGGGATAGAAGGAACCTACTTAAACATCATCAAAGCCATCTATGAGAAGCCTTCAGCTAACATCATCCTCAACGGGGAAAAACTGAGAGCTTTCCCCCTGAGATCAGGAACACGACAGGGATGTCCACTCTCACCACTGTTGTTTAACATAGTGCTGGAAGTCCTAGCATCAGCCATCAGACAACAAAAGGAAATCAAAGGCATCAGAATTGGCAAAGAGGAAGTCAAACTTTCACTCTTCGCAGATGACATGATACTCTACATAGAAAACCCGACAGACTCCACCAGAAGCCTACTAGAACTGATCCAAGAATTCAGCCAAGTTGCAGGGTACAAAATCAACGTACAGAAATCGGTTGCATTTTTATACACCAATAATGAAGCAACAGAAAGAGAAATCAAGAAACTGATCCCATTCACAATTGCACAAAAAACCATAAAATACCTCGGAATAAACCTAACCAAGGATACAAGAGATCTGTATGATGAAAACTATAGAAAACTTATGAAGGAAATTGAAGAAGACACAAAGAAATGGAAAAACATTCCATGCTCATGGATAGGAAGAATAAATATAGTTAAGATGTCATTACTACCTAAAGCACTCTACACATTCAATGCAATTCCAATCAAAATTGCACCAGCATACTTCTCAAAACTAGAACAAACTATCCAAAAATTTGTATGGAACCACAAAAGACCCCGAATAGCCAAAGTAATACTGAAAAATAAAACCAAAACGGGAGGTATCACCATCCCAGACTTCAGCCTCTACTACAAAGCTGTCATCCTCAAGACAGTATGGTATTGGCACAAAAACAGACACATAGACCAATGGAACAGAATTGAGAACTCAGAAGTGGACCCAAAAGTATACAGCCAACTGATCTTTGACAAAGCAGGAAAGAATATCCAATGGAAAAAAGACAGCCTTTTTAACAGATGGTGTTGGGAGAACTGGACAGCAACATGCAGAAGAATGAAACTAGATCATTTTCTCACACCATGCACAAAAATCAACTCAAAATGGATAAAGGACCTGAACGTGAGACAGGAAACTATCAACACCCTAGAGGAGAAAGCAGGAAACAACCTCCTTGACCTCCACCGCAGCAACTTCTTACTTGACACATCCCCAAAAGCAAGGGAATCAAGAGCAAAAATAAACTGTTGGGACCTCATCAAGATTAAAAGCTTCTGCACAGCCAAGGAAACAACCCAGAAAATTAATAGGCAACCAACGGAATGGGAAAAGATAGTTGCAAATGACATATCAGATAAAGGGTTAATATCCAGAATCTATAAGGAACTCACCAAACTACACGCCCGAAAAACAAACAACCCAGTGAAGAAATGGGCAGAAGACATGAACAGACACTTCTCCAAAGAGGACATCCAGATGGCCAACAGACACATGAAACGATGCTCAGCATCCCTCCTCATCAGGGAAATACAAATCAAAACCACACTGAGATACCACCTCACGCCAGTCAGAGTGGCTAAAATGAGCAAATCAGAGAACTCTAGATGCTGGCGAGGATGTGGAGAAACGGGCACCCTCCTACACTGTTGGTGGGAATGTAAACTGGTACAGCCCCTCTGGAAAACAGTGTGGAGGTTCCTCAGGAAACTAACAATAGAACTCCCCTATGACCCAGCAATAGCACTGCTAGGAATTTACCCAAGGGATACAGAAATGCTGAGGCATAGGAGCACATGTACCCCAATGTTCATAGCAGCACTCTCCACAATAGCTAAAACATGGAAAGAGCCTAAGTGTCCATCAACAGATGAATGGATCAAGAAGATGTGGTTTATCTATACCATGGAATACTACATGGCAATGAGAAACAATGAAATCTGGCCATGTGTAGCAACATGGATGGACCTTGAGGGTGTTATGCTGAGCGAAATAAGTCAGGCAGAGAAGGACAAATACCATATGTTTGCACGTATAGGAGGATTAGGAGGAACTTGACGGAGGAGCAAGGGGGAGAAGAAGGGCGGAAATGGTGGGGGAAAGGGAGAGAGGCAAACCATGAGAGACTCTTGAATGCTGACAAAAACTGAGGACTGATGGATGTGGGGGGGAGGGGGGGATGGGCATGAAGGAGGGCACTTTGGGGATGAGCACTGAGTGTTATGTAGAAACTAATTTGACAATAAACTATTTGTAAAAAAAAAAAAAAAAAAAAAAAAAAAAAAAGAAAAAACAAGGAGCATGCCCTATAAAAAAGAGTAAAATTAGAATAAAATATAACATTCCTGGAGAGCATTATTTACCACAATATTCAAAATTCTCTGTAAAAGATAATGTAAGATTCACAGAAGATATGGGATTCCTTCCGTCTCTCTAGACTTCTTTTTTTTTCATTTATAAAATAAGGAAAATATTCTAAAAATTATCTCAAAGATCCATTATCTTAAAAGTCTACATGATAGGTCAACTATGAGAGTTTACTTCACCCAAGACTGAATGAGCTAGAACTCTGATGGTGTTTTTGCTACTTATCAAATCCACTGACTTGCCTGGATCTTCCAAAGTAAAGTTCTTCCTTAGGAAATATATCCACTTACCATTGTAACGATCTAGTAGCTGTACGCCTAGATGCTATTAAAAGAACTGGGAAATCCACAATTCATTCATTTTTGTGAACAAATATTTATTGACCACTCTACACTGCAAACTGAATGTATCTCAGATTCATTGGCTTTACCATCCAGTGTGTTCCTGAGTGCCTGCTCTCCAGCAATCCTCTCCAACTCACCTAGATGATATATTCATATCTTTTTAAACTTCAAATACCTTCTCTACATCTTCTCTCTCTGATGTGTCTCTCACTAAAAACAGAAGCATTTTGAAAGGAACCCCCCCTGACTTCCAGCCCCGTCTTTCCAACCCACTTGCCCTTGTACCCATACAGGTCTCCTTCCTTCTTATTACTGACATAAAAGTGTCATGTGCCTGTCCAAGGCCAATTCTTCCATGTTTGCACTGTGTTCCCTTCCCTCTCAGCTAATCAATCACCCTACTCTAGAAATAATTGTGCCTTTTCTTAAATACATGGTTAAATTTTTATCTTCTTTTCTGGATTATTCCATCAAATTATTCCCTGCATATATAATGTATTCAGCCTTAAAAACAAATGAATAAAAAACCTTAATCACTGCCTCTATCTAGCAATTGCCCTATTATTCTTCTTCCCCTTTTGTTACCAAACTCAAAAGAGTTGCTCATATTTGCTGTCTCCAATTCTGCTTCTCCCATTTTCTCTTAAACATATTCTAGGTGTTTTTTTTTTTTAATCACCATCATTTCAAAGCTGCTTTTGTCAACAAAATGAATGATCTCTATATGCTAAGACTACTGTTAAATTCAATTCTCATCTTATTTAAGACCTATCAGCAGCATTTGTCAGGGTTGACTAATCTCCTTCCTGACTAATCTCTTTCTTTACTTGGCTTCCAGTCCAACACACGTTTGGTTCTTCTGTCCCTCTTTGGCTTTTATGTCCTAGTGTATTTGCTAGTTCTTCCTCATCACTTCCACAATCTCCACATATACACACTCCTTAGAGTTCAGTTCTTGGACTTCTCCTCTTCCTTATGTATATACCGTGCCAGGTGATCTCACCTAGCTCCACCCTTTAAATGCCAGTTACATACTGTGTACTCTCAAGTCTACATTTGTACCCTAGACCTAACCTATGAAATCCAGATTCATATAATCCACAGCCTACTCAGTATTTCCATTTGGACATTAAATAGACCTGTCAACCTAAACATCCCTAAGTAAAACACCTGGTTTTTCCCAGACACCTGCTCATCTCACAAATCTCTCCATCTCAATAAATGGCAAATCCATCTTTGTAGCCCAGCCTATTAACCACTCATCTTTGAGGGCCTTTCTCTCATACCTCACATCAATCCTTCAGCAATTCAGTATGATTCTATTGCCACTGCTCTCAATCTCATCAAAGCTTTATCCTAATCACCATCTTACCAGGACACTTCCAGGCTGATACCAGGTTGCATGTGCCAAATACTCAGATCTTCTCACTCCTCTTAAAAAACATTCAAGTCTTGGGGTACCTGGGTGGCTCATTTGGTTAGGCGTCCAACTCCTGGTTTCAATTCAAGTTATTATCTCACAGTTGAAGCATCTCGCCAAGCTCCACACTGATTGTTTAGAGCCTACTTGGGATTCTCTCTCTCTCTCTCTCTCTCTCTCTCCCACCGCCCCCCACCCCGCTCAAGCTTTCTATCTCTCAAATTAAATGAACTTAAAAAAAAAAAAAAAAAAGCATTCAAGTCCTTTCCCATATCAAACAGAATAAAACTCAAAGTCCTTACAAAGGCCTTCATAATCTAATTTCCCTGTACACCTACTGGGCTTCATCTCTCATGAGGCCACTCTACTATAGGGGGTTCCTGCCTAGCAAAAGGATTTTTCACTTTACATTTTCTTTGTCTGAAATATACTTCTTACAAATTTGCTACCCAAAGATCTCCACTTAAATGTCTGTCACCTCAGAAAGACCATCCCTGAACATCTTATATAAAAATGCAACCACTCTCCTGCATTCCCATTTCTCCTCATCCTGCTCTACTTTTCTCCTTGGCACTTGACACTATCAGACATACTCTGTATATTCACACTCTTTTGGAGTTAAGAATTCAAAAGTCTTCAATATCAATTAATTTTCAGATAAGTCAGTTAATTTTCAGTTAATTTTTGGTAAACAACTTTCTAATAAGATTAAACATTTAATATAGTTTATTCAAGATTAAAACTACTCTTTTTTGTGTATTCCTGTAAAAAAAAAAAGTTAATCCTCCAAATGCATTTAACTATATAAGGTCTCTATCTTTTTTTAGTGATATAACATAAAGACAAAAGACATAAATAAAATAAAAAGTATAAAGTCCCTTAAGATGGAATTATCAACTTTTTAAACATTTAGAAGTATTAAAAATATTTCCAAGTGAAAATGCACTCAAATGCATCCACTTCCATCAAAAATTTAAATAAACACAACTAAATAAAATAAATTCAATACAGTCACAGGATACAAAATTAATATACAGAAATCTGTTGCATTTCTATACACTAAAAATGAAATAGCAAATAGAAAATTAAGAAAACAATCCCATTTACAATTGCACCAAAAAGAATAAAATACTTAGAACTTAGAACTAAGGAGGTAGAAGACCTGTACTTCAAAACCCATAAAATACTGATGAAAGAAACTGATGAAGAAACTGACACAAATAGAAAGGTATTCCATGCTTATGGATTGGAAGAATCCATATTGTTGAAATGTCCATACTACCCACAGAAATCTACAGATCTAACACAGTCCTATCAAAATGTCAACATTTTTCACAAAACTAAAACAAATAATCCTAAAATCTGTATGAAACTACAAAAGATCCCAGATAGCTAAAGCAATCCTGAGAAAGAAAAACAAAGCTGTAGATATCACAAACCCAGATTTCAAGGTATACTACAAAGCTATGACAATCAAAAGAGTATGGTGCTGTGTGAGGAATAAGCTTAGGAATTCCCTGAGCCTGCATTGATTGGTTAACAAGGCATAAAGAATTCAAAAGCCATAGGATGTACACACCCAAGTTTGGGTAAACCAGATTAGGTAAATAAGAATAGGTAAAGTGGGGCAAAGGTCCCAATATTGGACAAAGGTATAGGAATAGTGAATCTCAGGATGAAAATATCCAAGATGAAGTAAACAAGATTAGGTGTTCAGGGCAGAAGTGCCCCCCAATTTAGTAATATAGAAGAAAGCTGCTTTCACAGGAAGGAAGGATAAAATTAGGTAAACAGTTTAATAGGGCTATGGACCTCAGCAGGGCAAAGTTGCCCAGAGCCAAGAAAGGTGCCTTGTTGACACTGAGGTAGCATGCTCTGTCTTTCTAGTTCCCTAGACCAGTTTAGGTAAACAGAGGTGGTGACTCACATCCGCTGTAAATAACCTTCCACCAGGCCCAGGATTTTGTTTTGTATTAAACCAAACCCCCAACCTCGCATATCTTCAAAACACCTTTCTCTCATATCCATGAGATAATGTTCACAGTTTTATGGTCTCTGTGCACATCCATCACCATATTTGTAAGTCTTCTGACCCTAATAAAAACAGAGCACAGACCCTTAATCGGGGCTCTTGTCTTTTCCCAGACATCAGCCATCTCCTGCATTTTTAATCCTGTCCCCTACTTTCTTGCTGGACAAGAAAGAACTCTAGATCCAGAGTCTATGACAGTACTGACACAAAGATAGACACATAGATCAAAAGGACAGAATAGAGAGCCCAGAAATAAACCCACACTTATATTGTCAATTAAACTATGACAAAGGAGGCAAGAATATACAATCAGGAAAAGACAGCCTCTTCAAGAAATGGTGCTGGAAAAACTAAACAAGTATGTGTGAAAGAATGAAGCTGTGCACTAAAACAAACTCAAAGTGGATTAAAAACCTAACTATAGGACCTGAAACCATAAAACGTTTAGAAGAATACCTAAGCAATAATTTCTTTGACATTGGCTGCAGAAACATTTTTCTAGATATGACTCCTCAGGCAAGGGAAACCAAGCAAAATAAAAGGCTTTTGCACAGCAAAGGAAACCATGAACAAAGCAAAAATGCAACATACTGAATGGAAAAAGATATTTACAAATGATATATTCCATTAAGAGGTTAATATCCAAAATACATGAAGAACTTAGACAACTCAACACCAAAAAAACAAAAATCCAATTTAAAAATGGACAGAGAACCTGAATAGACATTTTTCCAAAGAAGACATGCAGATGGCCAACATACACATGAAAAGATGCTCAATCACTAATCGTCAGGGAAATGCTAATCAAAACCATACTGAGGCATCACTTCACACCAATCACAATAGCTAGTATCAAAAAAGACAAGAAGTAACAACTATTTGCATGGATATGTGAAAAAGGAAACCATCATGTATTGTTAATGGGAATATAAATGGATACAACCACTCTGGAAAATAATATGGAGGTTCCTCAAAAAAATTAAAAATAGAAATACCATATGATTCAGTAATTGCACTACTGAGTATTTACCCAAAGAAAACAAAAAACATGAATTCAAAAAGATATATGCCTCCCTATGCTTATTACAGCATTATTTACAATAGCCAAGACATGGAAGTAACCCGTGTCTATCAATAGATGAAAGGATAAAGATGTGTCTTTGTGTGTGTGTATATGAAACAACTGTTCTACACACACACACACACACACACACACACACATACACAATAGAATATTACTGAGCCATATAAAAGGATAAACTCTTGCCATTTACAACAACATGGATGCACCTAGAGGGTATAATGCTAGGTGAAATAAGTCAATCAGAGAAAAGAAATACCATATGATTTTATTCATATGTGCAGTTTAAGAAACAAAGGGATAAAGAAAAAGAGGCCAGAAATAGACTCATCTACAGAGAACAAACTGGTGGTTGCCAGGAGAGAAGGTCGGTGTGGGGATGGGTGAATCAGATAAAGGGGATCAAGAATACACTTATCTTGATGAGCACTAAGTAATGTACAGAATTGTAAAATCATACCATACATGTGAAACTAATATAACACTATATGTTAATTATACTTCAATTTAAAAAGAAAATAAACAAATAAACAAACACAACTAATTTGTATATTGACATATCTGACAACCCAAATAAATACAGCTGCTTTCAAAGTAACCTTCAATACTTAGGCTCTTTGCAGTGAATATGTAGGAATTCAAAATGACACAGCTCCTGGCTGGCTCAGTCAGTAGAACATGTGACTCCTGGTCTTGGGACTTCAAGGTCCACATTGGGCATAGAGCCTACTTAAAAAAAAATGACAATATCTTATAGTATTTTTATAATCTCTGGACTATATATAAGATCCTTTGTTTAAAGTTTTATAAACAAATCAAAGCATCTCCAAAGGATGATGCCCAATTTGCTGATACCTCCTGAAATTTTTATATTTAATAAAAGCAGATATTTTATGAGAATTGTATTTAAATAGACAAAGGACTGATGTCTGCTTGATGCCTGAAAGTAAATGTGGCATTCCATCAAGATAAGTTAGGTAAATTACTGGAAGGAGTCTATGTCATTAAAGAAGTACTCTCTGTTTCCTTCCAACTAATATTATTCAATAACTCTCAATCACCTAGAGAATGAAATTCAAGATACTTAGGATAACCTACCACGGCAAATCACATTTTCCAGAGATGGCTGTAAGAATACTCCCATCCCATCATTGCTTTAATGTGATTTTGCCACTCTCCCCATTTGGAGCAAACTAAACTTGCCCTCTTCTTAATTCTGGCCTGGCCTTAGTGATTTTCTTGTATCTAACAGAATGTAAAAGATTCATATGGGATGTCATAGTCAAAACAGTAGCTCTTGGAACAATAACCAAGAATCTCCATTCTTACTCACTTAAAATGTAAGTGTACCATTTATGTAATCATTCACCCTCCTTGGAATTGCAGGGAAGCCAATGATGCTGGAATGGTGCAGGACTAACCTGGTTTGGTTCAACCAAAAAGCATCGACAATAGAAATATAACTCTTATTAATGGCTAAAAATACAAGAGGGATTTGAGAAACTCACGAATTCCTAGTTTTGCAGGACTGAAAGAAGAATTAATCTGTTCATCTTGGAGCACACAGAGAGTTCAGATGCTCTTATTCTTTTCTAGAAACAATTTAAAAGAATTCTTAGAGAAGTTTATCTTTATTCCACTGATGTACATAAAAGCTACTAAATTCCTAGCCATTCTTATATTGTTATATAAAAGAAAATGTCTATGAAACTAAACTTTTTTTTTTTTTAACAGTGAGTCACCATTTAGGGAAATGTAAAATGTAAAATGTTGAATGTAAGAACAAAACAATTTAAATTAAAAAATACATCTCTCCCACAAGACAATATTATCATAATACTAAGTAAGACATGTAACAATCACATGATTGTGGAAAACAGAATTATTTTAACAGCAATCAATTCAAAAATTAAAGTAAAATATTTGAGTTCTAGAACACATTCTTTAAATAGGTATATGTACTTAGCCACAGAATTCATAAAAAGAAAACTGGGGAAAGAAAGCTATACAATTGTTAATACATGCACATATATATTTATCATTATTTATGAAGGTCATGAAAGACTCTGGAAGACTTAAATATTGTTTATATGAAACCAAATGATTTATTTTCACAGTGTCAACAGCATTTGAATATCACTTCTCTGTTAAATTTAATTCTTAGTAGACCTCCGAACTCCACAAAAGCAACTTTAGAATTTTACATGCTTTTGATAAGTAACTGAAGCTCGGTATGAATAAAGAAGTGTTTTAGATAATACTTCACAATATTCTATAGTGATCAAAACTAGTACCTAACAAAATCAAACAATTCTTGAGAGCTTTGCCATATATACTATTTAATTTTATTAGTAATGACAGCAGAATACCTGAAACTACATACAGAAATTAGCTGTAAGCAATGCAGATGAAGGCAACTGTTCAAACTTTACAATCTGACTTAAGAAACAACATGCTATATGCACAGTTTTAGAGCATTATTTTTTTATTATTTTTGTGTAGATTTTTCAAAAAGGTAAATTCTCTAAGACAATAATTGATTCTTTTAAAACAATGTAAACAGAAAAAACTAAAGCACAGACCACTTGCTTCCAGGTGCTGCTCGAAAAAGGAAATGAGAAATGGCTGCTTAATTTCCTTCTTTTTAACAAAAGACCTTTCACCTACATAGCCGTTTCTTGGGCTATTGAAAATAGAGTGCAAAACGCATGGAAGGGCAAGCAAGGAATTCCCATGTCAGTAGTAAGAGGAAATCTAATCTTTTATATATTAAAATTGGGGACAGGGGGAACCCAGCAAGATACAGACAGAGAAAGGCTGAAGCAATTTTAGTATCAAATTAATTAGGAGGAATTAAAACTGAATAAAGTACTATGCAAACAAAAGCAAAACAAAAAGAAATACTGCAGAATGAGATAGTTTTACCCACTCTTAGAGGGGAAACAATAAAAGGAAATATGGTAAGCCTTAAATACAATAACTGATAAAAATTAATTTGCAGCGACTATACTCAAAATTTTTTAAAAAACAATAGACAAACACAATGAACTTAATCATTCAGAGAATGTAGTTTGGAGGGAAATCCTCAGGATTCAATCTAGCCCAAAGTAAAGGAAAAGTGAGCTTCACAGTGTAATATCATACCCACTGAAAATAGAAGTTATTCTACATTCCATTATTCCTAAATAAAATCAGAACTATCTTAGAATCCCAATGTTTACGTCAATGGAAAAGCCAGTATTATACTTTGAACAAGGTTCTTTTTTTTTTTTTTTAATATTTTTATTTATTTCTAGGAGAGAGAGAGAGAGAGAGAGAGACAGCATGAGCAGGGGAGGGTCAGAGAGAGAGGGAGACACAGACTGAAAGAGGCTCCAGGCTCTGAGCTGGCAGTCAGCACAGAGCCCGACGCGGGGCTCAAACCCACGAACCGCGAGATCATGACCCAAGCGAAAGTCAGACGCTTAACCAACTAAGCCACCTAGGCGCCCCAAGGTTCTTTTTTTTTTTAATGTTTTATTTATTTCTAGGAGAGAGAGAGAGAGACAGCGTGAGCAGGGGAGGGTCAGAGAGAGAGGGAGTCACAGACTGAAAGAGGCTCCAGGCTCTGAGCTGGCAGTCAGCACAGAGCCCGACGCAGGGCTCGAACCCATGAACCACGAGATCATGACCTAAGCGAAAGTCGGACCAACTAAGTTAACCGACTAAGCCACTCAGGCGCCCCTGAACAACGTTCTTAAAGGTTGGGGATTTTTTGCACCATGATACCCCTCAGGTAGTCATGACATGCCATTCAAAGAGAAGCATGGCGAGACTTCTGCTCTTTGGAAGAAAACCTAATGTGGGTAGGCTGCTGCCTCTCCTCCTTAAACTTGGAGCTGAATGCAATTGGATTGTCTCTCTACCATCTAGCCTACTCTGCTGCTCACTGCTGAAATTTGATTTCTCTCACCCAGATCACTATCTATGCCAGTACTACAAGGAGGATGCTCTAAGGGCAAATCCACTCCTTGTGCTAGGTTTGGCTCTGAGTGCACTTCACTTGAGCCACCAAGTAGTGTCCCTTTCTTTATCCACATAGCTACTGTTTGAGTAAATCATCCTTTACAACTTCTTTATACAGTGAGGGGAGGCAACAAGGAATGGAAGACTCTTTCCAAATGGTCACTATAAAAGGCCCCATTTCTTGTCCACAAGTAGCCCTCTGGGCATCTTCTGTAAGGACAATAAAAAAAAAAAAAAAAACTCCTGAAATTCCTCAAGCAAATAATTTCATCTATTGTCAATACACAGACCACCGAAAAAAATCACAAGAAACATCTACTACTTTGTCATAAATGATTAAATATTTAATGCAGAGTCATGTGACAAATAATTTTATATTCTGTGTCTATAAAAGAATATATGTAGAAATCATAATTTTTTTTTTCTGGAGACAAACTGCAGGCAAGTACTTTGACAGTGTTAGATAATTATGCACTCCAAAAAATTAATAATGAAAAACTTAGTCACTATAATTTTTTCAAAATCAGTTAAAAATCAGTGGATAATCAAACACAGACTGCTAAGATTCCTGGGCCTTTTAACTGCAGAATATTTAATAAGGTACAAAGAAAGTACTGTGCCTATCATTTATCAATTTACATGAGTCATTAGAAATCACATAAGCAGCTGTGGTTCACAAAAAATGCAGTTCCATATATGAGAAGATAGGTAGTAATTTCAGTGAATAAATGAATAAATGTCATCATCTAACTAAATGTGACAGATTGACTACGTAATTAGAAAGATATCATTAAGTATTCCTAAATTCCAGTAGTAGTAATAAAATACTCTTCTTACAGAGACTTGCAAAAATAGAAAATACATTACAGCAAGTGCTCCCACGCATATGTTCCAAGGGACATCAGATCCATAGACATACAGTAGTACTGTAAAAATAAGACCCTTTATAGTCCAGCAAGTTTGGGAAGACTGAATTAAACAAAACTTAAAAGGTTTAATTTACAAGCTCACTGTGAATCATCAAGCAGGTTTCTTTTTTGACACATGTTTAAACCAAAAGATTCTATTTCTACATTACATGCTTCAAAAATTACTATTCAACTGAATACTGTTTTGAAAAATGTTTTAATGTTTCTTAGAAAACATAGTAAAAATAACAAATTGACCATTATCCTCTTCAAATTGCATACTGACCTTCCTGAATAGTAATATGAAGTAGATTATAAACTGGAAATCTGCTCAACAGCTGTAACTACTATGATAATTTTCAGTAAGTGATGCTTCAAAATTTAGTACTCCTCTTTGTTAGATACTCTTTCCTCCCATCTGTATAAATTTTGCTGAACTTTCATGACTCAAATTTTTTTTGACATATTCTATACACTTCTGCTCTGGTTTCTTCTTTGAGGTAAATTTTCTTTGAGTAAGTATAAACACATAATCTCAAAGATTTTGTTTTAAAAATTATGTATCTCAATAATTTTACATTGATCACCTGTAGAAATAATACTTATATTGTTAAATAAATTTATTATTAAAGTTAATTCTACCTGTTCCTTTTTTAAATATGGCTACTGGAAAACTTAAAATCACATATGTAGTTCACATTATACTTCTATTTAACAACTCTAATCTATACCACCCATTCTTTCAGTTACATAATATTCAGTGTTAATTACATAATTACTTCAACTAATTTCTTTTCCTCTTCTCTATAGCATGCTTCTTTGGAGCAAGGGCCTACAAACTAAACAGAACCTAGAAAAGTCTAATATGAATACAAATAAATATGCTTTGACTTATTACATCAAGTATATATTGAACTATTTATTATAACTACTTAAGTTAGTTCTGAAATTAGAGTTAACTCTGTATATTTACTTAGGAATGGTAAGTGAATGGCATAACCAAAGCTGTTCCTGCACTTCTCATGAATCCAAGAACAAGTTGAGATATATTGAGGGAGTTTTGCAAATCAATTTTGCACATTCCCAGACAGGGTATAGATGGAATTATGGACTCTTATTTTGAAACCATTTCAGAGTATTTATTTGAAGTATATTTCACTATAAATGTTAAATAAAAATTGGTGATTTTCCCCCATAGACTGTGAAATTCTTAAGGACAGAAAGTATTTCTTATGTATCTCTACACTTATAGAAAGCACAATCATACATGGCATGCAACACTTATAGAAAGCACAATCATACATGGCATGCAGTTGGAGCTACATAAATGGTGAAATAATCCTCAAAGAAGAAAAGTTGACTATTTTTAGGATGTTAAAGTAGATTAGTAAACCATTTCATATGGTCTCTTGGTAACATAGTACAACATTTAAAAAAAAAAAAAAAACCCTCCAGTCAAGTTTTCTTTTTTTACTAATACACTTGGTAATATTAAGCTAATGATAAACTGCAATCATACTTGTTTCCTAAAAAATTACCATAACTTTGTAGCAGTATGTGTTGAAGGGTCTAGAGTGCACTTTGTCTGTAAGCAAAGTGGGCTTCCCTGCTGTTCATATGATTTTCCAGTTGCTGAAACAATCTTGAAATTTTAAAAAGATATCAAATAAATATCAACAGATTTGTATACTCATTTATTCTGGTTTAAAGTATTACAAGCTCCGGGTCACCTGAGTGGCTTAGTCGGTTAAGCGTCCAACTCTTGCTTTCAGCTCAGGTCATGACCTCATGGTTTCGTGAGTTTGACCCCTGCATCATGCTCTATGCTGACAGCATGGAGCCTCCTTGGGATTCTTTTTCTCTCCCTCTCTCTCTGCCTCTCCCATGCTCACATTGACTCTGTCTCTCTCAAAAATAAATAAGTATACTTGAAAATTTTTAAATAAAAATAAAGTATTACAAGTTCCTTTGAAAATACTGATATGATATCTAGAAAAATTATTTAGTGAGTCATTATATAATCCTCAAGAGAATTTAGAGGGCAGTGTCAGAAGGAATTAACTCTGGAGTAAGGAGGAGTGTCTGGGAGGCTCAGTTGGTTAAGCGTCCGACTTCGGCTCAGGTCATGATCTCACAGTTTGTGGTTTCGAGCCCCACGTCAGGCTCTGTGCTGACAGCTAGCTCAGAGCCTGGAGCCTGTTTCAGATTCTGTATCTCCCTCTCTCTCTGACCCTCCCCTGCTCACGCTGTCTCTCTCTGAGAAATAAATAAAACATTAAATGAAAATTAAAAAAAAAAAAAACATCTGGAGTAAGGAGGTTTAGTCTTGGAATGGTTCTGGATAATGGACTGTGGGGAAGGAGATACCACAAAATGCCATCAAGTCTTCAGCATCGAGGGAACTGAGTGCTCGGAATCAGGATATGCTAGCAGTCAGGAAGTGTGTGTACATGCGTGTGTGTGTATGTGCATGGGTATGTAAAGGTGGGGGGACAGGAACAGAGTTAATAACATAATGGGAAAAATTCTGCACTGATAACAGATACCATGAATTTGAACCCTAACTCTTCCACTTACTTACTATGTGACATCAGGCAAATTACTTAAGTGAATCGAGGATTGTTTTCCTGTGAGAAGCAAATCTCACATCCAGGTTTATATGCATTAGCAATAATACACATAAGGAGAGTGTCATATCAAGATTTTCAACATACAGTAATTATTATTATTGCTATAAACAAATACGAAAAACAGAAATCAACTGCAACCCAAGTTCACAAAGTTTACAACTGATAGAACTTTGTGATCCTATGGTTCTGAAAACATTCTGTCTTGCTATTGCTCTTAATTTCTTAAAAATAAAACTTAAGGGGTGTCTGAGTAGCTCAGTCAGTTAAGCATCTGACTTGATTTCAGCTCAGGTTATGATCTCGCAGTTTGTGAGTTCAAGCCCTGACAGTGAGGGCACTGCTGGGATTCTGTCTGTCTCTCTCTCTCTCTGCTTTTCCCCTGCTCACTTGCTCACTCTCTCTCATTTCTCTCAAAAGAAATAAATTACAAAAAAAAAAAAAAAACTCAAAACAATTATATCCAAGTATAGGTGAGAGAGGAACTGTAGCAACATTATGAGTGGCACACTCTAATACACACATACAAATTCACAAAGTGCAGTGCTTCAAAACTAACACTGTTTTTAAAAACAAGAATGAACAATTCTAACAGTTTGTAAAGGCAAAGCAACTAAGCATGGAAAAACCATAAATAGGACTTTCAATTATATAGGGGCCAGAGGATATTCCAAACTAGACAAAATTAGTGTCTAATACTAACTCAATCTTTATGCTTAACAAAGAAGAAACACTAGTAGTTAAGATTCTTGGAAACCAAAACCTTGCCTACTATCAATTAGTGTATTTCAAATTATTTCAGCATTTAAGCTAAAGTATTGTAACTAAAGAGTTAAGCACACATTTTATTTATTCTTGTTCAATCAGTTTTACTTTCCTTGAGAAAAAAAGGCAAAGGTTAGTTATTCAGAGTGGATTTGTGTAACTTTTTAATTACAAAATAATCTGTTCTATTACACAGTTAGAAAAATTACTTCATTTAAAGAAATCATTACCATGGTAGCAATTATAGTGATTTTTATTAGGCCGATGTTAGATAATACTT
Source organism: Hyaena hyaena (assembly GCF_003009895.1). Taxonomy (NCBI): domain Eukaryota; kingdom Metazoa; phylum Chordata; class Mammalia; order Carnivora; family Hyaenidae; genus Hyaena; species Hyaena hyaena. The sequence continues at coordinate 1,145,479 of NW_024080888.1, forward strand.
TTGGGGAAAATTAAAAGAATAATTTAGGGCTCCTGGGTGGCTCAGTCGGTTAAGCGTCCGACTTTGGCTCAGGTCATGATCTCACGGTTCATGGGTTCGGGTCCCGCATTGGGCTCTATGGTGACAGCCAGCTCAGAGCCTGGAGCCTGCTTCAGATTCTGTATCTCCCTCTCTCTCTGCCCCTCCCCTACTCATGCTCTGTTTCTGTCTCAAAAATAAATAAGCAAAAAAAAAAAAAAAAAAGAATAATTGATTAGGATTTTCAGGGTGAGTGGGGTGCTCAGTGGTTTGGGCGTCCGACTTCAGCTCAGGTCATGATCTCACATTTTGTGGGTTCGAGCCCTGCGTTGGGCTCTGTGCTGACATCTCAGAGCCTGAAGCCTATTTCGGATTCTGTGTCTCCCTCTTTCTGTTCAACTCCCACTCACACTCTATCTCTCAAAAATAAATATTTAAAATTTTAAAAATAAAATAAATAGGATTTTCAGCAAATATTATCATAGATTTTAGGTGTTCATTTGGAGAAAAGAAAAATAACAAGTCTAGTACAGTCTTTCAATCAATTCTTCTGATCTAATATTAACGAAATATTAAAATATTTATGGTTCTGGCTCATATTTTGATTAAATTTTCTGTTACATTGTTCTTTTATAAGCATTTTAAGAAATCTCAGATGAAAGTCAAAATTACAAACATGTTTCAAAATCAATTATTTGTAAACGTTCATAAGTGAAAGAAAAATTTGTTGAAAAAATGGGCTTAAAGTTGTCACCAAACTAAGGATAACTAAAGATAGTCACAATAAATAGAAAAATCAGAATAATCTAAAAGGTTCAAGCCATTTATGTTAGTACAACTATCCTGTTCATGCGAAGCATTGTGGATAGATATTTCTGTAAAGAATCTATTGATTCATTATTTCTTTCAAAGAAGCAGCTTTTTTTGGACTGATGGGTCTGTACATTACCATCAAAAGGTCTCTTACATGATTGATTTGAAATAGTTCTTTTGAAATTTAAAGGTCAGTAAGCATCTCTTTTAGTGCTGACTGTAGACGGTGCATTGAAGTTTTCTGCAAAAGCTGAATCCTTCTAGAACTGAAATTCACCAAGATTAAGTTCACTGAAATTTCATGCTAGACCCAATCAAGGTTTTGATTTGCAACAGCAACGGTCAGAAAGTGTTTCATTGTGGTATAGAGTTGTTCTTTTTAATCTGTTTCTATTTATGTCATAGCACCAAAGCTCTTTCTTTTAGAAATACATATTTCACAGTTTCCACTAAAAAAAAAAAAAGTTATTTAGGGGCACTTGGGTGGCTCAGTCAGTTGAACATCTGACTTAGGCTCAGGTCATGATCTCACAGTTCATGAGTTCGAGTCCCTCATTGGGCTCTGTGCTGACAGCTCAGAGCCTGGAGTCTGGTTTCAATTCTGCATCTCTCTCTCTCTCTGCCCCTCCCCTGTTCATACTCTCTCTCTCTCTCAAAAATAAATAAACATAAAAAAGTTATTTCAAATAGTCAAATACTTTATATATTATTGCTTAAACAACTGAATGTATAAGACAGTGGGCTAAAATTACTTAATTATTTAAAGCTTCCCATTTATGGAACTGTGGCAGACATGGCTGGCTAGAAGTTATTTTAAAAGACATACTTAACATCTGGGTAAAAGTTACTCAATTTGGGATAGTCTATTGATCATTTTAAGGCAGTTACACAGACAATGCAGAGTTCTTTAACTTTTCCTGTATATATATTTTTTTACTTTTAAGTAGGGAGTTTTTTTTTTAACTGAAATATAGTTGACATACAATATTATGTTAGTTTCAGATGTACAGTGTAGTGATTATATATAATTATATACATATTACAAAACGCACACCACAGTAAGTGTAGTTACCATCTGCCACCATACAGAGTTATTTCAATATCGCTGACTATATTCCCTGTGCTGTGCTTTTCATACTAGTGACTTACCTATTTTATAACTGTAAGTTATACCTCTAAATCTCCTTTACCCATTTTGCCCATTCCTCTATCTTCCCTCCCACTCTGGCAACCCACTGCTGAGCAACCCACCCGCCTGTTCTCTGTCTATGAGTGTGTTTCTGGGTTTTGTTGTTGTTTGTTCATTTGAATTCTAGATTCAACACGTAAGTGAAATCATATATTTATCTTTCTCTGACTTATTTCACTAAGTATAATACTCTCTATGACCATCCATATTGTCAAAAATGGCAAGATTTCATTCTTTTTTATGGCTAAATATATATTCTATTGTGTATATATACCACAAATTGTTTATTCATCTACCGATGGACACTTCAGTTGTTTCAATATCTTTGCTATGACTTCAATAAACAGAGGGGTACATGTGTCTTTTCTAATGAGTGTTCTTATTTTCTTTGGGTATATATCCAGTAGTGGAGTTACTGAATATCATGGTATTTCTATTTTTACTTTTATTTTCTGAGGAACTTCCAGTGTTTTCAAGAGTGGCTGCACCAATTTATATTCCCACCAACAGTGCACAAGAGTTCCATTTTTTCCACATCCTCACCAACATGTCATTTCTTATCTTTTTTGGTACTAGCCATTTTAATAGGTATGAAGTGATATCTTATTGGTGCTTTGATCTCCATTTCCCTGATGATTAGTAATGTTCATCAACTCTTCATATGTCTGTTGATCATCTGTACATCTTATCTGGAAAAAAATATCTATTCAGTTCCTGAGACCATTTTAATCAGATTATTTGTGGGGGATTTTGGTGCTTAGTTCTTTATATACTTTGAATACCCTTATTAGATGTATCATTTGAAAATATCTTCGCCCATTCTGTAGTTTGCCTTTCCTTTTATTGATAGTTTCTTTCACTGTGTAGAAGCTTTTTAGTTTGATACATTCACAATTGTTTATTTTTGCTTTTCTTTTCCTGGCCTGTAGACACAAATCCAGAAAACAATATTGCTAAGGCCAATGCCCAAGAGTTTATTGCATATGTTTTCTTCTAGGAATTTTATGGTTTCACGTTTACATGTAGGTCTTTAATCCATTCTAAGTTTATATTTGTGTACGCTGTAAGAAAGTGGTCCAGCTTCATTCTTTTGCACATAGTGGTCCAATAAATCACCATTTATTGAAGAGGCAGTCTTTTCCCTATTATTATATTATTGTTTCCTTTGTCAGAGTGACAATATAAGCATCAATCTTCCCTGTATTTTATGAGAAAACATTTCCTCTGTTCTTAAAATCCACAGAACTTATACACTTCCAAAAATGATTTCTAGATTTTCTTCGGAAGAGTAACCAAGTTACTAAGATTATACTAAGACTGTAAGAATTACTTCCTCTTATGCTCTATTTAAGTGTTTTTCTGATCTGTTCTTGGATTAGCTCATAAGGTCAGAGCTTCCATGTTTTGTTTTGCTTTCAGTTTCTGAAAAGCAAAGTGTGTTTTTATTTAAACACTCTATTAAACTTTGACTTTCCAGTTTTTGACTTTCAAAAATCCTGTGGATTTTTGACAATCCACAGGGATTGACAGGTCACAAAGTAATAGCATCAATTAAGACCACAGAAATACGATCAAATAGGGGCACCTGGGTGGTTCAGTCGGTTAAGTATCTGACTTCAGCTCAGGTCATGATCTCATAGTCTGTGGGTCTGTGAGTTTCAGCCCCGTGCCGGGCTCTGTGCTGAAAGCTCAGGGCCTGGAGCCTGCTTCAGATTCTGTGTCTCCCTCTCTCTCTGCCTCTCCTCAGCTTGTGCTCTCTCTGTCTGTCTGTCTCTCTCTCAATATAAAAACTTAAAAATTATTAGAAAAAAAGAAATGAGATCAAATACTCTACAATTCAATAAATTCCATATTTACATATGGCCAACTTTAAATATGAACAGTATAAGTTACTTATCAGAATGCAGACTGACTTTAAAAAATAATAGGTTTTAAAGCTGGAGAAAATTCAAAACACTATGAAATCCAAACCTCTCCTTATTTAAAGTGTGATAAATAAGATGCAGTATACATAACTGATGTATTACATAGATAACTACCACCACTAAAATTCAGACTAACAAGTACATAAATAACAAGAACAGCCAGCTATTGAACATTCTGGACACTGTACTAACTGACCATCGATTTTAATTTTCTGTAATCTTTTTAACAGTGGTATGGCACAGACAATAGTATGCCCACATTATAGATGAGAAAACTAAGGCTTAGGTTAAATAAATTGCAAAAAAAACTACATTACTGATCAGTAATTGAGCTAAAATTCTGATCTAGTCTCTTTGTTCCAAACTATAATCATTTTCTTTTTCTCTTTTGTTTTGTAAGTAATCCCTACACCAAGCATGGGGCTCAAAGTCACAACCCCTAGATCAAGAGTCACATGCTATACTCACTGAGCCAGCCAGGTGCCTCACAAATTACAACCTTTTAAGCATAATATCACTGTCCCAGAGTAAAAGCCAGGAAGCTCTGGTTTCCCTAAGGCATCCTGTTGTGACTACTGACCCACTGGACCTACAATGACAACATAATTCCAAAAGAATGAATTTTAGTTGAATGAATGTTTACTAGCTGATATGGTGTATGTAAATGTATGAATATTTAAAATGCCTATCATAACAACTTAATATGTTTATATAGAGAATAAAACCAAAGTTCCTGATTTCAAATTTTCTAGTGCATATTGTTAACTTTAGCTTCCAAATTGTAGGCACCGAACATTTACAGAATCTATTGAACACGTCAATAGACATCTTCCTCATCTATTTTTTCTGTTTTTGCATCTTTTTTAGTAGGTGTCAGTTTAAAAATACACAACTATCTTCCTATAGTTAGAAGTGTTCTAAGCATTTTTATGATCTGTATTTAAAACTAACAGGAACATTATTGTTGAACAAAACTAAATAATGTTAAGTGCTTTCTCGGTTGCATTCAAGGGAATACAGGTACACATGACATTAAAGAACTAGGTAGTAGATAAAACTATATAATTAGGTGATCATATGAAGTAATAATTTTCAAGAATATGTACTTTACAATTCCCCAAATGATCGTGTCTATTATCTTACTTAATCTATAAAACAACTTCATAAGCAGAAAATTATCTCCAAGATGCTCTTTCTTGTTTTCATACTTAGCTCTTCAATTCCAAATTCAATGTCCTTATACCACTAAAATAGGAAATAGTTGTCCAGGTAGTCCAATATATGAATTATGACCATAAGTTTCTCACTCACCTAGCAACTCTATAGTTTCAATGAACACCAGCTCTGTGCCAGAAATATGGTATACACTTGAGGTTTGTCTGTAAACAAGACAGACCTGGTCCTGTCTTCAGTGTTTAAGAACTACTCCCTTTACTTTAGTTAAGGAACCTACAAATGAGGACTCTTCACTCAGTTTTATTGTTCAGAATTATGCATCCAAGGTTCCTACACACCCAGCTTAAGAATACCAGATTTTACTCTCTCAGAAGAAAATTAATCATGGACATTATAAAACAGTGATAGGTCACTGCCCTCAATACAAAAGAACTGCTCTTGAGATTCTCAATGAGGAGTCATTTGTATGCTGAGGTGATAATAGGCATCCTAACGAAATTCATTTTAAGATTTAGTTATTTGTGGTGCACAAGCTGTTCTCTAGAAAGAAAAATATGTTTTTGTTCTTGTTTTTATTTTATAAAATACTATGCCTATACATTTTCATGACACAAGGGAAAATATTAGTGGTATATTTTGTTAAAGTGTTACTGTCACTTTCTATTCAAATCTAATCCTATAGAAATAAAACACTTGTTTTAGTTTTTGTTTTTGCTTTACTAACTTCCTTCTGTTGCAAACCACCTCCCACTCAAAAGAGGGATTCTAGGGGCACCTGGGTGGCTCAGTCAGTTGAGCATCCGACTTCGGCTTAGGTCATGATCTCACGGTTCGTGGGTTCGAGCCCCGCATCAGGTTCTGTGCTGACAGCTGGCTCAGAGCCTGGAGCCTGCTTCGGATTCTGTATCTCCCTCTCTCTCTAACCCTCCCCTGCTCATGCTGTCTCTCTCTCAGAAATAAATTTAAAAAAACATTATAAAAAAAAGAGGGATTCTATTTTTACCCATTATGTTCTATCCAATACAATACTGGCAATATAAATTATCTTCACTATTAACTGTTACGAGCCAAGAACCATGTACTAGATGCTTTACATATTTTTCTCACAACACTCTTAATAGATAAGCACTATCATTATGTGCATTTGTCATATAAGAGAATAGTCTCTGTGAGGTTAGGTATCTTCTCCAAGGACATACAACTACTGTATGACAAGTGACGTCAAAATTCAGTTCAAACCCACACTTCACGGCTCCAGTAGATGTTTATTAAATAAAGAGATATGATTTTTATTTCACATTTTCTCCATTATTTTCATACCTTTATAATAACTAGTACAGAGCCTTTTCTTCAAATGACTTTGTAATACAGAGTTGAAGGACAATGTCTTACATGTAACTTAATTCAGTGCAATGTCTTTAATGTACAGGGATGAATTCCCATATTCTAAAACTCACAATTTGGGTCCTTACTCCATACTAAGAAATATTTATTGTTTCTTTGGTTTTATTTCTCCAGACTCACAAAGAGTAATTTTCTTAAAGGTAGGAAGAATTATTGTGATGAATCTTTCTCTCCACATATTTCTACTTTATAAGAATGATATAATTTCCACTCCTCACTAGAGAAGACTGTTGTAGGAAACACTATCAGCTTCCCTCCCTATCTTCTTACAAGTTCCTTACCCAGATAAGTGACATGTGATCAACCTAAGTCATTGCTGGGGTGCTTTTGTAAGTGGCTGGAGTCACCATGGATTAAAGGCCAGCTTCTACTCATGGTAAGCCCTCTCATCCTTTCTACCACATCCTTCACACACACTGCCAGTGTGATAAAATGAATGCCACTCTCTCTAGTCTCCCCACTATCTCTTGGACTTGACTACTCTCTTCTTCATGGATTAAATGACCTAGGCAAACAAAGGACCAGGCAGTTCAATTTGGCATTAGGCACTGGAGACAAATAGCTCTTTCTGACCACCTATCTTATTCTGGTAGGTAGGCTTCACACCAGTTTTAGACCCTACCCACATTCAGATTATTATAAACCTGTTATAAAATAGGCAGAGACACAGCGAAAAAGAAGCTTCCTCTAATCTTCAACTCTAATCAGTATCTGGCAATAGTTTCCTAGAGAGCCCTACATTGAGAGGGCTTGCCTAGCTATGTCCTCCCCTTTTCCTATAAATCCCACAATCACATACTAAGTTATGAACATAAGTAACTGCTCAATCAACATAGTTCAAATCAGAAGCAAAGTTCTTTAAATATTTTTAAACAAGATACTCAATTCTCATTATTTTCATTTTTTAAAAACAGAACATAAACTTTGGTGCTCTTTTTCAATTTGTATTAGCTATATAAACATAAAAAAATTTATTCCCAGTAATATTTTTTATGCCTTACTAGCACAATTTCAAATTTTCCATTTTCAAGTTGCTGCTGTTAATAATCATTTTTTTCCAAGCACCAGGAAGAAATCCTTGGTTCCAGTAACAGCTACACCTAGCATCTTGCCCAAAAAAGTGTTCTTTTCTAATCACAGTAGGTAGCGATGAGAGATAACAGAGTACCCAGACAGCAGTTAAGCAAAAGTGACAAATGAAGACCAAGATAACTGAAATGCTACTACTATTGTCTGAGAGCAAGTGGCCAAGAATTACCTGTTCTTTGCAATTTGTGAATTTATGTTTGTTATCAAGCATGCACACACACACACACACGCAAACACACAAATCTATAAATAGCTTTTGTGGTGTTAAAATATTCGAAGAATATTTGAGACCTGAGAAATAAAATGCTTTTTCCAATAGTGTATGTAAAAATAGCAAAGCTTCAGAAGAAATTCCCTGCATTCTGATGAAATCTCTGTATTCTGACCATGACCACCCCTTTGTGGATAATGCCATTATCAAGAAAGAGTTACTGAGGTGGTTCATAACATAACAATGTACAAGGTTTTGAACTTTCCCCCACAACGACTGTCACAGGGGTTATGATGGAGCAGACTTTTTTTTTTTATCATGACTGTAAATATGGTTATAAATGTTCATATTTACTTTTAGGGAGGAGTCCTTTCTGCAGATTGTGTCTGATCCAGAGCTGGGTGGTTTTATTCACGTTCTAAATGTGGTTGCTAAGTCACATGGTATTTTTGCACTTCAGCTTCTTGACGAACTGTAGTTATTACGCATTAAAGCCAAATAACAAAGCATAAATGTTTCATTCTCCACTGTCTCATGCCTCTATCAGAAATGTAAATACATATACACTCATGCTTATATACACACACTATACATACTTGCACACATTTATATGCTCAGTGCTCTTCATAAGCCAACTATCTCAGACTTGAAATTACAGAGCTGTAAGGAGCACTGAGAGGTCATCTAAGGAGATCCTTTCCTCTAGGCAGTTTAGTGCTTAAACCATCCAAAGACCTGGCTATCTATTCTATTTTTAGAGCTCTCTAGGGATGGAGATTCATTATAGACCACACTGTATTGTACCTGTAATAGACTCACGGGTGCCTCTCTTGACAAAACCACATTTCACAGATCCTCGGTCCGACAGCCTTTCATGGGCACCTTCTAAATATGCACCTCCTTCCTTATTGTGACAGCATGGCAGCTAAAGAATTTAGTTTCACGTGAAAATGCAATCCCACAGTTCAAAAGATACAGATGTATATGTAAAAATGATGTTAATTTTTCCAACACTGCTGTCAGCCACAGGCCAGCCATTCATTTCCAAAGCCCTTGGGCTAACTCTAGGCAAAAATATAAAGAAGGTGAAATTTGTTTTCTGAATTCACATTCTCTCAAATCTTCTTTATTTACTTGCAGCAATCTCCTCTTGCCATTAGTTATCAACACTGTGTTAGGTTCATCAGGTTTTAACTACACTCATAGTAATAGTCTCCTGTTTTATTTCTTACTCTGGTCACATCTCTTTAAAACTATTATTCTGAAAAACACTAATCCAGGCTGAGATATCTGGAGAGCTAATGGATTAATATTAACATTTCACAGTTACTACAGTTTATAATTTTACTAAGTGCCATACATAAAATCAGTCTTGATATTTTCAAAGTTCACCATTTATTCTGCAACCTACAAAGTATATGTAGCCCTGTAAAACCCAATCCTGCTTATATTTGAAAAATTCTATTTATGACTATGGTGAGAGAAGTTAAATTAAAACCCTATTAATAAGGAATACTAAAAAAAAATATGTGTGTGTGTATACACACATTTTCAATACTGACTGGAATTGTATTTCTTAAAATGTCCTTATCTCCACTATCTCAATTTTGTACTCAAAAGGAAATAAAAAGATAGTCTTGAGGAACATACATTACTATCCTCATTCCCAAACTGGCGTGTGAAGTTGATGGTGCAGGATGGACACTGGAATGGATTAGGAAGGGGGAAGAATAAAGAGAATTTGCAAAGAATTATTTAAATAAATGCTGTTCTTCTAAGAAATTCTACTACTTAACTGCTTGAAAAGAGTAAACCAATCTGAAAGGAGGCAATGGATTTGCATGGTAGAAAATTGGAGAGCTTTCTTTCAGCTACCGCTTTCAGTCTCAAGAGCACAAAGAGCTGAATTTTAGCCAATTTTCTGACTGATTTTTTTGTTGTTGATGAGCTTGCTTTTTATTCTGCAATTGTTTCTAATGTCTTCCAAAAAGAAAGAATGACACTAACTCTTTTATTTGAAATTGTGTATCACATGATCAGTAATTATAGATACAAAGCCTTTTCATCTTTAAAAGGATAGCCAGTCCTTCAAGACACTATATTCATCTGTGGTATTTACTCATATTTATCACTTCTCTCTCAAAGTAAAGTGAGACAGAATAAAAAGAATCAAAGTATTATCAGTGACTTTTTCAGTAGCAAATACATCTTATAAATAAAATCTCATTTCCCATCCACATTTCTTACAAATGTCCCTGAGCCAAGTTTGGAAAGCTTCTTTAATAGTGAGCAAAAAAAAAAAAAAAATTAATTGAAGTTTCCCCAGCAGCCAATTAGAGAATGCTAATGGTCCAATGATACTGGGAAATGAGTTTATTTATATGTTTGACTCAGGTTGTGTGTGTGTGAGAATAAAATGAGATAAAGGAGATAGTTACCACCTACCATGCATGAGGCAGGGTTCCAAGGGTGGCAAACTATAGCCACTATAGTTCACCAAACCTAAGACTGTCATTCATTTTAAGACATTGTTATTTTATTCATCATTAAGAATGGGGGGGGGAAGATGTTAGCTAATTAAACTATGACACAGTGTTTTATTATCACACCAATTTTAAGAATATACACTTTTGTTCTCAGAGATGTTAAAATGTGAAAAAAAAAAAATCTAATGGTATTCATCCCCAAAGATTTGTCAACAGGTTTTGGATTCTCACACTGTAAATTATCTCTTTAAATAAGGTTGTAATTCCAAAAAGCTCCTTTAAAATACATATATTTTACCCGGGAGGTGCAGCAGATTAAGCCATTAGCATTCATTAAGATGCCTCAATCTATTAGCAGTCATTAAAACCATTAATATCAAGGAATATTAGTTTATCAGATTATCAGAGCAAAGAAGAGAGGAAAAGGGATGCGGAAAGAGATATGAAGAGTAGGTACTCAGCCTGCAGACGTTAGCCTGCTACACGAAAGAGACTTCTGGTGCATATGAGAAGGAAAATGAGGAAATCCAGTGCCACAAAGTTGAGGCATGAAGATACAAAGCACAGAGTATGAGAGAAGCAAAATAAAATAAAAGTAGAAAATAAACAAAAAAAAAAGCAAACTTCATAGTTTTGCCTATGCCTAATGTGAAAACAAATTAGACACACTTAGGATAAAGGAGACAGCTGAAAGGAAACCACATTTCTATTAAGGCTTCCAGGAACATTCAAAATATGGATATCCTATGTATATGTATGATTTTTATGAAGGGATTAAAAAAAAACAACTGTTCTCAAGACCAGGAAGCAGTTTACTCACTTCATAGATTCTATTTCATATTTTATGATCTGTGACACACTTTCTCCCTTTAAAACTTCACAAAGACACTGATTTACACTAAAATGAGTCACAATGTTTGCTTTTGATACTAAGAACAGAGTTCAAAGTCACCCAGGGTCAAACATCATGGGTTTTATATACAGCTGTGCCACTGACTTCCTGCAAGACAAGCAGAAACAATTTAACCTTCCCACACAAGAGTAAAACTACCCAGCATATATCCCTTGTGGAAGACAGTAAGCATTTTTAGTTTATGCTAGAAAGGCAATATAAAAATATGAAATGTGCTATAGGACCCTAAGGAAGTCCTTTAACCGTTTTAGTTGCTTCATCTCTAATAATATCTGCCTAAAGATAGTGTCCTAAGCAGATTATTTCTTGGTGATCAAGATCCAAGATTCACTAGTCTGTTCTATTCTCAAACATGTAAGATAGTTGAGAGGTACAATATGCATATATTCTTTGAAAATGGATAATTATGCATCTCAAAAATGCCTAATAGCAGGGAACCTAATAGGGCACAATTTACAAGCTGTAATTCAACTCTGCAAACACACAGAGCACCAGCCATCAAAAAAGCACCGTATTAGGTTTGTCTGTATTAGAAGACATCTGTATTAGGTTTGTCTCTACAAGGAGAAATGTAGAAATCCCTTGTGAAAATAGAATTTCTTCCATCAATAATAATACCTCACTTCCTTGAAACTGTATAAGCATAGATAAATACTTTAAATTTAATTACACATTCACTTGCCAAAAATCACTGTATTTTAGATATTTTCTAGGGAGATTTATATATTAGATGCGTGTGTAGTCCACTGAACAAAACTAAAATTCTGCATGATGACTTAAGGACATTAGTGAACATCCTCCCCCTTGAGCTTTACTGACCCTCAGAATGAAATCAAGTACAAACAACAATGGAATCTGTTTTCTGTCAGTATTTCACCTCAGTACCCTATAATCAACATCTCCACTTCAGTAGGTCTCAAATGTCCTTCACTCTGAGATGTTTTCTAATCACAAAGCAAGCTTATTCTTGAGTTTGTATATCCACATTATGTATTTGATTAATTTTTCCAGGAATACATAAAAATCGACATTAAAAATTGATAATCACATTTTTTAAGTCAACCTTCCCATTGCTCATCTAGGAGATATAAGATGAGACCAAGTTTACTGTTTAATGTTAAGCAGCTATCATAGACATTATGTATATGACAGTAAGTTGCCAGAAAAAAAAGAAAAGCCTTCATTATATATAGGATATATATATATATATATATATCCTATATATATAGGAGAATCATTCACCATGATAAAGTGGGATTTACCCAGGGATACAAGGATGATGCAACATATTGAATCAATAAATGGAAAACACCACATTACCAGAATGAAAGATAAAAATCATATGATCATGTCAATAGATGCAGAAAAAGCAATCAACAAAATATATTCTTTCATGATAAAAGTGCTCACAGAATTGGGTATAGAAGGAGTATTTTTCAGCCTAACAAAGGACATATACAACAAGCCCATAGCTAACATTAAACTCAATGGCAAATAGTTAAGATCCTTTCCTTTAGATCAGAAACAAAACAGAGATTCCTACTCTCACCACTTCTATTTCAATAGCACAAGAAGTCCTAGCCAGAGAGATAAGGCCAGAAAAAAAAATTAAAGGATTCAACATTGAAAAGGAAAAAGTAAAATCTCTATTTTCAGATGACATGATCTTATACATGTAGCAAATCCTAAAGATTCCACTAAAAAATAGAATAAATGAATTGATTAAAGTAGAAGGATACAAAATCAACATACAGAAATCAGCTGCATTTCTACATACCAACAATGAACTACCTCAAAGAGAAATTAAGAAAGCAATCCCATTTATAACAGCATCTAAATCAATATGATACTTAGGAATAAATTTAACCAAGGAGATGAAAGATCCAGACAATGAAAATTAAAGACATTGATGAAAGAGAATAAAGATACATATAAATGAAAATATATCCCATATTGGAACAACTGATATTGTGAAAATGACCATACTACTCAAAAAGATCCATAGATTCAATGCAAGCTCAAGCAAAATCCCAAAGGCATTTTTCACATTTTCACAGAAAAAGAAAAAAACTATCCCAAAATTTGGAGCCACAAAAGACCCAAATAACTAAAGCAGTCACACTGACTGATTTCAAGCTATATTACAAAGTTATGGTGATCAAAACCAGTATGGTGCTGACATAAAAACAGGCAAGTAAAGTAGTATAACAGAACAGAGAACCCACACATAAACCCACAAAGGTGCCAAGAGTACACAATGGGGAAAGGACAACCTTCAGTAAATGGTGCTGAGAAAACTGTATACCCACATGTAAGAATGAAACTGGACCATAAATATCTTACACCACTCACAAAATTTAACTCAAAATGTATCAAAGACATAAATATAAGGACAGAAACCATAAAACTCCTAGAAGAAAAAATAGAGGAAAAGATCTCTGACATTGGTATTCGTAATGATTTCTTAGTAAAGACACTCAAAAGCATTGGCAACCAGAGCTAAAATAAACAAGTTGGACTACATTAAACTACAGAGCTTCTGTGCATCAAAAGAAACAATTATAAATTGAAAAGGCAACCTACAGAATGGGAGAAAATACTCACAAACAATATATCTGAAAAGGGGTTAATATCCGAAATATATAAAATCTCATACAACTCAGTAGTAAAAATAATAATAATAATCCAATTAAGACATAGGCAAAGAGAAGACATTCTTCCAAAGAAGACATACAAATGGCCAATAGCTACTCAACATCACTAAACAGGGAAATGCAAATCAAACCCACAATGGAAGATCCCTTTACACCTATCAGGAAGGCTATTATCAAAAACACAAAACAAGAGATCACAAATGATGGTGAGGATATGGAGAAGAGGGAATCCCTAAATACTAATAGTGGGAATATACAATGATCCAGCCATTATGGAAAACAGTATGGAAGTTCCTCACAAAAATTAAAAATCAAATAAAAAATCTGATATTCCATATGATCCAATAATCTCATGGGTACTTATTTATTTTATAAAATATACAAATAATACTCATGGGTATATATCCAAAGGAACTGAAATCATTATCTCAAAGAGAGATCTCTACACCCATGTTCATTATTCATAATAGCCAAGATATGTAAACAACTTAAGTATCCATCAATGAACAAACAGATAAAGAAGACGTAGTATGTACACTCACTGAAATATCAGCCATGAGAAAAAATGAATTTGCAGTAACATGAATAACCCTTGAGGGCATTGTAGAGTGAGATAAATTAGAGAGAGAAAGACAAATACTATGTGCTACCATCTATATATGTAATCTACAATAGCTAAACTCATAAAAACTGGAAGTAGAATGGTGGTTATCAGGAATTAGGGATGGGGAAATTGGGGAGATGCTGTTCAAGGGTACAAACTTTCAAGTAATAGATATATAAGTTCTAAAGATCTAATGAATGGCATAGTATAATACAATACTGCATATCTAATACATAATATATATAATAGTGTATTATAAACTTTTAAGTTGCTAAGAAACTAGATCTTTATTGTTCTCACCATGAAAAAAAAATTTTGTGAGGTGATACAGGAGTTAATGCTACAGTGAGTAATCATATTGCAATATATTAATGTATCAGACCAACACATTGTCTTAAACTTATACAATATTATGTCCATTACATCTCAAAAAAATACACAAGAGGGCCTCAGAAAACACGCATTCAATGAATACATGTTGAAAGCAGTTTCAGAGAAATAGAAAGTCATTTCTTCCCACAAAAGGCTGGAGGTCCTTAATCTAAACAAACTCTGAGAGTGTGAAGGATTCTCTCACTCCTTCTGCATAAGTCTTTAACCCCAACTTGCTGACCACCAACCTTGTACCAACACTTAAATTGTTGTTGGCTATCTGATAACAAGTGACAGTCAAGTGACTATTGCCTTCAGGTGATTTTTTAAAATTTTTTTTAATATTTTACTTATTTCTGAGAGAGAGAGAGAGCACGCATGAGCAGGGGAGGGTCAGAGAGAGAGGGAGATACAGAATCTGAAGCAGGCTCCAGGCTCTGAGCTGTCAGCACAGAGTCTGATGTGATGCAGGGCTCAAACCCATGAACCATGAGATCATGACCTGAGCCGAAGTCTGACGCTCAACCAACTGAGCCAACCAGGCGCCCCTTCAGGTGATTGTAAAGACTGATGTTGATTACCCTCACTCACACTCTCTCAAATTCCAGTAACCTCAAATTTTTGTCAAACCCTAGGGAATAAGGATTTTGTAGCACAGAAATAACAACTGCTGTTTTCTTTCATCCCACACAAGCTATGTGGAAAATCCAGAACTGCAGCAGTAACTGAAGTATCATTTCCATCTGATATGTAAAGCACATCATTCTTTTAAGCATCTAAAGTTGCATTTCCACTGCTCATCCCTGCTTCCTCCCCTCCCAAGGCCCTCACAATTTCTCTACCCAGCTGTGCCAAAAGGAGAGATCATCACATTGTGATTCCTTTTCAGTGTTTACACTTCTAATCCCAGGAGTCCAGAAACTACATTAGGTGTGTCAAACCCTTGACAGACTGAGCAAGAGTTTTACCTGGTTAAGTCCAGAACAATTTTAACAGCTTTGACTTTTCCAGCAGTTAATTAGAGCTGGGTGTTAAAGGCAGAGCACTTTCACTTTTACTTAATAATGAAAAAAATACTTCAATAAAATGGTCCTATATCTTCAGTCTATTGCACTGTCTCCTCAGAATATTCTTTGCCACAAGGTTCTATTGACATTTCCTCTATTTCCCATGTTTCAATATTATCTTTAAAAAGAAAAACTAGACATCTGGGTATAAAAAGTGCTCACTCTCTTAAAAAAATTTTGTTAAGAAGTCAAGATCTTGAGCCATCTCTACAGATCATTTTGGTATCGCTTGGAAATTTGTTCCTTGGTGCTGAATCTTTCTGTCAACTCCCAACAGGGGTTCACTACTCAGATCAATATGCCATTGGATTGGCCAATACTGTGTTTTGTTTCAAATGACAGTCTCATGCCACATGTCTTATTTTCTCAGTGTTCTGATGCATACTTTCTAAAGTGGCAATCAACAAATGTAATAATCAAATATGTGCACATGTTGTTCTATAGCCATAGCTAAATGTCTCACTAGTCTCAGAGAATATATTCACAATTTAACAGAATCTCCTCCCCGATATGCTATTTCTAGACTAGTGCTGAATATTTCAGGCACACAGCAGCCACTGGGGAGATATTTCCATTCAGATGTGCTTTATGATGCTCCTCAAAATGCAGTTTTCTTTTTCTAGAAGGAGGCACAGAAACATATACTTACAATTTTACAGTATTATTTACTGATTTGCTGACCCTTCTATGGCAGTTTGTTATCATATAAAAAGTCCAAATGAAGTGTCTCAAATTAATAAACAATTACTCTGAAAAGGAAGTTTTCATTCAAATCTTTGTTAAAACATCCTTCAAACATACTATTTGCAATAAAATGAAATTGTCCTTGATACTGCCCCATTGTGACAATAGAGAAGAATTTAATTTACATTAATATCTAGTGTTGTCCTTGTGAAAATATTTAAAATTTGACAAAGACTGCCTTTGAGGGTTAAAATTTTAGTCAGTGGAAAAGCCCAAGTCAGAATAGATACATAGCTAAATGAGTGCCTTTCCAGAGGTATTATAAGTTCATTATTCATTATCCACTCCACTATCATGTACTTCTGTGTGAGTGTGTGTGTGCGCATGAAAGGGAGAGAGAGAAATGGGGGGGGGGGGCAGGGGGTGTAGGAAAACAGCACTGATAGCCCTTGATAGGAAAGTTAAGTAATTTTGATGAGTCTCCACCCAGAGGTAACTTCACTATGAAGTGGAATTTCAGTTCCACTATGAATTGGAATTACCATTCCAATCTTGTCTTTGAACATCCCCACCTTTTTTTTTTTTCACTTAAACAGATATTTATTCTCACAGTTCTTTAAGGTGCTCTCAGAACTGGGTTCTGGAGAAAGCTATTTGGCTTAGAGACAGCTGCCTTCCAGCTGTGTGCTCACATAGCCTTCTATGTATGTGAGCAGAGAGGAAAAGAGAGAGAGAGAGAGAGAGAGAGATCTGTCTTCCTCTTCTTATAAGGCTACCAATTCCAACATGAAGATGCCATCCTCATGATCTCAACTTAACCCAATTACCTCTTAAAAGTTCCTGACTCTAGGGGCGCCTGGGTGGCTTAGTCGGTTAAGCGTCCGACTTTCGTTTAGGTCATGATCTCACGGTTCGTGGGTTCGAGCCCCGCGTCAGGCTCTGTGCTGACTGCCAGCTCGGAGCCTGGAGCCTGTTTCAGTCTGTGACTCCCTCTCTCTCTGACCCTCCCCTGCTCACGCTGTCTCTCTCTCTCTCCTAGAAATAAATAAAACATTAAAAAAAAAAAAAAAAAGTTCCTGACTCTAAGTACCATCACATTGGGGGTACACTCTTCAATATATGCATTTTTGAAGCTCCCTACCTTTTACCTGTTACAAAATGCAAATAAATCATCGTAGACTTTACTGACAGATTACTTACTTGGCCAAACTTTCAGCCAGACTCTTGAACCTTTTCCTTAAGCCCATTCGTGCATTTCTTTGTAAAATCCAGTTTCAGCAAAAATCCTCTAAGTCAGTTTAACCATCACCCCCATCCTGAATATCTGATCACTCTCAATATCTAATTGGGTTCTTCATCCTCCCCCATTCCCTGCACCCAGTGATGTTGGATCATTCTGGCTTGCCTTCAACAAGAATCCTGCTGGGTTGGTGTAGACAGGTATTACCCCTTATCACTGATGCTTCCTTTAGTTATCTACCTTCCACTGACTCTCACCCTGTTCCTTGGCTATAAATTCCCTCTTGCCCATTCTATATTTGGAATTGAGCCCAGTACTATAATGAGGTCTTTTCTCCCCTAATGCAATAGCTCTGAATAAAATATGTTTTTACAGTTTTAATTACTATCTGGCTCTAGTTTTTCTTTGACAGCTCCTAAACCTTTGTCAGCACTATTAGTTTATACCTATAGTAAGAGATTAGTTATTATCTTTACTAGATGGTTAAGATATGATATAGTTTATGTATGTGTGTGTACACTTGGAAATCATAAGGACATAGAAATCATACAACTGGGAAGGAAATTTAACAAAGAAACTTAAGACAAACCATCTATGTACTTTGTAATTCTGCTTATAAAAATACTGAATATTTAATTCAGCACCATCTTAGATGTCATAATTTAAACACTACCTCAAGATCCACTCATGAGTTTTTAGAAGTTTCCTATTTTAGAGGAACAATTTAGAAAACTCAAATTTTATGTTTTCCTTATACTATTACAACAATCAAGAAAATCAAAGATATAAAACTTAGAGAAAAGGGAGAGGAGTACTGAAAAAATAAATCTATTTCTTTAATTATAAGTGAGCTTCCTTCATGTCAGCAATAGCTTATTAAAAACAAGTATAATTTAATTAAATATGCTTTTATTAAACATCAGTAAAAAAGCTAATACTTTCTTCTGAAACTCATTTTTTAAGAATTTGTCCTTCCATTCATGTCAGTGATGAATGCAATTTTCTTTCAGGATGAAGATATTAAATATATATTTCATCAAAGTGTTAGATGTATATTTACTTTTTTAAAAGTCAATCTTTCTATTACTGAGTGAAAGAAGCCAATCTGAGAAGGCTACATACTGCCTGATTCCAACTTTATGACATTCTGGAAAAGGCAAAACTATGCAAACAATTTAAAGATCAATAGTTTCAAAAAAGAGGTGGGGATGAATATACAGAACACAGAGGATATTTAGGACAGTGAAAACTCAGATGATATATTAATGGTTATGTGTCCTTATGTGTTTGTCTAAACCCACTGAATGTACAAAACCAAGAGTTAACACAAGTAAAATGTGGAATTTAGGTGATTATGATGTGTCAATGCAGGTTTATCTTTGGTAAAAAATGGACCATTCTGGTTTTATGTTGATAACAGGGAAGGCTATGCATGTGTGGGAACAAAGGGTAAATAAGAAATCTCTATATGTTCTTCTCAATTTTATTGTAAACCTAAATCTGGCCCCCCACAAAAAAAAACCCAAAGTCTTAAAAAAGTTAATAAATCCATCTTCCCTCTGAGCTTATATTATTTTCTCAAATCTTTCTTTCGAAAAGAAGTGAACAAGTCTTACCAAAAATTATTCAGTGGCAATTATCTGCAATTGCCTAAGAAAAGCTTAAATAGTCAATTCTTTTCCTGAAAAATTAACCTCAGACATTGCAATTTTTACCAGAGACTCTCATCATTATCCACATGTAATTTTCTGATAGTATAACAATTTATCCTGAACCGCCTCCTTCACCTCTGGGTAAGGCAAATTGACTATAATATCTGAGAGATGTCAGTAAAGAATAGCAGAAAGACTGGTTCAACTTTTCTGGGCTAACAACAATGAAAAACAATAATTGCTCTGATTGAACCAATTTTGCTTCCTAGAAAATTCCATTCATCATAATCATAGATAATCTGATTTCTATTTCTTCTAGGTCAAGGAAAGTGAATCAAATCACAGACAAATATATTCTTAGTATTTTAAAACCATAACCCTATTTTCTGGAGTACATGAAGTCATATTTTATAATAATTAGACAAAAACAATGCAATCCTACCCCAAATGTGAAAAAAAATATGAAGCTTTAAACAATATATTTGTTAAGTACATTTTTAAAGTTATCTTTTAAGAATTTTTCTAACACTAGTATAAAAAAGGCTTTTAATCTCTAAAATAACTGAGTAAATCATCATCCTTCGTTTCCTAGGCAAATTAAGATTTGTTTAAGATATACTGTGCCTATAGGATCTAATTACAAATATCTAGTAAATGTCACATGTCCCATTATTTTACCCCAAATCCTAGGATTCAAAGGCTCATTTCTCAACCCAACCCTTAGATGTTCACCAAATGGAATTTGGAATTTATGGAATGTTCCTTTTATTCACTCCAAGAGGACAGGTAGTAGAGAAAGATAAAGGAAGTCAGCTGACTGACTCACCAGCTCTGTTTGCTGTACCAATTCAGAATTTCTTGTATCAGTAAATCTGGAAGCTGCCACAGAGCCTGATAATTCATATACTGGTGGGCACAGAAATTACTAGGAAATCTAACTTTTTAATCAAAAAGTTGCTCTGTGCAATTTCATTTCTTTTTTCTTTTTTTTTTTTTAATTTTGGCCCTGTGAAGTTTCCAAGTTAAGGAAAACTGAAGAGTTTGTGGAGCCATGGGGAAAAAAGAGGTTTAACCACCTCTCCTGAGCCTCTTTTGTTTTCACTACTTTGCGTCTTTCTCTTGTCTCTCTCTTAAATATTCTCCCTTCCCTTTTCTTTCTACTGTTTTATCCTGAGATGGTTGCAGATGGGGAGTAGAAAGCAAAGATGGAAGAAGATATGTAAAGTGTTATTGATGTCTTTTGTGTCCAGCTTATTTCCCTTAGAATAATGTCTTTGAGGGATGCCTGCATGGCTCAGTCATTTAAGTGTCCAATTCTTGGTTTCAGTTAAGGATATGATCTCACTGGTTATGGGATGAGCCCCACCTCAGGCTCCTTACTGAGGGTGTGGAGTCTGCTTGGGATTCTCCCTCCGCCCTCTGCCATTTGCGCTCTCTCTCTTCTCAAAAAATGAACTTTAAAAAAAAAGAATGTCTGAGTTTCATTCATGCTGTAGCATGTATCAAATTTCATTCATTTTTGTATGTCACATTGTATCTTTTCCCTTGATGAAAAATTCTGTTTTTCATAAGTAACTATCACTACCATCACTAGTTAATTATTATTAACTGCTTACTTTGTGCCAACAATTTTTCTGTGTTTTGTATGCATCAACTCATTTGATTCTCACAACACACAAAGCAAGCATTATCCTTATACGCATCATACAGACAAGTATATAGAGGCAAAGAGATGTTAAATAACTTGCATCAGAGTAGTTAGCTTAAACAATGGTAGAGTATTCAAACCCATGTAATCTAGCTCTTGACCTATATAGTCTTAGCCACATTGCACTATATGATGATATTCATTTTTTAGTGTTATTTGTTACCAAAGCCATGAAATACTTTCTGAATACTGATATATCCCCTTTTTGTTTCTCAGTCCTAAATGGGAGTGTTACTGGTGCATCTGATATCGAGAGATGGTGCCTGAGAGACAGAGTATGCTTTAACTGATTCAAAACAGAATTTTTAAGATGGTGGTTGTCTGGGGGCACCTGGGTGTCTCAGCCAGTCAAGCATCTGACTTTGGCTCAAGTCATGATCTCACGGTTCATGGGTTCAAGCAGGGCTTTTGGCTCTGCACCGATAGCTCAAAGCCTGGAACCTGCTTTAGATTCTGTGTCTCCCTCTCTCTCTCTCTGCTCCTTTCCAGCTCCTGCTCTGTCTCTTTCTCTCTTAAAAATAAGTAAAACATTTTAAAAATTTACAAAAAAAAAAAGGTGGCTGATTCATAATAGTAAAGACACACAGGAAAGAGTTTTAGAAAGGAGATAAACAATTGTCTCTTTACACTTTAACTTAATTTTGAGAGTTTTCTTATGTACTCAAAAAAGTTTGTTCCATCTCTAAAAAAATATGTATATGATTAAAAGCATTGCCTAAGAACCATCTTTACTTTTCTCCACAAAATGTAACAAAAAAAAAAATAGAATAATACTAATATATCTCCAACAATGCTCCTATTTTAGAATTTCAAATATGCTAATGGAATTTTTTTCAGAAGCCATAAAGAAAGGTGGCCTACTTTTTAAATTTTTATCTTTTCTCTCCCATCACACGTTACAGGTGCTTCAACTTTTCTAACTATCTTGATAGGATTATTGCATATTTATTTTAGAAATACCTTACAAAAAATGTCAAAGATATAAAACAGTGAACGTTTTAGACCAGTGAATAAACGAAACCATGAAAGATTTATTAGTATATTTTTAATTAGACCAGCTAGAAATAATGGAATTCAATTGGATAATGGAAAACAGAGTTAAACATTAGGAAATAAGGTCTAATAAAAACAGCAATTAAGACTATGTAAGACAAAAAAAGGCTATGTAATAATTCAAAGTAAGTTACTAGACATCCATGAAGTAAGCATTAAAATACTTTAACTTATACCTCAGAAAATATTTTTTTTTTTTAGTTTATTTTTTGACAGAGAGAGTGAGCAAGTACAGGAGATGGGCAGGGAAAGAGCAGGGAGACAGAGAATCCCAAGCAGGCTCTGCACTGGTCAGAGCAGAGCCTGATGCAGGGTACCATCTCATGAGAACCGTGAGATCATGAGCCAAAACCAAGACTCAGTCACTTAACCAAATGAGCCACCCAGACACTCCTACCTCTGAAAATATCTTATACATTAGGTGTTGGTGACATGGCAGATAGACAACTTTCCATTCGTGTCAAAATACCCATTTACTCCAGTTGTTACTTTATGCTCACCTCTGGGCTACATTCCATTTTAAACTTAATTTTTTTACTTAAACATATCATGTCCAAGGCTTTCACTCAGATATTTTCATCAAGTAAAGAAAATTGATGACTTGCTCTGATTGTTCCTGCTGTGTACTATTTTCTTTATAATCCAAAGCAACAGCTGAATACACTAACAAGAATAACTACTTGCATAAACATCGCCACAAGTATAATTTACAGAAACTAAAAAGCAATCTCCCTAAGGGTGTGTGTGATGTGTGTGTGCACGTGCACACTGTGCGTCAAAAGTCTCTGTCAGTCCCTTTTTCTCTGACCTTCTCCTGCTCATGCTGTCTCTCTCTCAAAAATAAATTTAAAAAAAAATTTTTTAAGTCTGTCAGGATAAATGGTTAGGAAAAACAATCCTGAGCATTCAACACTTATTTAGCCACTTTCAAAGATTACTATTTACCCATATATCAAAAGAATTTCACATTTGGGGAACATATCATACAGAACTTCATTGAAAACTACAAGCACTCTTAAAATTATATTCATAATTTAATCACCCAAACGTCTCTACTTGGGAGCAAACTGATTATTCCAGTCTTGGGAAAATTACACTTATCTTTCAAAGATATATTATTGTGCTCATACTGTTGTCATTTCATAAGTCTAGAATGTTCATCTGGTATAGTTTATCACACCTTGCTTCCAAGTTTTCTCACCTTTTGAGTGGGAATGAATTATTCTTTACAGGATATCCAGGACACTCATTAACACTTATTTATATTCAACATTCCTCAGTAAGGACGCATAATTCTATAATAAATGTCACATTTTGAACTCACAGTTTTCTAGCAAAGCCTTCACTACTTCAAACAAAAATTAACATCAAGTATCTGATCTTTCCCAAAAAAAGCCCACATAAAATGTCTGGTTAGAATACGGACCTAAAAACAGGAGGGTAGCAGTAGCAAAAATAGAAAAAAATTTTCCATCAGGGACAAATTGTTTCCATTTATTAAAGCTAACTAGATTTCCTACCAGTTACTGTATTTTTACTATAAACTTAGTAAGCTTTATTTCAAAGCCAAAAAAAACCCAGAAATGCCAATTTTGCAACAATTCTAGGAATATTTTCATGTTTATGTTCTAAACTCATTTGGTTATACTAAATTGCTGCATTTCAGATTCAAACACGCTACAACAATTTTACTTTCAAAATAAGATAACACATTCCAAAAACTGTAATAGCTCTCTCTACACTCCCATTTAGGAAATCAGAGCTACTCACCATGCTTGCCCTGCTGTGTAAATAAAACATGGTCAGAATAACCAAAACTGTGCATCCTCCTTGAAATATAACATAGTTTATGACATGCTATAAGAAACCTTATGGTTTCTTCACAGTTTATAAAGAAAATGCACAAAAAGAGCTAGACTTATAAAGAAAAGCAGTAATACCTCCCTTAGTTCTAGGCTTACAAACCAATGATGAACTTAGCCTCCAACATCAGAGTAATATTTTTGTGAGGTTAAGGGGGTGATGTTTTGAGGAGGTTTGTAGGAAGTGACAGGAGAGGAATAAAACAGTGGATGATTGGGAAGACAACATATTCACAGAAGAGCAGTCTCTATCTACCCCAAAGGCACTAGATTCTCTGCATTTGAAATGACTGACTCCTCAAGAAGGGGCTACCCACCCCTGACTAGGGATCCGAAGATGAAATTGACAGCCTAGTACATTTATCCTATGGTAAAATCATTTTAAATGTCCAAGGAACCCTTCAAATAAAAGGGAAATTGGTAAGTTTGTCACTACTGCTGCTGCACTTGGTGTTTTCACTTATACTGAAAAGATCGACTGTCAGAGATCAACATCTTCATTCCTTTTACACTATTTTTTCTTACCCTGCAACTACGGGAGAAATATGGCTTATTTTAAAATGAACTGCTCTTTGATAGCTGAGCATACATCTATCATGCCTTTCATATTCAGAGATGATGTTCACAATCTTGTCATTATCCATGTGTCCTGGATGCACAGTTTATCTGAAAATATCATGGTAAATTTTACCAGAAGGCCCTTTTTAAACTCTTCTGGTAAAGTCTGTCACTTCAGCTCTGTATCTCTGCTTCATGTACCAATGCAACTTTGCAACCCCTCTCCTCATGTTTTGCTCAGAATGTAATGCTAACACATTTATCAACAGCAGGTTGTTCTATTATGAAATAAGAGAATGTGACTTACAGCAGCCTAACTAATTTGTATTCAGAGAATAACACAGTGGCCTAAGCTATATTTTGATTTATTATACTTTATAGAATTTCCTGGTTCCCACTCAACTCCCAAAGGGAAATTATAGGCCACCTTGGGAAGTCCCTTCTAATTTTAAGATCTCCAAGATATTCCTCATTCTGAAGTTTAAAGATGTCAAAATATGAATCAACAAATGAATGTATCCATGTCAAAATAATTTGGACCTATTATAGTGTTAACAGTACTTGGAATGGTTCTTGGGTTCTAGGAGTCCTCAGTTTCTAGATACTCCCCGTAGGTCCTACAGTAAGCCAAATTTTGGAGGAAAAATATCAGGGAAAATTTGCCCTCTAGAAATACCTTTCAGGAAATCATCAACCTCAAGAGAAGATTCCTTTCTCTGTGTGCTCTAATAGAAGACCCCTGGATAACGGGATATGTTCCACACAGCTCATAGTAGAGACCCATGAATTGTGTTGATTTAAGAATGTAATATCTTCTCACTGGTGAAGCCATGGCCCTTTCATTTTTCCTCCTCTCCAGGACTTCTCTTCTGAATTTTCAAAAACTATATACCCTTGTTTCTGAAGATCTTTTACCAACGGGTCTCTTCAATATGATTATGACTGTTTCCCCTACATCCATTTCTTTTTTATGCTTCCTGAATTCACTTAACCTGTCCTCTATATCCATTTCTTTTTTATGTTTATTTCCTGAATTCACTTAACCTGAGTACTTCTGAAGGCTCACTTGGGTGCCCTTTGTACATCTGTCAACATATTGTCCACAAATTGTCACTGGTCAGAATTAAGAGTAATTCATGCTTATTTCATTTTACAAAAGTATTGATCTGCAACTGAGGTTTTAATAAAAGCTGGCTGTTTATGACAAATAGTTTGAGAAGTATATCTCTGGATGTTTACATCCCTCCACTGTAATGATTGGTCAATACCATGGTCACTCAGACAGACTGAGGCAATTTCCAACATTTCAAGATCAAGCTCAACTGAATTCACTTTATTCATTTTTGTCCATTCCAATGCCCTCTCCTTGACTAGTAGGAGCCTTGGTCACTAACCTTGTCCTGGAGTGCAATGTCCTAGTAGTCTCAGACAAGTTCTGGGGCAGAGCACTGCTCTTCTGTAATATGTGATTAAAGTGAACAATCCAAGAGGCAGAGTCCTATAATGGAACCAAAGTCAGTCCAGACAACCCATAGATACAAAAAGACTAGTCACAGGTTAAAGGTAAAAAAGAATATGAAAGGGAACAACAATTTTCTCTTGCTTAACAAAATAACCAAGGTCATTTTCATAGGTCACTTAAATGACAAGTTACTGCGGTCAGTTCTGGAATCTGTAAGAGCACTGATTAAACCTGTGCATTATAATCTGGCAAGCATGGAAACTCAATGTCAACACGAAAATGGCTTGCACTGTCTTTCTTAAATGTACCTGAGCAACTGCCATGCCTCCTGAGAATTCTCAGCACTCATGTAAGATTTTGTAAGGAGGATCCTCTGAGGCCCACCAGGCACTGGAGTGGAGTATAGCATGCATTATTTAAGGCATTTGCAAGCCAGGTTTCTTCCAATAAAAGTAGATTGACATTCTCTCACCTAGACCCTTCCCCACCTCCCATAAATGAATGTGAAGGAGGTAAGTTCTGATCTCTGATGAATTTGTAAGGTTTGGGGCCCTCAGTCCCTGAGACAACACCTTCCCTCTGGGTCAGCCTGTTTGTATTTGCATGCCTTTGTACCAATTCCTTCTCATAAATTTCAACTTTCTCTGTATGTGTCTTTATTCCACTTTCCTTCAAAACAGAACTCAATTCTCATCTCCTTCATGAAGTCTTTTTAGGTCACTTTAACCCTCCCTGTGTTCCTCTAGAGCAACCGTAGATCTTACTCATAACTGAAGTCATCAACATATAAGGATCCGATGTTAATTTCACATGTTATCATCTCTCTTTTCTTAACCAATTGATTTGAAATGAGGAAAGAATATGACCTTTTCACCCAGACAGACTAATATGAATTCCAACTCTATCAGTTTCCAACTGTAATAACCTTTGGCAACCATTGGACTTCTCTGTTTCTCAGTTTCTTGGCCTTTATTATTAAAATAATGCTATTGACAATTCTAAAAAATATGTATACCAATATGAACACATCCCTTCCTTAAATTGTTTATAGAATTCTTGAGAATGGAAACCGTGTCTTATTATTTTCTATACTTTCTACTCATTACAGAAAATTATATATGTATCACCTAATAAAAATTAGCGGGATTAATGTTGTATTTAAAGAGGGTATTGGAACATAACACTTTTATCCAGAGTTCTCTTAATTGCTCAACTCCAACATTTACTGGTCTGTATTCTTATAGTGTACCCTCTCTCACTGTGTTTCTAAGTAAAGAAGTCTAGTAATCTCCTTACAATATAATAATCCCCACAGACGGTAATAATTATGACTTTAAGGGACTTACACAGTGGAATTTGCTTCTAAGTGAAGAAAAACCTCTAACGTGCTTTTAACTTAAAGCATCTTTATTATTTGGAAGTTACACTGGCAGATTACCAAAAGCAACCCAAATTAATAAGGGTATAACTAAAAAGTCTTTTAAGAAAAGAATATATCATACTCAAAAGAAAGCTGAATGTTTAATAGAAGTAAATGGTTACATTACATTATGAATATTCTGTTCTCATGAGGGAAAATGGGCACAGTGAGTATTAGGTTAGGTTTTAGTAGGAAAGTTTTAATAACACCGTTTTTGAGATTTTTTTATAAGTGTTCAAAGGAGACTGGGGGGTTTCTTCAACTAAATATTTTTTTTAAATATTTTTAAATAATTGAGTTTCATGCTAGGCAGATGATAAAAGATGATAAAAGAATGTCAGCTTTTATTAAGCATGTATGTGATTGGAGAACAGAAAGATATTTCAAGGCTATTTTCACATGCCATGGTCACATATCAATAAATTAGGAAGGTAAAAACAACAAACACTATAAATCTTATCTATGATATAACATTAGGTATTAAATCTTTTAGATGCCCAAATACAGCTTCTATACAAATTTAATTTCAGAAGTAGAAACACTAGCATGAAGCAAACGGTTTCCAGATACACTACCTATCTCCCAGAAAAGAAGATCCAGTTGCCTCTGACTGGAAATGGAGACATTCCAGTAGAGGGAAATGTGCAGGTGATTAGGTAGGAGCCAAGATGCTGGGAATGTGAGAAAATCTAGAAACTTTTAGAGGAACCAGGAAACAAATGAATCAAAGGGAACCTTGGATGATATGAACCAGAATGGAAGCTAGAGGGTTCTCTCTCTAGGGGACATAAAAATATCAAAAGGACAGAGAAAGAGGGAGAATAGGAGAGAAGAAAGGGTTATGGAGTGCAGCAGGGTAAGTGGGTTGTCAGAAAAGACAGCCTGGAAAATTTTTAAGAAGTGTTTGGGGCGCCTGGGTGGCTTAGTCGGTTAAGCGTCCGACTTCCGCTAAGGTCATGATCTCACAGTTCGTGGGTTCGAGCCCCGCGTCAGGCTCTGTGCTGACTGCCAGCTCAGAGCCTGGAGCCTGTTTCAGCCTGTGACTCCCTCTCTCTCTGACCCTCCCCTGCTCACGCTCTCGCGCTCTCTCGAAGGGGAGGGGAGGGGAGGAAGGAAGGAAGAAAGGTTTATGCTCAGAACTTGGAATAAAACATGAGAGACACAAGACAAGGACATACAGTAACCCAGTGATTCACACCCACAGAAACCAAGTAAAGACACAGACAGGGGCGCCTGGGTGGCTCAGTAAATTAAGTGTCCAACTTCGGCTCAGGTCATGATCTCACAGTTCATCAGTTTGAGCCCCACATCATGCTCTGTGCGGACAGCTCAGAGCCTAGAGCCTGCTTCAGATCCTGTGTATCCCTCTCTCTCTCTGCCATCCCTGACTCGCACTCTGCCTCTCTCTCAAAAATGAATAAACATTAAATAAAAAGAAAAGAAACACAGGCAAAAGTTAAATAACGAGGAAGGAAGAAATGCTCAGTATATATGGAGAATGGAAGAAGCTATTCTCATGCTCCACATTAAAACTTTTGTCATAAGGTAAAGAGACCTTTAAAATTAATACATTCGGCAACATGATGGTTTATAGCAACTCCACAAGTTTTCAAATGATATCCTTTTCCTTCTGAGAGTAACCTGTTTTTTTCATGTCTCAATTAAACTTGTCCCAAACTGTTTTCCTCATTATCTTTTTGCATAAATGACTATTCATTATTGTGTGGATAGCCATTGATAAAATTGCAATTTGCAACCTTGACATTATTCTTTTTAAATGTCTTAAATTCACTATATATTCTTATCCCTGTAATAATATCCTCAATATTCACACAATTCTAATGGTTGTAACTGAAAAACATTTATTAAGAAACTACATACTTAAAATGAAACAATTTTAAATAAGTGACTGTAGTTAATGTTTTAATATTTAGCAACCATGCAATTCTTTAAGTTTTTAAGCATTTTTAACATAGAAATACAGAGACTCCAAAATTATACTGAGTTTTATTTTGCTTGGTTTTATAATCAAAATGAAGTCGTTTATGTGACTTATATATATTATATTATTATATATAATATATAATAATATATAATTATAATATAATAATATATATTATATTATAATAAAAACATACATAAGAATATAAGATTATAGTGGTGTCTGGGTGGCTCAGTGGATTGAACTACCGACTTCAGCTCAAGTCATGATCTCGCAGTTCATAAGTTCAAGCCCGGCGTCAGGCTCTGTGCTGACAGCTCAGAGCCTGGAGCCTGCTTCAGATTCTGTGTCTCCTTCTCTCTCTCTCTGCCCCTCCCCAACTTGTGCTCTGTCTCTCTGTCTCTCAAAAATAAATAAATGTAAAAAAAATTTTTTTTTAAATATAAGGTTATGTTTGACTAAAGTCTGAGAATTTCACTAAATTAATGTTTTCAATAAGAAATTATCTTAGAGATTTGAAATATAACAAAAAAAAAAAAACCTACTCCAAAAATTATATGGCCTAGGGGCGCCTGGGTGGCTTAGTCGGTTAAGCGTCCGACTTTCGCTTAGGTCATGATCTCGCAGTTCGTGGGTTCGAGCCCCGCGTTGGGCTCTGTGCTGACTGCCAGCTCAGAGCCTGGAGCCTGTTTCAGCCTGTGACTCCCTCTCTCTGACCCTCCCCTGCTCACGCTGTCTCTCTCTCTCTCCTAAAATAAATAAAAAACATTAAAAAAAAAAAATTTTAAAACAAAAATTATATGGCCTAATTCCAAGAATATCATCATCCTAAATTGTTTAAACACCAGTAATATTAATTACTATGTATATAAATTATAAACTATTTAAATCAAGTTGGTATATGGCAAACCTTTAAAAAAGTTTAAAAGGTGATATGGAGAATTCTTTTAAAAGCTCAAGAAAAATACCTGCAATTTGACTATACTAATGCAATTAGGTACTTTTTCTATAACCTGTTTTTACATAATTAATTATTACTGTAAAAATTATGTTAAAATTCAGAGGAGGAAGGCTTAATTGAATTATATTCTTTAAACATAGCATATACACATTTCACTTATACTGATATTATTAGCAAGAGAGTTAAAAATCTGACAATTATTCTCTTTTTAATTGACAAAAAAATGCTATAAACTTTTAATGATCTAAAGAAAATGCTTCCTTGAGGGTATCTTTCCAAAAATTGTTGTGGCAAGGTTCTAAACATATGATAATCTGTTTTCTAATGTAGGATTGCAAGCTTATATTTTCCTAAGTGTCGCTATTTTAATTTTCCTATTTTGCGATATTAGTTGTACTTGTGAACTCATATCTTGTAAGTCCATTCTTAAATCTGCAAATGAACATCTCTAACTTATCTTGGTTTTCCCTATAGATATCAATATTGAACTAATGATCCTCTGGTTTCACTCATTCCTAGTTTATTATCTCAATTATACTTCTATTTCTTGAACTCACCTTGCTTCACCCTTCACTACAAAATTTTCAACCCAATTAACCCTTACTATTCAGATTCTCTAAGACAACCATCCCTTTAAGGTTAAAACAACTCTCAGATTATTATCTGTGCTTCCCTCTATTTTAACGTTTATCACATCTGTATGCCATTATAATAGAATTATAGAACTGCAATCTGCTTATGTATGTCTTTTCCAATGGATAATATGATTCACGATGTCAAAATGAGTTCTTATATACAGTTGTATCTCTATAACTAAACAGCAACTGTTAAAAAAATTAATGACTGTTCATTGACTTAATAAGTGGACAGTTTCTTCCCCTTTCCAAGACAGTGTGATTCTAAACCACCCTCAAAGGAGTAGATCAATAATAGGGTAATACTAGCATAGTTTCAGTAATTCCAATTCAAGCACATTCCACAAACTAAATATTTTGGGCACAACCATAACAAAACCATTAGGTTAAAATCGTAGTTTAAAGACAGGTGTCTTCCTCCCCCCACGCCATTCTTACAGGGCTTAAAATCGTGTCAGGCACATTTTAAACAAATAATCCTTTCATGACTTTCAAGTATAGGTAAAGCACAGGCTACTGTGTTTAGTGAAACTTAATATTGGGCACAGTAGGTATCAGAGATGATTCTATCAACTACAAGACATAAGCATTACCAAGGTCAGGATTCTAGATCCTCATAAACAGTGCCAAGTAGATAATGATTCAGCCTTGAGGCTGATGATTAGAACTGGGGTGTGGGGGAGAGAGAGAGAGAGAGAAAGAGAGAGCTGGTGTTTTTTAAAATGCTCAAATCGTGAAACACCTATAGGTGTTACCGTATTCATAGAACACCAATTCAAACCTTAAAAAAATATATCAATTTGACTCTAAAAGACTCAAAAAAGATAATCCAAAGCATGCCAATTTTCAAGAGACACCAAAGGGTAACTGGGGGTGTGGGGTGCAAAGGTGGTGATTGAGAAAATTTGTATTTCTATACATCAAAGAGTAAAATATCCAAAAAACCCTCTTTAAATAAAGTCACACTCCATACAGCAGCTGCTTCAATTTCTCTTCTTTTTCCATTTCTATAAGAATTCTAGGGTACCTCTGATTTTCCTCTTCTCTATTTCTGGACATATTAATTGACATTATTTTACTGGATCTATTCTTTTAAGTAGACTTCTAAAAATATCCAGTTAGCTGTAGGTCATTTCCTCCTCTTTTTTTTTTTTTTTTTTTTTTTTAAGTTTATTTTGACAGAAAGAGAGAGAAAGTGGAGGAGGGACAGAGACAGAGGGAGAGAGAGAGAAAAATTCCAAGCAGGCTCTGCAGTGTCAGTGTCAGTGCAAGGCCCAATGTGGGGCTCGAACTCAAGAACCTTGAGATCATGACCTGAGCGAGTTAGACACAACCAACTGAGCCACCGAGATGCCCCTGTATGTCCCTTCTTACATAACTCTATCTACCATAGCTGCGACTTCAGCCTTCCTATCCATCATCTTGATTACTAAAAAAAGATCTCAAGAGCCAGCTATACAGGCACAGCTTCTTCTTTAGCCATAAACAAAGGAGAAAAAACTATAACTATTCCTTGAACTTTTTTGTGACTGTCAATCTATCTTAACTATAAACTTTTTGTGCCTATACAAATATTAACCACTACAATAGATTCTGGCATAGAAAAACAATAGAAGGAGACAATATATTGAAGAAAAAAAGTTTTAAAACCTTTGAAGTGTAATAAATTGCTACTATTATTTCCCTTCATAATTTGCAAAAGAAAAGGCCCTTATTCAATTTGTGCTATAGAATACCTTCACATAGCTTCTGAAATGCTACTAAGCCATAGAAGTCTCAGAACCTTTAGGTTAATAAAAGGCAGCAATTCAGGAAGCAGTCACAAGTACCAAACAATCTTTTGTTATCCTAAAGATGTGACATATTAAAGGTTCATGTCAGCCCCTGACAAATATGAACCAGTGTAGCAGCAGACACCTAGCTAAGCAAACTGAAAAAAAAAATGCATCCAAATTCAATTCTTTGCCAATAGAGATGTTTAGAAGCAATGCCTAGAAAATTTCAAAAATTTCAAAATACTCTTCTTTTCAGTACGTCAAGGACAACAAAGAAACCATTACTAGGGAATACACTTTTTTCCCTCCGATTTCATTCCTACTTTATTACTAATTAATCTGGAAACACAAATGAAATTTTCTCAAACATCCATCAACTTAATAGTCCTAACGTTCTTTGGAGGACAAACCTGGAAAATGTAAAGTTGGAGAATATACAATAATCTAGGCTTCCCTCCCTTGCCATCTTCACCTTGGTAAGGTTACTTGACCTTCCTCTATCTCAAATCTCTAATTTTTAAGAGTAATAATAGAAAATATTTATCATTGTGAATTAAATTAGATAATACACTGAACATATGTAGAAAAGCTTTAGGCAGAAAGCAAATATTTTATCAATATGAATTATAGCATGTAGAAAAGTGTGGGTTTATAAACTCAAAACTGAAGTTCTCTCTCTCTCTCTACACACTGATAGAAGGAACTATCCAATTCCTTGATCAAAAGAAAATTAAAATTTCCCCCATATTTTCATCAGTATCAAAAGAGTAGTTATAGAGGCACCTGGGTGGCTCAGGCAAACACCTGACTTCAGCTTAACTCATGGTCTCAAAGTTCATGAGTTTGAGCCCTGTGTCAGGCTCTGTGCTGTCAGCTCAGAGCCTGAAGCCTGCTTAGGATTTTGTGTTTCCCTCTCTCTCTGCCCCTCCCCTGTGCACTCGCTTGCTCGTGTGTGTGCGCGCTCTCTTTCTCTCTCTCAAATATAAACATTTTTTAAAATTTTTTTAAAAAAGTAATTATAGACAATGAATGAAGAAAGCAAAGGAAATCCAAGGCCCAGGAAACTAAAATGTATACATTCTAAGTCAATTAAGAATTTTGTTTTCTATCAGGGCACCTGGGTGGCTAAATCAGTTAAGCATCAGACTCTTGGTTGCAGCTCAGGTCATGATTTCACGGTTTCATGAGTTTGAGCCCCAAGTCAGGCTTTGTGCTAGCAGCATGGAACCTGCTTGGGATTCTCTCTCTCCCTCTCTCTCTGTCCCTCCCCTGCTTCATACTATTTCAAAATAAATAAAATAAAATAAAAAAAGAATTTTGTTTTCTTTAGTATTTGCTATACTGCTAAATATAATAAAGAAATACTTCTTATATTATCCATATTTACTACATTAAGAACTACTTTATCACTTTCACTTCCCTTTACCAATGCAATGATTAAATTTTGCTTCATAAACAAAAATGACACAAAATTCAATATTGATGTATAAGAAAACACATAAATTTAGAGATGATTTTATCTGATTGTGAGTAAAAAGCCATGACTAAAATAAGTGGCAAAACATTTGAAAATAATCATAGGTTTCTCTTATTTTGAAATAAATATGAATATATGAAAACATAATAAGCCCAAACAAACACATGCATAAAAAAATCTCAGACTGCGACATATCTGAATAATTTCCTTGGTTTCTTACTCCCTGGGTAAAGATATAAACTGTTTTAGATGATTCAATTAAGCAGTCCTCTAGCGACCTGAAATTTTAACACACTAATCTAAGCCACTGTTCCTGACAATCTCTAATCCACCATTTTTTAAGAAGATGGTTCTTCTTACTTTTATATTCAAATACTGATTTTTGTAAATTCAGTGGGTAAAATTCTCATGAGGCTATTTTTATATACTATGAAGAACAAAGGGAATTGGTTTTTTTGTCACAGATCAAAAGATAGCAACACATCTTGGTGGCACCCTGCTGCTTCTAAATTAGTTTATTTATGACTCATTGGACTTTCTTCTTGTCACTGCTTAAGTCACTTCCTACCACTGTGAGGGTTTTGATGTCTTAACTTTTTTTTTTTTTTTTTTCAGACTAGAATACTGTTCAGGATACTTATTTAAATAAAGAATAAAAAGTTTTAGAAGCTCTTTTCCAAATAAAATACACAGTCCATTGGTGTAAACTTTTACATACAGAAGGATACATACAAGCATGAAGAACTAATTTTAATTACTTATTTGTCCAAAATGTCAACAGATACAGAAATAAGAATATGCATGAATCATGCTAGTACAATCATTAGATATTAATGGACATGAGAACTTATTATGTCAGAGCGCATAAAATACGTAAATACATAAAATATCAATCTTTCAATTTGGGAACAGAATAGGGAAAAGCATGTTAATGAAGAAAAGGCCTTAGGTTTTATACTCAGGGAGAAAATAAGTAAGGCTGTTTGTCAACAGATACTCCAATGAGAGGGTAACAGTCAAAATGAGCTTGCCATTCAAAAGAAGGTCAGTCTGAGAGAGCCTACAATGTCCTCCTCCTACAAATTTCACCAACTTATATCATTCCCATTTCACCATATTCCACCTTCCAAGACACTTCAATTTTTTGTTTGTTACATCCTCAATCAGGAGAATAGACCTCATATTGATATTCTTTCTATCCAGGGCAAAATTTCTCTAATTGCTTGAAAACCTGTATTGTACAGAAGGGAACTCTTTAATTTTGAAAGTTTTAAAGTAATTTTATAGTGATTTTGAATCAATTATAGTAAAATATAAACAATCCAGCAATATGCAAATTCTATATTTCTGTTCTCACATTTACAACATCTGAATGAAAATAGTATCTAACTAAAAGTCAGTGGGAGTAATAAATGATTTATTACATCTAAGCCATTAGAACAGTGCTTTGACTTGGTACATAGTAAGTGCCAAATAAATATTAACTATTATTAAAAACTGACTATGCAGTCTGCTCTTATTCTACAACAGAGAAGTGTAAAAATGCAGGTAGTTACTGTATACTTGTAATAACTCAAATAAAGAGTATCAGTGAGAAGGAAAAGCACATGGGATGAATAAATGTACAAAAGGAAACTTGAAGACTTCCAAAGTTTACATAGAGCAAATTCACTTTTGCCTTTACATTTGCTTAACATACAACATCACAAGCTGTGCATTCTATCAAGCATTTTCATCGTCAGCCAGTCTTATTTTTGCATGATTTATGTCTTTGGTGGTTTATCTTTTTTGGCAGCTGGATTTGAATTTTAAAGGTCCTAGTTTCTAGGGAATTTATTAACTGTAGTATATGTGGCATTTGGCAAAAACACCACACCAAAGCACATTGATGGTTTAGTCATATAGTTGACTGAGAGCCCTGAAATCAATAGATTGTTCCCAATTTCACTTTACTTCACAATGTTTTTTTAATTTTTTTTTCTAAGTCTTCATCGGTTTCCTTTCTCTCTAGTCTTTGTGGAGCTATTTTTTCCACTAATGCTTTCCATTCTATTTCTTCCCATAGCCTCCAATATCAAGCTTCATTACCTATTCCATCTCCCTTGTGATTCTTCAAGATTTCCCTCTCCAGTGGAATTTCTCTCCAACTATAAACAGCCATTACACTCATTCATTAACCTTATTTCCAGTGCCTTTTTTACTGCTACTTGATAAAAAACTGGTGTCCCAAAGGGTTTTCAATGACCTCTCACTCATCAACCCTAATAAGCTTTTCTTGTAGCACTCTCCAGTGGTCATCTTCTTTGTTTTGAAAATCTCATCTTCATTGCATTCCTTCTCACTAAACTCTCCTGATGGTCCTTCTAATTTTGTGGTTGTTCAGTCTTATTCCTTGGCCATAGATTTGACTCTAAACCTCCTTTAAAAAAAAAAGTGTATTTCTTTGAGAGAGAGAGAGAGAGAGAGAATCCCAAACAGACTTCACACTGTCAGCACCGAACCTGACACAGGGCTTAAACTCACAGACAGTAAGAATTTGACCTGAGACAAAATCCAGAGTCAGATGCTTAACTGACTAAGCCACCCAGGCGCCCTTAGAACTCTTCTTTTTCTCTAATTTCTCCCTTGTAAATACGACCCAAACTCATGCTTCAACTCCTATCTTAATGTCCATTACTGTGATATCTATAGCATCAACTCTGTTAAGTTTGTCCTCTAGATAAATTTTCAGTCTCACATTTCTTTTTCTTTAAGTTTATTTTATTTATTTTGAGAAAGAGAGAGAGAGCACAAGAGGAGCAGAGAGAGAAAGGGAGAGAGAGAGACTCTCAAGCAAGCTCCACATTATCAGTGCAAAGCCCAACGTGGAGCTTGAACTTATGAACCTGAGAGAATGATCTGTGCCAAAATCAAGAGTTGGTTGCTTAACCAACTGAGCCAGGCAGGTGCCTCAGTCTCACATTTCTAATTTCCAAATGCAACTTTCTCCAGTCTATCTCCACACTCCCTCAACAAGTTACAACATTATTTTAAGGATTTACTATTAAGTTGACAATGTGCACTGGTTTGAGTTCCAAAATTTTATGTATTCCAATTCTGCTCTGTTCCTTCAGGTTGTGTGATCCTAGGCATATTACATAAACTCTTCAAGTGTCAGTTTTCCAATCTGTAAAATGAGAATAACAACACTACCTACCATAAGATGCTTATTAAAAGCACAGTATGTAATATATGCAAATTGCCTGACACAATGAATGGTCTTATTGTAAGTAGTAATATTAGACACTAAGATTTTAATTATCATTCTTATCAAGTAAGCATAATTAATAAAAGTAAAATATGGCTTTACACAATGTCTGAAATAAAGTAACTCAATCCACATTAAGCATTATATATTATTCTAGCAAAACATATCAGTCTATATTATCAAGCATGAGGTAACTATGTTAAAACAGAGTATTGAGGGGTGTCTGTGTGGTTCAGTCTGTTGAGCATCCCAACTCTTGATTTCAACTGAGGTCATGACCCCAGGCATCATGATCCCACATAGGGCTCCACAATGAGCATGGAGCCTGCTTGAGATTCATTCTCTCTCTCTCTCTCTCTCTCTCTCTCTCTCTCTCACTCTCTTCCCCTCTTCCCTGCTTGCTCTCTAAAACATAATTAAAAAAGTCAATGTTTAAAATTTTTTAAATTTAATTTTAAAAAATTTTTAAACCAGAGTACTGAGATTACAGTCAAGAGAACTGGATGTAAAAATTAACTCCAAAATGTAAAGCAATGTGAATTGAGAAAGTCACCACATTCTGTGAACATAATTGAAAAATTGAACTCCAAGAGCCCAAACATTCAATGACTCCATGACTCCATGAGTAGCTAATTCAGTGTATACAAATATTAACTCTTCATTAAATCTCTCCTCAAATTTTTTCCTGTGTTTTCTAATAAACAACCATCTTCCTAGACACCTAAGACAGGCATTCACAAACCGCCTCATGTCTTTCTCCCCATGTCAAAACATGACACCACCATTCAACCAGGAGCCAAAGCCAGAAACCTAATTCCTTCAATTTCCCTGTTTTTAAAAACCTAGTACTAACACATTTAAATCCTAATAGCAACTCTCAGCTTATTATTCTACTGCACAAAACATTTATTTCTTTCCATCTATCTACAAATTAAATCCCAAATTCCCCTTCCTAACTTCAAGGTATTTCACCAACTGATCCAAATTTGTCCTATTGCTGTTATTTCCTACAGCTTCCCTGCAAACACTCTCTACCCAGTTAAATTGAACTACAGCTGTGTTCTGAACTACACATATGTGGTATTTTTTTTTCCCCTTCATATGTTTACACAATCCAGTCTGCCTGAAGCTCCTTCCTGATATCTGAATGTGGACACTGCAGACTGCCTACTCAGGACCCATTTTCCCTTTCCCATCTCCAACAGTAT
Source organism: Hyaena hyaena (assembly GCF_003009895.1). NCBI lineage: Eukaryota > Metazoa > Chordata > Mammalia > Carnivora > Hyaenidae > Hyaena > Hyaena hyaena. Next base: position 1,184,284 of record NW_024080888.1, read on the forward strand.
ATGCATTCTCAGTGCAGTATCCCAAAACTTTACCCATGCAGCTGAATACTCCGGGAATATCAAACTCCATTTCCAAATCCAGGGATAAGTCTTGGTTCACTTAGGCCAATATGCACAGTCCTCCATCCTGGCCATAGGCTAACAGTGAACATGTGTCCTAGGCATTCCAATCAAGGTAGATCCCAGAACACTTTCTCAAAATACTAGGGCAGTATTTCTCTTCTAGAGATTGCTATGCAGTTATGAGTCTCAGAATTATCTCCTGCCACCTTCCTACCAATCAAGGAAAAAAGCAGAGCTGATAACATTAGAGAGAAATAGAGCAGAAACTCTGAATGAACAGTATGTGTTCACTGTTCTCTGTGTGAACTCTTCAGTTATAAGAGCCAGTAAATTCTGTGTTATTTAGGATACTTCAACTACCCACTTATAGGCAAAAACAATTTTTTAAATACTTTTTAATGTTTATTTTTGAGAGAGAGAGAGAGAGAAGAGAGAGAGAAAGAGAGAGGAGAGAGAGAGAACAGGAGTGGGGGAGGAGCAGAGAGACAGGGAGACACAGATTCCAAAGCATGCTTCAAGCTCTGAGCTGTCAGCACAGAGCCTGACATGGGGCTCAAACTCATGAACCACGAGATCATGACCTGAGCCCAAGTCAGATGCTTAACCAACTAAGCCACCCAAGCACCCTGGCAAAAACATTTTTAATTGATATACATACACATATTTCATGACCAAATTCAAATACAACATACAACAGGAGTTAAGCTCTCCTTTAAAATCATAAACCTTTTAATATGAATGTTTATGACATTTACATTCTATTTAGCACATTTGGTTATACACAGTATTGTCATAACTACTCCCTTAGAACAAAAGCCATCAATGTCAGGCTCACGTCTAATTCATCTTGATATCTTTCACAATACCTTGTATATGTATATTATAAAAATAGGATAAGTAGCTTTAATACTGAATACCTAAACAAAAAGAAACAATATTAATTTATGTGATTATCTCCCAGAACCAATTATATTTTAATAAAAATCTATATTATCTTAGTTTTCTCTCCAGTCATAGTCTATACACCATGAGTCTTAATTATACAAAATATTCTGAAACTTTTAGCAATGTATTCTAGAATTTAACAATTTAAAGGCATTAAGAATATATTAAATATTAAATGCCTGCTAATCTCCTTTGTAGCTTTACTATCCGTATTCCCTTCCAAATAACTGATTTATATTTAAATTGTAAAGAAAAATACACCAAATTGTGGATTTTATAAATCCTATAGAATCACTTTAAAATTAAATATTTTCAAACAATTATTCAACACATTGTATCTAAATAATTCCTAAATTGAACATTATACATATAATTTTTGCAGAAAACATGTAACATCATGTCTCTTGATAAATCTAAAATATAGCAATGACAATATATTAAAATGAAATTCCTTTTATTCACCAGCATTTCATTTTTGCATAAGTACAATTTTCTTAGGTATATTTTAAAGCGTTTCAGGCACAAATTTTCATTATTCAGCAATAAGAGGACTTTAGTTCTAATTGCTTTGACAGCTTTGCTTTAAATCTTTCATATTCTCATTCATTCTAATCAATCAAGCAAGTCTTTGTCAACCCACAGCATAGATGTGGCATCTTTTACTGAATTAAATGCTTTACTTTTGTGAGGGAGAAAAAATATATAATAATCCATTCAATAAGATTTTAACGATGATATTTTAAATAAATTCCTACCACAAAACAATAAAATACCAAAATGATGAGAAATATTGGATAAATACATTTGTTCACTGAACTAATAACTAGTTAGATCCAACAGTTCAGTTATTAAAGCTATCTATCCATCAATGCTAAACCTATGCACTATATCAAACACGATTTCTATGAAGATATTTATATCTACTAAAGCTGGATCACTTAGTGAGATATTGGTTTTTCTTTTTAATAATTACAGTGTCACATACATGAAACGATCATGGTAGTCAGCACTGGTTTTAACAACACACTGCTTATTACGTTCAGGACATTGACAGAGATGATGAAGATGAATGGGGTAGAAATACAAATAAATGTTTTTATGTTCAGAATGCTTCACCAGCTAGTAATGACCTTAAAAAAAATGTGAGTTTCTACACATACACAACTGGTCACAAAACATGCATCTCTTTTATTTAAAGTAGCAAAAGGCAGGATTGATGACAAGTGTCCCCAATAATGATTAGGTAAGAACTTATCAGATATGTGTGAAACACCACATTTTCCCCACATCTGCAACTCTCATTACTGTGGGGTCCCTTTGCAACAAAAACAGAAAAATAAATTTTAAACAGACTAATATTGATTTTTATTCCTTTGGAAAATTAAATACAGCTCAGGAAGTCATCATAAACACTGGTACTTTCAGACTTTTGTTTCATCATATAACACATCTATAAAATTTCTATTTTACATTAGAAAACACAAGGTGATCAACTTTAAGTATAATACAGACAACTCAACTAAGAAAAATATGTTGGTCTCTTTTCACCTTTATTGGATGTTTCTATTTTTCCTGCAACACTAAATATTTTAGCAAAGTTCTATATAATTTCAATATCAATGTTTGTCATAATAAAATTTCATCTAAGAACAAGCCTATTTCTGATTTTAAAAAATTATCTAAACAAGTTTCATTGTTCAGTTGATTATAACCAGAATATTTAAAATAAACAAGTTATTCCTGAATTTATTTATAATTTCAATTAGTTACTTCAAAAAAGAACACATTTTTTTTTAGGAATTACTAAATGTTAGGTTAGACTAAAAGGAACATCAGACATCTATCTACTAATCCACTTGATCTAAGTTATTTCTTAGTTTATACTGGGTAAATAGCACTACCTCCAAAATGAAGGTCAAAGGCACTCTTTAGATACCCATGAAATAGAAGTACACAATTTCACCAATATCAGACTCCCACTATTTTTTTGAAAGGGACACCAAATGGCATGGCCTTATAATAACAAAACATGCAAATGTTTATGAAGAAAGCTGTAGTTAGGCTCCACGTCTACACAGTGAAGTAGTTAAAAGCATGGATTATGCAACCTACCTCATGAATTAAGCCCTGCTCTACTTTCTGTATGAACTTGGGCTATTTACTTAACATCTCTAACCTCTCAATGTCCTCATCTGTAAAATAAGGAAAATATCACCTACTCCAACAGGTTATTATGAGGACTGAGTTAATATGTGTAAAACTCTTAGAAGGAGCTGATGAATCCTAAATCCTATTAGCTATTACCTGCAATTGTAAGTGTCACTGGATTTCTGAAACAGATGCCATAAGAAGTAAAGTGAACCTTAGCTTGACAATAGCTAGGCCTCTAGTAAGTCTTTAGCATGTGAAAGTGTCTTTGGAAACTCCCTCTTGACTTTATCTCCCCCAACTCCATAAACCAGTGATTCCCCATAACCCCAGTGCAGCTCTTTCTGCCCATTGGTCCCACCCCATGCTTTAATAAAATATTTTTTGCACCAAAAACAAAAAAAAAAAAAGAAAGAAGCAGCAGCAGCAGCAAAGTTCTTACAGAATCAAAATAACTTGGGGTGCCTTGGCGGCTAAGTCGGTTAAGTGTCTGACTTTGACTCAGGTCATGATCTCACAGTTTGTGAGTTTGAGCCCTGAGGCAGGCTCTGTGCTGACAGCTCAGAACCTGAATGGAGGCTGCTTCAGATTCTTTGTCTCCCTTTCTCTCTGCCCCTCCCCTGTTCTTTCTCTTTCTCTCTCCCACTCTCCCTCCCTCCCTCTCTGTCTCTCTCAATTAAAAAAATTATCAGTATACCTTTCACATTCTAAAATACATTTAATTACTCAGATATTTTTATCAAGGGTATGATCTATGTGTAAAACAAAACATCTGGAAAAGTGATTCAAGAAATCAAAAGACAATATGCCTACCGCTATGCCGTAATGGAGGAAAGCACACATACAGGGGAGTTTCTGTTAGAGGTTCTGCTTCATAGCACACAAGAGTGTGACAGAGAAAAGAACAGTTTAGCTAAAGCCAGAGGCACTAATTAAAAGTGAGATCACAGGAAATACATTTTATTTCCAATCCTTAAGTATGTCCACTATAAAACCAAAATCAAAATCAAAATGCCTGTCCTACAGGGCATTGAATGTCCTCTCTCTGCAAAGAAAGTTTTTCTACTACTCTTTCTTTCTAACCTTATTCTCTAATAAACTTTTGCCTGCTACTAAAGCAGAAAAAAAAAAAAAAAAGAAAGAAAGAAGAAACCTGTCCTACTATAAGGCTCAAATGAGATAGAGGCTCAAATGGAAAAGTCAATTACAGCCTAAAACTTCTCCTGAGGAATTTTGTGGTGTGGTTGTTTACTGTAGGTAGATAGGTCCCTATCTCTCTGACTAAAAAACCCTTTACTCCATGACCAGAAGCATATCTGTATCAACACTGCACTGTAAATTCTACGTTTTCTATGCATTCCATTGTGGTCAACCCAAGTATACTAGCCATGCAAAAGATGTGTAGTTTTCTTTATTCTGACTGAACAAATCTAAAAGACTAGCACTGGGCTTTTCAAAGTAAACCCATGGACACTCCAGAAGATCTACAAACTACTTGAACTTACAAACACTGTTTTTATTCTGTTTATGTACACATGTTTATTTGGGGTAAAAAAAAAAAAAAAAAGGACCATTAATTTTCTCAACATACAAAAAGTGCCTGATAATTCAAAAAGTTAAATTACTAAAACTCCTTCTTGAAAGAATCTTCCAATAAATTATCTTGCTCAAAATTAATGACATTCTAACTTACATATTATAAGGTCACAATCTTAAGCAGTACTATTTTTTGTCTTTTAATAAAGTCACAGTAGCATAGCAAATGCAATGACATTTCTGTTTTGCAATACAAATGTAAAAATTGGGGCACCTGGGTGGCTCAGTGGGTTAAGCATCTGACTCTTGACCTCAGCTCAGGTCTTGATCTCAAGGTCATGAGTTCAAGACCCCAAGCCCCTCATTGGGCTCCGTGCTGGGCATGGAGCATACTCATAAAAAGATAAATAAACAAATATATACATACGTACATAATTTTAAATGTTTGTGTTTATTGATGTATTTCTCACTTTCAAATGTGAAATAATTTTGTCAAGGAGATTTTCTAGGATTTTAACCCTCTTGCTTCCACACTATACTGAATTCTTCAAATACTACTAGTTTGAGATATGTATTTAACAAAATTATTTTTCAGAATACTTTATAGTAGCCTCTTAGGTGTTTGGAATATTGCCAAAAGTACTTTTCTTTTTTTTTCCTTTTTTTAATTGAAGCATAGTCGACACACAATATTATACTAGCTTAAGGTGACCAATATTACTTTCAAATCTATAGGTATTAGATACCTAGGCTTCAGGTATAGATATTATTATTTTAATAAACCAGAAATAATTTCTGGCTTAAGTTCCTTTTACAAAGGAACGCTTTATTTTATATAAGCAGTTAAGTAAGATAAAATGAAATTACATCTTATTCCAGCACACACAAGCTAAGCAGTCATTGACATTAATTTTTCTGTGCCTTCACTTTTACAGATATGAGAGATAAAAACAACCTATCTCACAACGTTGTTCTGAGAATAAAACAAGACCATGAAAGCTGAGCACTAGGCACTACGCTTTACATGTGAAAAGTACGCAATAGCTGTTAAGTTTTTTTAACTTTTAAACAAGTTTTGAAAACAAAGTAGCAAATAAGTAATCACTAAATAAATACAAGTAATAAATAACCAAATTAGAAGTAGTAATCCAATCAAAAGAAACGCTATGTTTTAACTTCATAAACTGAGATCATGAAAATGAATATTTAATTTTATACATTACTTTTACATGGATATTTTTGTGTCTTAAAATAATTTGTGTGTATTTTTAGCACTAATGCTGATTTGACAAAAGTCAAATACATGACAGCATGGCCAAAGCAATGCCACGTCCTCAAGGTAAGGAAAATGACCATGTTCTAGCGAAATATTTTCAAAAGCATGCTGTTCTAACAGATGTATTACTCTTTGGATAAGTAACCACCAACTATGAAGATATCTCATGAACATTACCTGGTCACCTCAAAACTGGCTAATAAAAGTTACAATGATTTAGCCAATTTCAGTAACAAAAGTTAACAAATTATCAGTGCTAAACTAAATCTCCCAATCCTACCTCCCTCTTTTATTATTTAACTCAGGTCTTTCTTGGGACGTATTCTCTGAACCAAGTACAAGCTGCCAAACCAAACTTGCCAAGAAACAAAATGATGTTAACTGTTTTTCCAGGAGAAATCAGAGACAGTAATATTATAGGACAAATGATTTTAAGAAAAAAAGAAAAAATCTACAGAGCACATCCTCTACATTTATTAAATTCCATACATGAGGAAAAGCATAATATAGGAAAAGTATTATTATAAAAACATATTATTTTACAGTCTATAAAAATTTAAAGATACTTTACATATTGAAATACCCTTCCAATCTTCTACCCTTACACTATAGATTAAAATTCTACATCTGTGCTATATAAATTTAGTTCCACTTTTCAAAAAACTAGAAATACAAGAATATGAAAAATGGGGACACTACAGAATCATACCTCAAAAGAACAATATTTATCTCACTTGTTCTTGTTCACTACTTTAAGTAGATATTTTACTTTGAAACATTTTTCCCGCTGAAAGTTTATCTTCTGTTTAAGTCTTGAGGGAGTAAGAGTGTTGCTTCCTGGGTACCTACTAGCAGTTAGCTTTCAGCAAATGCCAGTTACAAAGCTATCTAATAGTGGTTCACAGATTATTTCAAGAAATCTGTCACCTCTTTCATCATTTGTCAATGTTACAAGAAAAAAAATGCATCCTAATTCCTATGATTGCATGATCATGCTAATATGAAAATTCTGGTCTTATTTTTCATTTTTGTAATCTATAGAATTTTATTTTTATTTTTATTGTACATATTAACCAAGAATACTAAGTGTGAGCTCCAGAGTTAAAATTTTCCAAAGGATGAAGACATGGTAAAGGGAAAGGAAAGTTTGTGTTTTTTTTAATATGAGACACTTCACAAATAGAAAATAATATAGTCAGAATAATGAAACATCTATATCAGCTTTAAAACAATGACTGCCTAAAGATCATATTCCTCTAAAAGTTTAGACATTTGTAATCATTTCCTAAAACCACAGATTGTGATTTTAAAAAATAAAATCACTGTTAGCTCAACAGTTACTGAGATGCTAAATACAAAGTCAGCTCAAGTCTATAGACAATGTGAATTTAAATATGAGGGCAGAGCATAATACTGAAGAGATAATACAGCAATGAACCTTTATTTTAAAGGCAAGAACATATAAGACAAAAGGCAAGCAAAGCTACAGTTGTTACTTCTCTTGCCCTTAATTTTATTTTCTAATGTAACTCTTTATTTAAGTGTTATTTTGATTATGTGGCATTCTACATTCTCTTACTTGGAGTTACACTATGCATAAAAAAATGATGCCTTTTGTTTGTTAAATTGGAAAGGTGCTCTACTCTCAGATTTTGATTTGAAATCTAATTGGGGCCTACGAGATCAGAATATTTTAAAGGTAGAAGGTAACAAAGGGTAGGATTAGCATTTCAAATGTCATCTAAAAAGCAAATAAAATTAATTTTTTAATATATATATATTACTCAATATCTAGAAGTTTATTGGCCATCAGTCTTTTCTTCTCAAAATTATACATAGCCAGAACAGATTTACTAAAAGAAACATAATGATAGTCCTAAATTTTTGTAGAAATATTACTCAAGTAGTAATAAATTTGGATGAGCTCACTCCTTTGGTTGATTTTTATTATGTCAGATAAATAACAGTTTACTTATTATTTGATACAAAAAAAGTATATAACTAATCAAAATGAATAAATGGAACACTTGAATTCATAACGGGAAACTAAGCGTTAGAAAAAAATACTTGGAATGAAATTTTTCCACAGGCATAATACTTAGTGATTACAACAGTCTGAATTTCTGAAACTGGTTCCATGTAATTGTGATGTACAGAAAGTATACCTATGTGAGAAGTCTGTATTCTCTAAGCACTCCAAATAGCCAAGATCACCTACGAATCCAGTTGGCATTTCATGCCCTAAATGATGACTAGATATGGATGTTATAATTATATTCTACTACTTTATCACTTCTTTTCCCTCACTACGTAAGGTTTTACTCATCTGCTTCACTATGTGCATTGACTAAATTAGAGTTCACAAAAACTTCTAACTTCCATCTAAGGCAGTGGCAGTAAGGTAATTATTGACAGTTGGTGGTAGGATGAATGTCATGAGAGGTAAACAGTGATTCACATGTACCTGACATAATGATGTTTCATTTAAAATAACCTAGCCACCTACAAGTCATATTAAATGGGCAACAACATGGTGTCATCCACAAGGCTTGAAATTAGAATTAATTCTATCAATACTAAGGGTAGCCTTCCACAGGTTGCCCTAGCTAGAACGTGAACATCACCTAACGATGGCTTGACCAGGCAAAGTGTAGGAGCAAGTTCAGGGAAGCAGTGAGCTATACTAAAGTTTCAAAAAGTAAATCACAACTGCTAAGTTTCAGGGCAAAAAAATAAGAGATGGAACAACCTGACAAGTATTTTCTACCTTTCACTTTAAAAAAAGATATCTTACAGCCTCACTGCTGAAGTAGTCCTATGAGCAATGGGTACACAAACAGTTTGGGAGGATTCAGCATGAACAGAATTGACAGTTCCCTCACATGTATTAAGGATGCCAGCAAGACAAAAGCAAACATGGGATGTAGGGCACAGCTCAGGATGAGGGACTGTGGGCACCTCACAACCTCTCTGAGCTTCAGTTTATTCCTATATAAAATGAGTGATTCTTTTTTCTATATTAAATTTGGAAGCTAATACAACTCCTTTCAATCTTTTTCCTCCCTCCCCAGAAGAAATTACTTCCCAAACTTTGGTACACAACATGCATTTTTGTACACATGCTTTTATACAATTATATATCCGTACACAATACATAATTTTGATTTGCATGTTCAAGACTAATATAGTTTTAAACTCTAATAAATGCTTTTCTGTGAAGTCATTCAGATTGCTACCACTTATTCACTATTTTAAAAAATGCTACACTGATGTTTTTAAAACTGTATTTAATGTCTATTAATGTATTCTGATGCTCAAGTCAAAAAATTTCTTTAATGTAAAACCTAAGAGTGGAACTACTTGACCACTGATCCTTCATATCTTCAATTTTACTACATGTTACCAAAAGGGTTTTCAAGGTGTTTGTGATTTATAATTTCATATGAAATGTATATATTCTAAATACTTTGCATTTCCACCAAAACTCAGTAGTGTCAAACTTTTTCTTCTGTCATTATGAGTGCTATGAAAAAACATTCCACCCTTTTAGTGTGCATTTACCTGTTAATCAGAGTATATTTTCATGTTTATTTCCCAGAGTTTTCCTCTTTTATGAGCTTCCAGTTCATATACTTTAATCTATTTTTTTTTTCTATTGGGCAGGTGGTCCTGCTATTGTTGGCTATTGGCTTTCCTTATACATTCTGGGTACATAGCTAGTTATATTTATTGCAAATATTTTCTTATCTGTGATTGTCCTTTGATGCTCAGATAGTCTTAATTTTAATTAAAAAATATCAATAGTTTCCTCCAAAATTACTTCTCTTGTTTTTGATTTCAAGACCTTGTTCAAGTTATCTTTCTCTACTCAAAGCTAATAAATATACTATTCTACATCCTTCTTCTCTACAGTTTCAGGTTTTGTGTTTTTAATGTTTTTTTTTTTATTTCTGAAAGAGATAAACACAAATTCTAGGGCCTAATATACTTTGCTGTCTAAAATGGATGTAATAAAAATTTATAAAACAAATATATTAGCCACAAACTTCCACAAATTCACATACTAACAGGAAATGTGAGGCTAACAAAAGTGATATAGAGAGAAAGGAAAAAAAAAAAAACAGACTCATTCTGGAAATACTCAAAGTTTAGTTGTTAAAAAAATAAAGGAAAGCAAAGAAAAATTCATTTACCTTTCATTCATTCAGGCAACTGAAACTTACTAAAACCTACCTGCTAAATATATAGAGGTGAGATTATAGATTGAATTTATAATATATAGTAATACCTGCTATATGTGTGTATATGTGTTTGTATATGTTTACATGCTTGCCAGAAAATAAGAATGATGGGAAAAAACAAACATGATCTCTGTTCTCACAGAACTAAGAAAAAGAAAAATATTATCTAAATATTCTCACAAATAATTGTAAAGTTACAGCTACCTTAAGTGCTATGAAAGAAAAGTCTTTAGGAGCACCTGGGTGGCTCAGTCGGTTGAAAGGTTGAATATCTGACTCTTGGTTTTGGCTCAGGTGATGATCCCAGGGTTCTGGGACTGAGCTCCACGATGAGTGTGGATTCTCCTTTAAGATTCTCTCTCTCCCTCTGCTCCTTTCCCTAATTCATGCTGTCTCTCAAAAAAATAAAATAAAAATTTTAAAAAGTGAATGGCTTTTAAGAGTTTAGAATAATATAAATTAGTGATGTTTGAGTTGAGACATGAAATTTGGGAAGACACTGGGTAAATAAAGCAGGAATGAAAGAGCATCCCAGGCAGAGGGAGGAACAAGACAAATGTCAGTTTACATTTTATTGTCTCTTCCTTCTCATCTACTGAGCTAAGCAATAAAAACACCATCTTACAGGATTTTTTGAGTACTAAGGCTCCTTTGTACTCAAAAGTAAACTCTGTTCATTGTTCAAAGATCCAACATTGGTACTAGTGTCTGGCACACAGTGGATATTCAACAAATATTGAGTAATGTGAAGCAAAATGTTTCAATTCCTTCTTTGCGATGTAGGTGTTCTTTCATTCTGAAAAACTGGACAGTAACAGAGCTTATTCCCCCCAAAACAGAACTTGGCAGAAACACTCAAAATCTATGTGACTTATGATACAAAGCTCTAAACAAACCATAACAATTTTTTATAAAGATCTTCTATAAAAGCATATGTAAAATTCCCGATAAAAATATGATAGGAAATGCATAAACTTCTTCCATTTTTAGAAAAAAAGATAAAAGTAGATTTGTGAAAAGGCTATACCTCTATTGTATTTTGCATGTGCCTGCATTAGTATACACTCTGAATTCATTTATAATTACTTGGTAGAGCTAAATATGAATACACTACAGAAAAAAAAATCACACATGAACCAACTGCAACCTTTTAGTAATGTAATTCCCATATTTACCCATCATGCAGGAGCTAATTCATACTACAGAAAAATGCATTGTAGCAGAACAGACGGTACTTAATTGTCTGGTGCCAAATAGATACTGCTCATACCTCAAAGTGTAGCAAAGGAAACTCCCCAGGCAGGTTAAAGTCGTCATGGAAGGTTTCATGGAGTTAGGCCTGTAATGACAGCTGAGATTTGCATAAACAGAAAGGATTAAGTGTATATGTTGTGTGTGTGAGGGTGCTCTAAGTTACCTGACCTTAACAAAGTAGAAGATCTATGTTTGGATAAGTAAGGTGTGGTGAGTTTACAGAGGGCTCAAAAGCCAGGCAGACAAGTTCATATTAATTGAAGAAGGAAATAGAAACAAAATGCAGTTTTGAAATGAGAAAGCACCAGGAGAAACACCCATTTAGGGACAGTAAAGAGAATGTTTATTGCTCTATGCTACATGAAGAGCAAGATTATCAATAAATAGGACAGTCCACTTGTCAGACCTGTTTCAGAATATACTGAATCATCTTTGCACAAGTTGAGTACAAATGTAAATCTTCTAATGTGCTAAAATGAATGTATGTATAGCCAATGTTATCTAAATGAAATTGACCTGCAGTGGGCAAGCATACCTTTCATGATCCAATTTTACATGAGTTATCCTTAAATTAATAAGCATAATAACTTGGCATATTAACCCCTGACATGGATTCTTTTTAGGTTGCTCATGGGGTAAATGACATTTAATTGACAAGGCTGAAAAGCACAGAGTTTCACTCTTCAAATTTACTTATCACAAGAGCATCTAATATACATGCAACTCTTCCACTAGAATTAACACACTTAAAATACACAGCCTCCGTCATTCATTTTCTTTAAAGTATTCAACTCCTTAGCATTGCCTCTTGCACATAAGACATCCTTAATAAATAATTACAAAATTAATAAGGAACAAATGAATGATGACCTCGGTCTACAAATGCCAATAACTGATCAATGATAAAGTATCTCTGGCCAAAGGAAAAACAGGTATACTATATCAACTTATCATGTAAACCATGAAGCGCTTTTTAACATAATATCCTTCCTGCTCTGTGATGGCTAAATTGTATGTGTCATTTTGTCTTAGCTCTAGTGCCCAGTTGTTTTGTCAAGTACTAGTCTAGATGTTGCTGTGAAAGTACTTTTTAGATGTGATTAATATCTACAACCATTTGACTTAAAGTATATCGCCTTCAATACTGTGCATGAGTCTCACTCAATCAGTTGAAGTCTTAAAAGCAACAACTGAAGCTTGAGAAGAAAATGAATTCTACCTCAAACTATAACATAGAAATGCTACTTGAGTTCCTAGCCTGCTGGTCTGCCCTACAGATTTCAGATCTTCCAGGCTTCACAATCATATGAGCTAATTCCTTAAAATAAATCATATTACAGATAAATGATATAGGTACATACACTACTGGTTCTGTTTTTTAGGGTTTTGTGTGTGTGTTTTGTCTTTTTAGGATTTTTTTTTTTTTTTGGAAAGCACTGAATAACCTCTCCCTCTTAAAAAGCATTATTAAATTTATAAAAACGGATTCCATTATAAGAAATTACATTACTGTACACATACACATACTTAAAGATTGATCCAACTGTGTTGGCTTAATGTCAAAAAAATTCTAGTAAAACTTTAAATTCAGGAATATTTGAGATTTTTTTAAATGTCTTATTTATTTCTGAGAGAGAGAGAGAGAGAGAGACAGCGTGAAGGGAGGGTCAGAGAGAGAGGGAGACACAGAATCTGAAGCAGGCTCCAGGCTCTGAGCTGTCAGCACAGAGCCCAATTCAGGATTCGAACTCACAAGCCATGAGATCATGACCTGAGCCATCCAGGTGTCCCTAATTCAGGAATACTTGTACAAGACTCTTAATTAAAGTGGTTTTGAAGGGGAAGTGAACTTCATCACCTTCTCTTACTAAACAAGTATGTAACCACAGCATCTTTTCCTGACCACACTCTAAATCAGAAGCAATCATCACTTTTGGTCACCAAAGAGTCCTAGTCTTGAATGAGTGCTGAGGATTCCTGTGGTTGCACTTACACAATACAAATGATTTGCATGATTGCTAAAATGTATCCCTTTCTCCTAACAGTTTCATTATATAAGAACTAACCATGAGCACACATCATACTCACTCCTGAAAAAAGTTTAAGACAACTTTTCTTTTAGATAAATTAGAATACTTTTTATAGGAATATTTCATCTCCAGTATTGCTAAAAAAAATGACTGTAGTGGTTTTTAATCCATAAAATTAATAACATTATTTAGCATAATTATCAATATTCAGCAAATAAATTATTAGTTTTCCAAACTATGAGTTTATTTAGGGTAGGTCCAGAAAACCGTTGCTTTACTCTTTTTGTTTTACCACTTTTAAATCCATTCTTTTAAATGTAAGTTATTTTAGGAGCACCTGGGTGCCTCAGTCAGTTAGGCATCTGACTTTGGCTCAGGTCATAACCTCTTGGTTTGTGAGTTTGACCCCCATGTCCAGCTCTGTGCTGACAGTTCAGAGCCTGGAACCTGCTTCAGATTCTGTCTCTGTCTCTCGGTCTCTGTCTCTCTCTTTCTCTCTCTCTGCCCCTCCGCCACTCATGCTCTGTCTCTTATCTCAAAAATAAATAAAACATTTTAAAAAGGTTTTAAAAATAAATTTTAGTTATTTTGAATCTATAATATTTTTGTGAGTTCTATAACTAGGTTCCCAAGGGGAAAAATCACTAAGAAATATAGCTTTTCTTTTACTTCTTCATAACTGAAACATTCCTGCTGGCAATAGGTGGGGGGAGAGGGAAAGGAAAGAAAGAGAAACATATGACATATAGGTTAGCATATATATTCCAAAAACGTGAAAGAACTATAAAGTGGGATCTGTCTTTATAAATTTCTTTTAATAATGCAAGTGATTTTAGGTTTTGGTGTTGGTTTTGTTACCTCTATGAAAAGGCCACACAACCATTTCCTATGGTTCTTGAAATGCAGGAAATTTCTGACCAAAAGGAAAAACTGGTTCCTAAACCATTCTTGAAATATTCTTATATGGGAAGATGTATTCAGGCACATAGTTTACTAACATCATGTAAAGTGATAAGCAAGTCATTACAAAACCAGTGACAGGATGTCTTAATGTAAATGAAAGTTTTTCAAATTAAGTAGTCAATTACTGACATGATGGGATATTCACAGCAATGCTATGTGCAAGGGTGGAGTAATGGAAACAAGTACACCTGCTCTTTATGGCAGTCCAGAGATCACCAGGGTGGCTACAAGAAAAAGAAAAGTCTACCAACTTCCATTCTCAGCAAGAACCAAGGGTATTATGGGTACTGTAACTGGGAACTAAACTGTAAGCTTCAAGAGGAGAGGAACTATATAGGTCTCATTAACCAATATATACACAGGGCCTAGTAACATTTGTTTACTGAATAAAAATTCTGTCAGCCTCATGTGGCCTCAGATTTTCAGACATTTCAAACTATGGATCTAGGTTATGGGATGTGAAAGGAGATCCCACATTCCAGAGGTCTTAGAAAGTGAATGTGGAGTGGATGTTTTGGATTCCGGTTTCAGGAAGTGAAAACCCCGTCTCCTTTGACCCCATTCTCTTTATCGGCCTTTGTTCCTTGCTTACTTAAACCTTGCTAATCCCCTAACATCTGTGGCATATATGACCATACTTCCTAGAGTTCTCCCAGTCCTTTCATTTATTTTTTCCAAGACTTTTAGCCATTTTAAGTTACTCAATTCCAAGTTAAGAACAAATTTCCAGTCAATGAAAAGCCATGAAGAATAATATTCAAAGTGAGCCTAGTTGTGATTTACCATAAAGAACAAGGAGTAGTTTACACAGATGGACAAAATTCCAACTCACTCTTAAGCAGTATTCATTCATTTATCAATTACTAAGGATCTTCATATCAATGATTTAGATCAGCTGCTTGCAAAAACACAGTAAAATACAAAACCCCTGCCTTCATAGAGCTCACAATCTAAGGGGCATAAAACACAAGCAAGCAGTGAATTATGAAACTTTAAATAGAGCTCTGACACCCAGAATAGGCTTCTTGCATAGGACTGCAGTAGGTTTACATGAATTTGCATTTGAACTGAGCTTTGATGGGCTCACTTGAATAAACCAAACAATGGCAGGCTAGTCACTCCAAGTGAATGATGTAGTATCTCTGCAAAGGCAGGCTCTAGGATTAACAAAAACTAAAATATTTTGCACAATTTTTCAAGAGAGGGTTTCAGCAGAAGCCTAGTACCCTGGATAGCTCCCTTACCACAAAGGTGACTGGAGTGACAAGCACAGCATATTGGAACAGGGACTGGAGGACCTCCAGAACTTCAGAATTACCAATCTGCCCTATATTCAAATTAAAACTATCTGACTTTTAAATCACCTAACTCATTCATGCCCTGCATAGATCTCTGGGGCTTTGTGCTTTCTGTATCATCATCCAAAGGACTCAGGTTCACAGCTCCTCCCTCATAAATATATTAGGTAGCAATCCCTTCCTTCTCTTACTAAAGAGTTAGCACTATAGTGTCTTTATTCCTTTATCCCTCCAGTGTTTCAAGCAGTGCTTGGGCCTGCTCACAATTCCCACAGGGATGCTTCACATTACACTGTCCCTCTAATCAACTTAGACTATCCTACTAGAGAACACTTTATCCTTTCAGAAGCTGCACTGGTGTTGATGAAAAAGGTATCTCCTCAATATCACCACATTTACACCTTGGGTTACACTATAGGAAATACCTCTCAAAGTTAATTTTAGCAACAATGTTACTATAAGTTTATATGCTTGTTATGTACAAATTTCTAATGATTTTTAATGGCCCAATTTTGTAATCTGTATTTTTTTTAATGTTTATTTTTGAGAGACAAAGTGTGAGCAGGGGAAGGGCGGAGAGAGAGGGAGACACAAAATCCAAGCAGGCTCCAGGCTCCGAGCTGTCAGCGCAGAGCCTGATGCAGGGCTTGAACCCACAAATCATAAGATCGTGACCTAAACCAAAGGTGGACACTTAACTTACTGAGCCACCCAGGTGCCCCAGTAATCTGTATTTTTAAAAATACTCCTACAGGAGGTATATACCAGCTTTAAGGAGCTCACTTGTTAATGAATATTTTTTATGTTCCTGGGTCTGTGTGCATATGGATACAATACTAAAAATCAAAGTCAAATAACCATCCTTGAGCTATCTTCCCAGTAGTTAAAATCCTTTGAAAATTTAGGAATCCTGATATACAGATCCATTAGTTTGGCTATCCATTAAATATTTTGAAACCTTACCTAAAATATATCTGCATTTCTAATATTGAATTTGAACTACTTTCTTCCTTTTCCTAACTTTTTCATCTGACATTTTGTATGCTTTGTATGCTTTTCCTCCTTTCAAGCTTTTCTTGAAGATCCTATATTTCATATATTCAGACTTAATGTATTGGTAATTTGTATTCTATTCACAAAATCAACCAAAACATAAAAATAGTTTCTAAAAGAAGAATTGCCTAGAATTAGAATGCTAAGGCCTATATTTGCTTTATTTCTGCCATACCTTTATTCACATTTGTTTGGCTTTATTTGTAAACCAGATACAGGTTTGTGGTATGTCATTTGCTGCTACTGCCCAAAACAAAAAAAGCCACACATACGACAATAATACTCATTAGCAGAATCACAATCTTTAACTATTTCCAGGCAAGAGTTAATTGCAGTGAATAGGTACATAAGAAACATGACATGTTAATGTGAATTTGGTTGACAGGGAAGGTATAATATCACTAAGACTCTTAGAAGATTTGAATAAGTGCAGTACACCCGGCCTAACAAATACTTCTTGAACACAGGAATACTGCTAGTTTTCATTAATGAATAAGGAAAATCAGAGAACATATCACACCATCTGCGGTTTGCTTCTTCAGTTGTTATCCCAAACATGTCATATAGAAATAACTTTATGAAGAATGGAGAAGCAGAGAAGAATCAGATTACACTGAAATTAACAGTTGACTAGAAAAACAGGCAAATCCTAAACAATTCATATGCACATTCTACATATCTTTGTATACACAGATTACATTTGGGTACCAAACCAGACATGGAAGAATGTGTATTTCATCTTTTATGGATAAAAGCTATGCAGGAACTTTAGGAAGCCCAGGAGATGCATTCTTTTTTAAATGGATTGACTAATACATAATAAGCATTTACAAAATGCTTCTTGTCAATGATGAATGAGGTAGCTCTATTGTGAGACACAGCCAGGTAAAGGAAGATTACATGTAGCAAAATGAGGTAATCTGGTGATGGTCAGAACCTGGTAATAGATTTGCACTAAAGTCTGGGAGGCACTATGGAGACTCAGCTGTAAATACTTCCAAGAAGTCCAACCAGCCTATTTGGGAGCATGGCAATATGCCATAAGTAGTTGGCCTCATGGAAATCCAAGAGTGAGTATTGGAAATGAAAGCATACCTCTAAGAGGTGGTAATGTTAAGAAATATGGAAAAGTGATATTTGGGGGATTTCTGGCATACAAAAGGACTCAGGAAATGAGGTGATTTTAGACACAGGATCTGTCTTTATAGAAATAAAGAAGCTCTATCGAAACAAAAGCTTTGTGGGGTGCCTGGGTGGCTCAGTCAGTTAAGTGTCCGACTTCAGCTCAGGTCATGATCTCACGGTTTGTGGGTTCACGTTCTGCATTGGGCTCTGTGCTGACAGCCAGCTCAGAGCCTGGAGTTTGTTTCAGATTCTGTATCTCCCTCTCCCTGACCCTCCCCTGTTCAAGCTTTTGTCTCTCTCTCTCTCTCTCTCAGAAATAAATAAAAAACATTAAAAAAAATAAAACAAAGGCTTTGCTCAAATGCTAAGAGAAATGGTGACAATTGGGTAATTTATCAAGATTGACAGAAAAATATTCAGTGAGACTTCAGTTTCAGTTATAAGAAATAAGCGTTACTATAAATATGTTATAATATTAGAGCTGGACATCAAGGGTGGCTTAATGTTAAGAACCAAAGAGTTGGGTTAGAAACCAGTCAATCATCCTACCACATTGAAGGATTGGTCCTGAATCAAGAGCATGACTGAGGCTCCAGTTAATGATTAAATTATTCCAGCAGCAGAAATAAGTTCTGACAAAAGGTACAAAATATGCCATAAGTGAAATACCCATTTAAACTACCAAATATTTCTCTTCTTGTTGATATGCATCTACATTTACCCCTGTTATTGACTGATTAAAACACGTTATAAAATATATAACTTTGTTAGGGTCAGTCTAGTAAGAGGACTTCAGAATAACCAAACTCAACTCTTTAATTGTCTATGGACTCCTACAGAATCAGCCTTAAATATTTTCTTTGCTACAAACATTTGAACATTAATTAAACATACATTTAAATAAATGATTTGAAGGATGAAAGTCAAAAGAAACTAAATTGATACTACCATGTGATAATATTTCCAAGGAAATATGAATAAGGTGTTCAAAGCTGTGTCAACCTTTTCAGAAGATAAGCTATATATCACCAAATACAGAGAATATTTGATGTTTGAACATTAGTGCATTAAGGCACTCAGTCTTCAAATTAAACTTGTCTACATCTCAAATTTTTGTTAGCTAATTGGGAGATTTGGACCAGATGGGAGTAAGAGAATCATCACTGAATGGCACTGCAGGTACATACATAATAATGATACCGAAAAACACAATAGGCACAGACAGTCCTGAGTCTTGAATTAAATCAGGAATAAAGAGAAGATACACTCCATCACATTCTCTGTCTCCTGGCTTCATAATTTTTACATCACTGTAATTAAATAAGTAGTTTGATTTAGGGACATCTGGGTAGTTCAGTCAGTTAAGCATCCAGCTCTTCAATTGAGCTCAGGTCATGGCCTCACATTTTACGAGTTCAAGCCCTGCATCAGGATCTGCACTGACAGCTCTGGGCCTGCCTGGGATTTGGTCTCCCTGCCCCCACTCTGCTCTCTCTCTCTCTCTCATGATAAATAAACTTTAAAAATTAAAAAAAAAAATAGTTTGGGGTGCCTGGGTGGCTTAGTCGGTTAAGCGTCCGACTTTCGCTTAGGTCATGATCTCGCGGTTCGTGGGTTCGAGCCCCGCGTCGGGCTCTGTGCTGACTGCCAGCTCAGAGCCTGGAGCCTGTTTCAGTCTGTGACTCCCTCTCTCTCTGACCCTCCCCTGCTCACACCGTCTCTCTCTCCTAGAAATAAATAAAACATTAAAAAAAAATAAAAAATAAATAAAAAAAAAAAATAGTTTGGTTTAGATAGCTTGACAGACCATAGAATAAAACCGGTTTCTTCATCTATAAAACATATACAAAGACAACTTATAATGTTAGAAGAAATAGATGGCATAATGAATATAAAGTGCTTATCATGTAGACATGTTTAGCACATTAGAGCCAATGTTGTTAATAAAATATATCTCATCATCTGCAAAACAGAAAGGAAAGCAATACCTGTATTTACATATGTCCTAGGACTCTCTATATTTTAAAATCTTTTTTAAAGTATCTTTCTTTGGAAAACCATAAAACATCCTTAGAACAATGGCACAGTTACCCAACCAATACATGTTGGGCATATACTGTGTGTTAATACCTGATGATAAAATATTGAACCAATCTCATAAATACACATAAAATTAATATTGCAGTAAGTACCACAAGGTAGAGGAATAATCGAACTGAATATAGAACTGAAATAGAACCGAAACTAAATATAACAGGGCAATTGATGTAGCAAAGGAGACCATGGAAGATTTCCCTCACGAGGAGTTGATTGAACACATAACTGAAAAAGAGAAAAGGGATGAAGGAGAGAAAGAGAGAGAGACAGGGAGGGAGAGAGAGAAGGAGAGGGAGAGAGATATTAAAAGAGTTACAGGATGTGAACACATATATCTTTAATCTTGAAAGACATAGAGATGTGGTCTAAAACTTATTTCAGCACTAAGACTTGAGAACATTCCACATATGTGATGCTATTGTGAGCTTACTATTATCTTACAGAGAAAGAGGAGTATTACATTCCAACTCCAAAACTATCACATAAGAGTCAACAAGATTAAACAGACAATGGTCAAGCTCTGTACATTGTGTATATTTTTATGACTACAAATAAGGCCCAGCCTGAAGGCTTTAGGGTCCAGTTAAACTCTACACTTTTTAGGGGCACCTGGGTGGCTCAGTTGGATAAGCGTCTGACTACAGCTCAGGTCATGATCTCACGGTTCATGGTTTTGAGCCCCACATTGGGCTCTGTGCTGACAGCTAGCTCAGAGCCTAGAGCCTGCTTCAGATTCTGTATCTCCCTCTCTCTCTGACCTCCCCTGCTCACGCTGTCTCTCTCTCTCAGGAATTAAAAAAAAAAAAAATTTTAAGTTTTTTAAAAAATAAATTTTAAACTCTACACTTTTTAAATTACTTCACAATCAACAGCAAATATATGCACAAGTACAAACTCATTTTATTTTTAAATACAGAAATACATATGTATATAAATAAAGATGGCAATCTTCTGATGGAGAGTGTAATATTTTTCAGATCTACATAGTTAAACCTTAGTTATCTCTAACAGCTAAGGAAAGTATTTGGCTACAAAATGGGCAGAAGACACACCTGCCAAGTTTCACTATAAAATACACTAGGTCCGTAGTTCTCAAATTTGAGAGTGCTTAAGAATTGTATAGAGGAACCCACCCTAGAATTTTGGATTCATTCTGGGGATTGGCATTTTTTTTTTTTTTTTTAAATAAGAACCATTGTTCTGGGTTAAGAATTTGCCAATAGATAAGATGTTTCCTTTTAAACGGCCCTTAAATTTTATACTGGTATCAGAACACAGTTACAGTATTCAAAAGTTTTCATCAGCTTAATTAAAATTGTTTAATGCAGTAAAAAATGCAAAACCAAAAGCAATAATTTAAGTTAATCTAGGTAGAGGGCTAGGCATTTGGCCAAATAAATTGCATCTGTCAGTGATCAAATAGGAAATCTTTCTTCAAAATTTTATTATCATACCACAGATGCTACTGAACACTTTCAACAACCACCTTTCTCTTTTTTTTGGCCATTTTATTTACCGCACATGAAAACAACTTAAAATGCAATACAGTGCTATAAAAATAAGAACCAAAAACAGTATCTTGATACTATATCAATTGCAGTTTAGATTGTTCAGCTTTATATGTTTATATTACATTTAGTTTAAGCTATATATTGAAGAATGTTTCATTAGAGTGTTTTCTTTTATCAACCTCCCCATCTTTTCTCACTGCTTCCCCCACCTCAGACTTCATGTTTTATTGTTAACTGACACTCTTGCATAGTGAAGATAATATTTCTGATAGAAGTGTATGTCCTCAATATAGAGCAAACAGATTTTGTCACTATCCAATAGGGAAATAATCCAGGAGCTGTCAGTCATTCAGAAGGAGAGATTACATTATCAAAGTATTACACCTGTGACATATAGTCTAAAACCAAACTCAAAAGAGACCAATTAATAGATAGTCTGGTTTGTACTGTTACTATGTTGGAAATCATCCCATTCCTACATGAATATGGAATTGGCAATATAATAGGCTTTTCACTTTTGTAATAATTCTTATCTATTCACTGTCAACAAAATATATATATGAAAATCTTTTAATCCACCTAATCTGAAAGTAATTCTATTCTGTTATCTATTGAAAGTCATATCTAATATTTGTACTATTTCTTTACTGTCACCATAATATACTTCTAGGGTGTCATATTGAAAAGACAGGCTCAAAGTCAATTCGATGTTTCCTCTCGTGTTCTTAAAATGGGGAAATGTGTTTAAGCAGTTTTATGGCTGTATAAAAACAAACATATATACAAACAAATAACTAAGTTCAGAATGCTTAGAGACAGGACCTGCTCCTACTATTAATACCATCTATATACCAGAGAAATTTTTTAAAAAAACTTTAAAACGACTACTATTCTAAAACTATTCCCCACAAACCCTGCATCCTAGCTCTACATCCATGGAAAATAATGTAAAGATATATTAACTATTATGTGAGTGCATTCTAATAACTTTAAAACAAAAGTATAGAAAACGTCACTTAATAGCATATTTTCTATAAAATATTAAGCATTCAGTGAATGCTCACTATAACTGTTCTTTTACATACCTCATTCTTTTTTCCTTTAGAAAAAATCTAATGAGAGTTGGGTAAGGATGCACCTCAAACCTCTCATGATAGAGGTTATACCTGCTATCTTGTTATTAATACCAAGTTCACCATTTTCATGTGATGTGATATGTTTAAATATTTAGAGGAAGTATTCTCTACAAATATATGTTGAGCCTTTTGTTCATTAAAAGGCAAAAGAAATCAAAGATTTATCTGCTTAGGTACAGAAATTCAATTAATTTCCAGAATAGAGTGTATAGAATGCTGCACATCAAAAACCAATTCACCGTGCCCTTTACACAACTAATGCAACCACTTTGCAATATCTAAATCTATTTGAAAACAAACTTATTTCCCCTTATATCTTTCATTCTTTTGTATAATTCTAGGAGACTTACATCTTATACCTTATATTTTCATTGCCAAGCCATTAATCCTATTTATCCTTTACGATCAAGACAAAAGAAGTCTTACCTACCCCTGAAGCCTTTTAGAAAAATCCCCGTATAAAATATTATTGTTATGCTTTGATTTCCTGCAGTCTTTGTTAGACATGCAATCTCTTATAGTCATGGATTGTTAACTTTGTTCAAACATGTTCATCAGATTCATCCCAAATGAAGAGTAAGCTCATGAAGGGCAAGGAGGAAAGTCTTATGTTCCTCCACAATGCCTAGATAGTGCCTTGTACAAGAGAGGCCCATTGTTGTGAGTACTCTGTTGATGAATTTGATGTAAATTAATATTCTATAGTATAAATAATACATCATTAAACTAATAAACAGTTGCTGATTCTCTGACAGTATGAAAGAACAAAAAATCCATAGATGTGACTTTTTAATGATTACAGTAATATAATTCATCAAGTACATTTTAAAAATCCCCATCATTTCTACATTCCAATGACTCAGGAAAGTTAAGGTAGCAAACCACAGAATGGGGGTCTCAGTCTAAGTTCTAATATAAAATATAAAACTGCACATGTTCTAATATTGAAAGCATATTTTACTTATTTCTGAAGTAATCTCTACACCCAACATGGGGTAGAGATCCCAACCCCGAGATCAAAAGTCACATGCTCTATGGACTGGCACTGAGCCAGCCAGGCTCTGCAAAAATGCATTTTAAACCAAGTTAGGAATATAACTATATTAAGATAACAAATCTTAACTCTGCTTTGTCTTCAAAATGAACAGGACTGTTAATGAAAGGTACTTTCACACTTAGCAACAACAACAACTAACAACAGTTTGCATGTTTCTATCAAAATAAGGAGCTCCTTAATTAATATCAAATGAAGACAAATCACTCTGACAATAGGTTGACCACCTTACCACTGTTTCTTCTCTGTGAAACTGATGAAGGAGTGGTTGGAATGTCAATGTTTTAAAAAACACTGTGCTTGCCAGGCGCTTAGAGACATCACTATTCAAAATAATAAAGATACTCTACTGTCCTACTCTCTCAGTCACCACCCAGTCCTAGGTTCAATGAAAGCACAGGTTACTACTTCTAAGAACAAACATAAATTTGCTGAATGAAGCATTACTGGTAGACACTGTTCCAAGTGATCTCCAAGCTTCAAGTTATGTCTTTGGAATCTGTACCGACTATAAAGCAAATAGAAAAAGAAACCGAAACAAATTGTGTTACAGCCTGGATTAATAATATTTTATTCTTTTCTAAATAGATAGCCCTTAATCAGTAATCGATACAAACTCACCTAAGTGTCTGCTTCTCTTTTCTCTCCAAGACTTTTTAACAAAACCAGCTTTACAGTAAAATGTGTGAGCATTATTTTGAATATCCTTTCTTAAAGATAGGGATGGAGAAAATGTGTTACATTTCAGTGGGAAGATATTCAACTGTAAAGATGCGAAAAATGAAACCAGGTAGGTACTTTGTGTCTTCTGGGTCCTAGTGATGGCCTCTAGAGATAAGACAAGTGGAGAACAAGTACGTAAGAACATTAAAAGGCAAGGGATCAGTAACTTTTAAGAAACTTTTTTTTTCTACCTGTAAAGGACAAGTGATTTCTGACTTCATTTCATATTCCAAGTCCCAGGAGAGTGGGGGGCTGGGGGGTGGAAAGCAGAACTGCTTTAAATTCTAAGAGGAGAAATGGAGGAAAGGAAGAGAGAAACGAAAGAGAGAAGGGGGGAGGGAGAAAGAGGCTCAGGATACACTAAAGGAAACCCCGAGAAATTTCACAACTCTTTGCCATAAATAGCCTTTCTTCTCACTCTGGAGACCTCCTTTACATCAGCAAGCTCAGCCTCCACGCGCAGAGCAGCACCATTCACAAATCCCTCCGTCACGCCATCGCGCAACCCTACCCCTTGATGGCACTGCCTGTACGAGTCCCTAGGATACAAGCCAAAAGCCGAGGGGGCCCATGGGTTTCACCTGAAGGCTGATTATCTTTCCAGGTGAGCCAAAGCATTGATTAGTCATGAGCGCGAACACACACGAGTGAGCGCGCGCGCACACACACACACGCACACACCCCTCCCCGGAGTCCTTGACGCGCCACCACAAAGCAATTTGTTCACACGAAGTCGCTGCTGTTCCCGTCTCCGCTGGGGAAGGTCTCGCCTCCGAGCTAAGAAGCCAGCGCCTGAGGACACGCAGGCTGAGGCGAGAGGCGGTCCCGGCTCCGGCACTGCGGCTCCGCCAGGAGCCACGGGCTCCCCGCCCCCCTCCCCCGCTCCGGCGCCGCCCCCGCCCCGGCGCCCGCAGCCCCGGGAGCCCGCGCTGGCCGGCCGGCCGTCCCTACCTGCGGGACCCGAGCGGCGAGGGAGGGGAGAGGTCCGGAACCTGCGCCAACTCTTGCCTCTTCGGCGGCCCGCGCTCGGCATCGCCCCGGAGCCGCGGCCGCCGCCAGCCGGAGCAGAGCCCTCAGGAGCGCGGAGGAAAAGGCCACGCAACGCGCGCGAGGAGTCGCCGGCCGGCCGCTGAGCGCCCGAGCCGGTCCGCCCCCCGCCCACCCTGCCTGCAAGGCCGGGTCTCTGCGCCGCGCACGCCGGGCCCGCCGCCGGAGCCGCGGGCCTGGGCGGGGGCTGCTCCCGGGCGGCCCGGGCGCGCGCGGTCACCTGCCCGCCAGCTACCCCGCGCCCGCCGGGGTCTGGCCCCGACGCAGCTGCGACGCCACGCGCGACCCTCCGGGCGCGGGGGCGCCGGGGGCGTTACTACCTTGAAGGGCTCCGCGCCGCTTGTTAAGGCTCCTCCTGGGCACTCTGGAATTTGTGTCTTCGGGGCACGGGGGTGTCTTTCCTGGTCCCCCTCCTCTGCCCTCCCCTCCTTCTCGGCTGTTAGGCTCCTTCTCTCCACTCCCGGTTGCAGAGTCGAGCTGCGTTTTTTTAATAATCCTCCTTCTCCTGCCTGCGCCAGCAGAGCTGCTGTGCCTGAGCCACCGCTTCCCAGTCAGTCATGTTGTTGAGAGAGAGAGAGAGAGAGAGAGAGACGGATTGGCAGTCGGTCGGCGACTATTTGTGGTGAGAGAGAGAAGAGCAGAGCCAGAGGAGGGCAGGGGAGGGACGTGGGGAGGCGCTTCCAAGTGTGTGAGTGCGCGGAGTGTGACTGTGTGGGGAGCGCCGGAGCCACCTCCACCGCAGGCCGCGCTCCCCGACTGCGGGGAGGGCGGCGGCGAGCGCGGCCTTTATAGGAAGGGGTTGGCGGGGGGGCTGAGCGGGGAGCGGGGGCTTCGAGGGCGGCGCCCAGCCAACTGCGTCTGCTGGTTACCACGCACGCATACTCATGCATTAGCGCGCGCGCACCCACGGCTGGCCCGCTGCTGAGTTTTCATTTTAAGGGAAGCCGTTTCCGACCGCGCTGACTTGGCTTCCCCCTGAGCCCATCGTTGTGCGTGTGTCGGGTCCAACTGCTTTTGGCGGTTCAAATCAGGAAAAGGGGGAGTCTGAACCAGTGAGAAGGGACCTCAGATGCTGAAAATGCACTGTCTTTGCTCTCTAAGCCACCAACGTTACCTCCTTTCTCTTCCACCTCTCAGGGAGGAAATTGTGAGGTTCTTTCTCCCCTTAGTCCCTCTTACGAAACCTATTCACATCCTGACATGTCTCTTCACTCCATGGCAGCAAGGAAAGAAGCCGGACTTCTCTCCTCTAAGCAAGTCACAGTTCCCAGGAATCATTGACAGCACTCAGTTCTTCTGTACGGTCATGAAGCATTAGGGCTGTGACCCGGAGTGGTATTTGTGTTCCTACACCTAAGGTCCTGGACCACACGGGAATTACAAACAGAGCCAGCTACCATTTTGGTTTCATTTGACAGACGGGCCTCTTGTGAAAAATTTCTGGCTTAGAGATGGGGAAGACTTCAGATGTATGGTGCTGTTGCTTACCGGATTTATTTCTCCTGATTCTTTCTCCCATTGTATTGCCTCATTTCCTTTCGGGTTTGCACTGGGTCCTGAACTCTTTCCCATCCATCCCCTTCTTTATCACCACTCCTATATATTTATGTCTAGCAAGCAATACAGCAGATGAAGTGTATTTAACTGTGCGTGTGTGTGCGCGGGCGTGTGTGTGTGTAGGAAACATTTTTTACATAAATTTTTTAATGGTTTTTTTTTTTTGAGAGAGAGAGCATGAGCAGGGGAGGATTAGAGAGAGAGGGAGACACAGAATCCGAAGACAGGCTCCAGGCTCTGAGCTGTCAGCACAGAGCCCAATGCAGGGCTCCGAACCGTGAGATCATGACCTGAGCCGAAGTAGGAGGCTTAACCGACTGAGCCACCCAGGTGTCCCCATTTTTTAACCCATTCTGTTTGGCATGTAGGACCATTTCTAGATAGATGATAGACCTGTAGTGTGAAGTTTGGACACCTGACATCACCTCCATAACTAGACTGCTGAACACCTCGTGATCTCATGCACTACTGACCACAGCTGTTGAAATGTGAATATATTGGGTTGTAAAAGCAAGGTGTGCTTTTTGAATATTAATGGTTGATGTTATTTTGGCATGGAGACTGCCTTGATTTGGAGTGACAACTATGGAAAATTCTTATTTTAATAAATGTGACAAAAGGAAGTTAAGAACATTTCAGAGGCTAGGGAGTGGTAAAAAGGTTGACAACTCAGTCTCTATCAGTAGCTCATGGCCATTGCTATGTCCTCAGGTTTTTATCAAATACTTGCCCATTATACATTCTCCATTTTATTTTTTTCAAAATTTTGTTAATGTTTATTTATTTTTAAGAAAGAGGAGGGGCAGGCAGAGAGGGAATCCAAAGCAGGGTCCAGGCTCTGAGCTGTCCGTACAGAGTCCAAGGCAGGGCTCAAACACGAAAGCCTTAAGACCATGATCTAAGCCAAAGTCAGCCACTTAACCAATTGAGCTACCCAGGTGCCCCTTTATTCTCCATTTTACCTTTTTCACTCTGATCTTCATTCCCTAAAGTTTTTCCATGTCTCCTAAAAAGAGTTTAGAGTCTGTTAAAGTCCATTAAAAGTGGCTTAAGCATATAATCAAGAAAAGGCAGCAAGGTTGGGGCCAGTGGACAAATACATCAATAACATATAAATACAGGACATTTTAGCTCCTTTGATTAAATATGGGAAATGGATGTATTAACAAAGGATATTGGGATTTAATGTGTGTGTGCCCTGTGAAATTATAATTTTTTCAGTTTTACAGACCAGGAAAGTCAGGTTTGGGAGGGTAGGTAGTTAACGTCAGGTCGCTTATACATTAGTTGATGCAGCTGGAGCTCAACCGAATTGGCCCTATTCTGCTGTCCATACCACCACCCATTCAGAACACCTGGTTTCATTAGATGTCTTAATAGTTTCTTAGCTTTTGATAATTACGAAATAAGCTGATCTAAAAACCCTGTGGTATTTTCCTTCTACCTCCCTCCTACTTTTTCCAGTGCAAGAAAGGATTACAAAATATTTATTGTTTAGAGTTAGACAAGTATTTCAAAAGTCTTAAATACTTGGACTTATGAATGGAAAATGTTAGGAAACTTTTCTCCAAAGTCCTTAAAAAAGGAATCCTGCTATCACTGCAAAAGAAAATTCTGCAGAAGAGATATTCCTGATCTGATCATTAGCATTTAGCCAGTAAATATGTGTTTCTTTTTACAAGCTACAAATCAACCCTTAAAAAAAAAAAAAAACAACCTTCTATCCCTAAGAACAATGCTTAACCATATTGGGGAAGTTTTTTTGTGGTTTTTTTTTTTCATCCTAATACTCTATTTAATTGTCATCAATAATGATAATTTAATAATGACCTCTATATTGCATACTTCAAAATTATGCATTAGACTAGATATTTCAAGGGCATTTTTTGGTAACCACAACTGATTATAATTTTCACACTCTCAACTGCATTCATAATTAGTGAGAACCATGACAATCTGTCGATTGCTTTTATTCATTAAGGTATTAAATAAGCCAACATTTCTCGCTTAATTTTCTAACAATTTTCCTTCCAACATAAAGTCTAGAATTCATATACACTATACCAGAAAGACGTATGAAAATGTTTAACCTAAAACACTTGTGAAAAGTTGACTCATTTTAACTATTTTGTATTTGTTACTGAAAAAAAAATCTGTACTAGAAACTGCATTTATAAATTCTAATGAACAACATTTCAGAAGTCAATGAATTACTCTCTTTTAAGATTATTTAATGTTTCAAGTAGAATTTCCCACTTTCCTATACTCTCAATGATACAATTTTTGTTGTGATAAGAAAACAGAAAGTTAATGACTCTTTCCAATTTGTTCATTTTCATCTCTTATGCTTGCTCCTGTTTGGTTCCCAAGTGCATTTAACTGGCAAGTTCAATGAAGATTTGGCATTGTACCATTTGATGAAAGCAGAAAAATTAGGTTGCCAATTACATATGTGCCCCTTATGTGCACTGAATTCCCACTGAATGAAATGATGAGCCAAATTAGAAACTCTTCAGTAGTGGTACCTAAAAAGTGAAATTAGTGCCTAGGGAAGGTAAAGAGGTAATTTTTCTTTACGATGCAGTTATGATAATGAAATGTAGAAGATGTTTTAGAAAGTGGATTCACTTTAAAATATTTGCAAACAATATAGATGAAGTATCAGAAAATAACTTTAAAACTTGCATTTCTTTTTTTATCCTAGCTATTTATCTTCCTTTGATTTACTTCATACCCTATCATCATTATCCAATCTTTATGAAGAAAGCTAGATGGTCTCCTCTTTGCTTTAGCCTAATAGTATAAAATAAATAGTATAATAACAGTATAAAATAATGAAAAAAATAATTGTACATTTGTTATTAACATTCTGAATTTCTGGGGCATCTGGGTGTCTCAGTAGGTTGAACATCTGACTTTGGCTTACGTCATGATTTTGCAGGTCTGTGAGTTCATGAGTTCAAGCCCACATCTAGCTTACTACTGTCGATGCAGAGCCCACTTTGGATCCTCCGTTCCCCTCTCTCTACCCCTCCCCTGCTCTCTCGCTCTCTCTCTCTCTCTCAAAAATAAACATTAAAACATGTTCTTAAAGTATACTTTTTAAAAAATGTTTATTTATTTTTGAGAGAGAGAGAACGTGGTCTCTTTAGTGGAGCAGGGGCAGAGAGAGAGGGAAAGAGAATCCGAAACAGGCCCAAGCAAACTTCTCGCTGTCAGCATAGAGCCCCACACCCGGCTAGATGTCACAAAGTGTGAGATCGTGACCTGAGCCATATCAGGCACCATGGTAAATTATCCTTTTGTGATACTGTTATAACATGAATGTGACATTATGAGTATCTTAGAGCAAGTAGCCTTAATGGAGATCAAGACTAAAACTTGCACGTGGTTCAAGATCAAGAACTGATGAGAAAGTACAAGATAGAAGAGAGGGGGATTGGCCCAAGTGTAGTTCAGGGTCGACAGAGCACAGGAAAAAGCTCCATTTTAATATGATATTAATTGGGGCAACCTCCAGGTAAACAGAGCATAGTAGACAAGAATTTAGACAGAATTATCTTCCAGAACTCTGGTAATGGGGACTAGTAAATGTCTTTTCACAGCAGAAATACTGCAGAAAAGCCGGGTCTGTTCATGTTCTTACCCTGTGAAGGAAACTAAAAGGCCAGCCAGGTCAACTGATCAGGATTTCAGGGAGGAATCCTTGGCAGAATCAAGTCCAGATGACTGGGTCATAATACTCACTGCGTGAGCTGTCTTTGATCTGGGAACTACATAGACACCAAGGCTCCATCCCATAGGCAAATGCAAGACTATTAAGGTGCTTGTATGCCACTGTCCTTGTCACTGGGCTACCATGCCTCAGGTTTACAAAGTGAACCAATTCTAAGCTCATTTTAATGAGCTGAGAGAATAGTAAGCAGAGATTGTGGAGAGGCACCACTTACCAACAATTGAGGTAATCCTGAATTTCCAGGGGAAACTCTCAAGTTTAGAAAGCTGAAAAAAGTTGAAATTGTAGCAGGAGGCAAAAACTGACATCAACATTAATGTCCTCTGAATTCATGCCTCTGTTTTATAAAGGAAGTACACTGTATTAAAAGTAGTGTTTATCATGGTGCCTGGGTGGGTCGGTCGGTTAAGCGTACAACTTTGGCTCAGGTCATGATCTCACAGTTGGTGGGTTCAAGCCCCACATTGGGCTCTCTGCTGACAGCTGGGAGCCTGGAGCCTGCTTCAGAATCTGTGTCTCCCTCTCTCTCTCTCTGCCCTGCTCCTGCTCACTCTCTGTCTCTCAAAGACATAAAATTTTTTTTAATAAATAAAAATAGTGTTTAACAACATAAAAATCAAAGGAATTTTTATAAGCTAATTCACCAGTAGAAATTTTTCCTTTTATATAGTTCTTCTTTTTATATATCCAAATATGATTAATAAGATCTTTTGGAGAATGACTTTAGGATTTCTCACCTAAAGAGAGATTTTTTTTTTCCTGATTACAATATAAAAAATATTTAACCCAATAAATTGGTTTATTTGTTGATGTCTATGGGTTATATCTATCAAAGTGATTTTTTTCTTGAACTTTTGAGTTCTTCTATTATGAGTATACCAAGCATCTATTTGTAGGCATTTCATTAAAAAAAATATAACTGACACCTTTTTTAAGAAACATAATTAAATGATCTCTAAAAATAGTTTATTGATAAAATCTGTAAACTATAACAATGCATTTACATATAAATCTTATAACTAGATTCAATAGTAATAGAAGAACTATAACAAAACTGTAAAAGCACTTTCATACCAGTTAGGTATATAGTACAAATAGACAATGCAAATAAAATAATCTAAACCATATTAAACCAGTACTTAAGCAGGTTGGAAACTGGTCTTACCATCTGTCAGTTTCTATACTGGCAGTTTCACAAATGAGATCTCTTTTTAACAAAACATCACAGCAGGAGATACAGACATGTGAATTGTAATTAAAATGTGAAAAATGCATTTCCTAGTTTTTGTCATTTGTATAAAGCTTCTCTTACATTGTGAAATTCTAGACATATGAAATTATGTGAAATAAAAATCATTTTTATTTTGCCAAATCTATACATTGTTTGACCAGATTTCTTACTTCAATAATGAATGCACATGCTCTCATGAATTAAAGTGTTTTTCCCTTATGCCTGGTTCACTCAGTAATGAGATTCAATTATTTTTAATCATCCAAATGTAGAAGGTGAAAAGAAATAATTTGTATATTTTTATGCAGTCTAGATCTGCTGAGGACTAATTTTATTGCTTTATAATATTTACTTACAATTATATTATGTAAATAAAAACAATATTGAATTTTATTCATTTTCTGGAAAAAATAAACCTAAATGAGATACTAAACTCTGTAATGGAAAAGCTGTCTACATTTTATACCTGGGTGAATAACAGTTTCTCTGATTTCTAAGCCTTTACGTACCGTAGAAATCAAAATATGCAATGTATGGAGTGTAACTATTGTTAATGCTCTGTATTAATTGCTAAATATTGAATAAGTGTTTAAGAAATCAGTAGAGACATATCTCAAGTTAAAAGTATATTAAGTAAAGTTAAAATAGCATATTAACATTCAAATATATCTTAATTTTTATTTTCACTCTCCATCTTCAACATCCTGGATGTTTTATAGAAACTTAAGTTAATGTTAAAGAAACAAGTATTCTGGGATGCCTATGTGGCTCAGTCAGTTATGCTCCTGACTATGTATTTTGGCTCATATCATAATCTCAAGCCCTGGTTGTTTGTTGGTGAGTTCAAGCCCTGGGTGTTTGGCTCTGGGCTGATAGTCGAGAGACTGCTTGGGATCCTCTCTTTCTCTGCCCCTCCCCTGCTCATACCTACAGCCCCCCACTCTCAAAATAAATAAACATTTTTTTAAAAAAAGATAGCAGGTATTCTTCACCCTTGTCATTATGGGACTTATTACATGCATGTATACTATATATCCAAACCCATTCAACCCAACTACTGGGGTATAATATAACAGTGCTTTATTTTTCACTGTCTTCACTTCCAACTTTCTCTCCAACTGTCAACATTTTAACCCCACTGAGATGGATACTAGGATAGTGAATCATTAAATCACCATGTAATTGTAGGTTTCAAATATGGCTGCCACAAAATATCCTATCCCATATGTACCTCTTACAAGGATACATTGAAACCATTCTGACTGAGTAGTAAGTAAGGATTATGTCCCTTCCCCTGAACCTGAGAAGAACTTTTTGACTGCCTCCATCAATAGAATATTATGAAAATAATGCTATTTAATTTCCTAGTTTAATTCAGAAATTGCCATTCATGTTCTCCTTGTTCTCCTGGGACAATTGCTTTTGGATCATAATCACTTGCTATGGAGACTATGTAAGGGTCCTAGAGACCTGTGGGAAAGAACTGATTGCTTCAGCCCTCAGTGTTATCTGACAGACTCCACATGCACCCAGTGCCAATTTGTGAGCCAGGTAAGTGAGCCATCTTGGAAGTAGACCCTCTAGCTCCAAATCTAACCACTCCAGCCAGCCATTTGGAGTGAAAACAAGCTGTAGTCATTTTTTACTGCTGCATAACAAATTTATCACAAACATAGTAGCTTAAAATAATATTCAATATTAGATCACAGTTCTATGAGTCAGAATTCTTGCAAAATGTGGCTAGTTCTCTGCTCAAAATCACAAGCCTGAAATCAAAGTGTTAGCCAGGCTGAATTCTCACTGGAGGCTCTGGGGTGTAAATCAGCTTCCAAGCTCTTTCTGGTTGTTGACAAAATTCAGTTCTTGCAGTTGTAGTACAAAGGTCTCTGTTTCCTTGACATATGGCTGCTTCCTTCTACAAGCCAGTAAAAGCAGCTTTGAATCTTTCTCATGCTTCAAATCTTTAACATTGTCTTCTTCCCCAACCAGAGAAAACTCTCCCACTAGACTATAAGCCAATGGTGGGCTCCTGAGTGATTTATTCCTCATTAGATCCCTAGTGACCAGCTGAAGCAAAATAATGTGTGCTCAGGTGAGACAAAGGGTGGTGCATATGAAGATTTACTCTCTTTATCAGTTCTTAAAGATGATATGTAATAGAGAAAGCTTCTTATTCATTATTCCTTTAAAAACCTTTATTTTCTTCCAAACTATTAGATGTCTTTTTCTTTGAACATATTTTGTAAGTTATCTTCCTTCTAAACTGACTTTAAAAGTGATAGTTGCAGAATTATTGGAGCAATTTAGATGAGCAATGTTCTGTTATAGGAAGCGGTATGGTGAGGTCTGATGCAAGAACAGAGCAGGTTGTCTGAGTCCATTGAGGCTGTTATAACAGTGCTCTAATCACTGGCAAATGGTTATAAAAGACAAATTTATTTCTCATAGTTCTGGGGGCTCGGAAGTCTGAGGTTAGGGTGCCAGCATGGTTTTGTTCTGGTGAGAGCCCTATTCTTGGTTCATAGCCAGTGCCTTCTTGCTATGTCCTCACATGGTAGAAAAGGCAAAGGATCTCTGTGGAGAGTCTCTTTTTGTAAGAACCATAATCTCATTCATTGGGACTGGGCCCTCATGACCTAAGCACCTCCAAAAGCCCTACCTTCTAACACCATCACATTGGACTAAAGCATTTCAATGTATGAATGGGGGTGGGGGCACAAAATTTCAGACCATAGCACAGGTTAAGACTTAGGAAATGTAAAACCTCAGAATAAACTCAACTGTTTCCAAGAAGTTTAAGTGATGCTGGAAGTGAGATATGATTCTTTGTATTACGGTGTTTCCATTTTTGACTCATTAATAAATAATTATTAGTTTTCTTCTCCTTCATATATTGTGACCATGTTTATGAGTGAAAGTTCCAACCAATAGAATGCTGCAGTTCTGAAAAATAGCATGAGATTTTGGTGTATCGGTATAAGGCTGAATCATAGGAAGTAAATACTGAATAAAAAATCTGAAATGATACAAGTAAAAGAGGTGAGGAAAACAAGAAAACTAATCTTGAAATAACTCTATGAGTAGTTCTTGTGGAGAGAATTCCTAGATAAATTAAGCATAATCATTCATTTAGTCATGCAACATAGACAACAAAAGTAAACAGTTATATATTTATTACTATTTTCCTAGAAAACTAAATAAAAGTGACAGACTGCACGTCAGACTAAGCATACTGGAAGAACATATTCACTAGCATGATACATAAGAATTATTTCAAGATCTATATTAACTGTGTTAATTTCTCACCAATCTTGTGTTGTTATTATCTATAAACCATGTTTACTTAGAATCATAAAAAAGTAGAATTTGAAGGGATCTTAATCATTCAACAAAATTGTAGTGAAGTTGTTAAACAAGCCAAATATTGGCAACCAAAATGGGGAGGGGGGAAATTCTCACCACAGAGACAGTCATGAAAACAAGTGATTAGAATATAATATAAAGTATAATAGAAAAGGTCTTCAAGGAAATAATAATCCATTAATAGATTAATTACATTAATTACAAAAATTAATGGACATAATGTCCACTAATTATAACAAATGATTACAAAAGTTAACTCTCAGCCTTCATTTTTATTTTGATGGATTCTGGAATCGAGTGACTTTGTACCATGTTAGCTAAACTGGAACTGTGTTTCCCAGAATTCCCTTTCCTGCATTGCAGTTGTCAGAAAAAGTCTTCATAAGATCTGGGTGAAGAAATGAAGCAGCAACTTTATGCGTACTGAAGGTTAGTGAAGGGAACCAGATGCAATTTCAGTGCAAGCTCCTTGTTATTGATCTGCTAGCTTACCTCATTGGTTTGGGGCAGCAGCTGTACCTTCAGCTCCCTCAGTTCCTGCCAGGATTCCTCTTTTAACCTCTCAGAGTGTACACATACAAGGTGTAGAAAACTGCATTGTGAAGAGTCCTTCTGCATGTCACCATCTGCATATTACATGTAAGGTTGAGGTTGGAGGTGATGAAAGACAAATGTAGGTAGAGATTATCTTCTGGAAGTCCAATTTATCCTTAGGATTCTACTTTGTCCCAGTTTACTTCCTAACTGCCAGTTCTGTTGATCTCAGTGACTTTAAACTCACCATTAAATGCAGTGGCCATAAGACTTCTCAGTTCACACAATTGTATAAGATCCAGTCCCTATAATCAATACCTTAGTCCATATCACTCATATCAGTTCTGCTTCTCTGATGAAACACGTACTTACATGGATGTATTTTACAGAAAACAAAAAGAATATTGAGAATTAGATGTGGGTGGTGAGGAAAAGAAGAGTCAAAAATGGCTAAATCACAAATTAACATAATTTTAGACATTTCCTCCATTTGACTTCTGGGGCACCACAGTCCCCTGTTTTTATCCCAAACTCTCCCTATACATTCTCAGTCTGCTTGGCTGGATTCAACTCACCTCCATGACCTCTATAGGTAGAATGTTCCAAGACTCAAGACTTAAACTCTCGTTTTCTATCTACACACACTGTTTTGGTGAGCTTGGGGTTGTGCTGCCTTCTGAATGCTGATGACACCCAAATATCTATCTTCACCCTTGAATTCATGTCTATCTGCCCATACTGTGTTT
The DNA here is from genome assembly GCF_003009895.1 of Hyaena hyaena. Taxonomy (NCBI): domain Eukaryota; kingdom Metazoa; phylum Chordata; class Mammalia; order Carnivora; family Hyaenidae; genus Hyaena; species Hyaena hyaena. The sequence goes on from NW_024080888.1 coordinate 1,220,951, forward strand.
GTGCTTCTATAGAGAAGCATCTCAAGCTTAACATACACAAAGCCTTCTGGGTTCCTCCCAACACCTGTTCTGTATGTGGCCTTTCCTATCTCAACATCCACTCTATTCTCCTGGTTGTGTTAAATACCTTTGGGACATTCTTAGTTTCTCTTTTTCTTTTCTAATGCACATCTAATATGCCAGCAAGTCCTGCTAACATTATCTTCACATTATATAAAGTATTGAGCCACTTTTCCAAACTTCAACTACTTTGACTTAGTTTAAGCCACCATCATCTTTCACCTGAGTTATTGTGATAACATTCTAACTAATCTCTACATCTACCTTTGTTACTCACGGTATATTATCAGCACAGAACACAGTGTTATTATGATCTAAGTCAGATCATGCCCTGTTCTGCTCAAAATTCTGCAATGACATTTTATCACACTGAGAGGAAAAGTTGTTAGAAAGGTCTACAGGCCCTGAGTTTCATAATTCTCCTTGCATACCGCCACTATTTGTTGTCGCATTTCCCTTTGTGAAGGAATTCCTGGTTACATGCAGGAATCCCTTCTTTCTTTTAGATTTTGCTCAAATGTCACATCAGTGAAGCCATCTCTGGCTTTGTATCTAAAATAGTAATTCCACCACCACACACATGCTCACATCCACTTCTCATTCCCCTTACCTGTATTATTTTTCTTTAGCATTTATCTCTATCTAAAACAATATATATATTATACATTTATTCTTATTTATTGTCTGTTTCCCCACTAATATAAAAGATAACAACAATAAGGATATTTCTGTACCTACCCACATGCCTAAAGGAGTGCTTTGTACGTACTGATCCTCAAACAGTATTTGTTAAATGAATAATGAATCAGTGAATAAAAGCACAAGACCATATATTCAGTGATGAAGCACATACAAGAAGTGCAACAAGGGGATAAGAGGGTTTCAACACTATTTTCACTGACTTTTCTTAAAAACAAAAGCAGATTCCTGCCATTTTCTATAAACTTTAAAGACTTTTTATGGAAATTTTTTTCTAATTTCACTATTTATGAGGCATGTGGTAATTGAGAAATGTGTCTTCACAGTGATTCTAAAAGCAGATGGCATTCATTCATTTGTTCACCCAGTCCAAAAATATTTATTGAGTGTCTACTATGTGCCAGGAGCTAGATACAAAGGTGAATAATAAATATTCACAAACTTTAAACGTTGGCAATATGCTAGGCAGAGTGCTAAGGAAGCAATGGAGACAGAGAAGTAAAAGATATAGTCCACACAGTTGATAATCTAAAAGGAAACATGAATAAACAAACAGCTAATTACTAAACTGTCTGTTGAGAGTTCCAATAGATGCAAAACAGGATTTTAAAAATTATGTAATATAGAGTAATATAGGTATATAAAACCCAGGCTTAAGGGGTAGGTTGTTGGGGAAGAATTCCTATCAGATATTATATATGGTATCTGAGTTCTAAAATATACCTTTTGCTTGACTATATAAACTTTGTTAGATACGTGGCAGCAAAATAATTATTCCATTCTCTGAGTTTAACAAATATTTGTTGATTTTTTAGTATTCAAATAATTTTGTTTGGAAGTATTATTATTAAACATTAAATTTATGAAACTAATTTTATTCAATTATAATTAACAGTGTTATGTTAATTTCAATGTAATGATTCAATAATTCTATATATAAAACTATTTTTAATCTACACATTTTTATTTTTTATAACTCATTTAAAATAAGATGAGATTGCTAATTCAGAAGTCTTAAATGTTTTTCTAGATTCATATGAACATACTCACATGGACAAAGAAAATATTTATGCCATATTTGAGAATTTGTGTTCAAGAAAAATAACACAGTGGACATATATTCCTGAGAACCATAAAAATGTAAATTTATAGTTCTGTAATTTTCCTTTTTATCTTGAGAATCAATAGATGAAAAGTCACCTAATTTTCTAGTCAATTTCTTATGTATTTAATGTTTTTATTTAGTTGACATCAAAACATTATTTTCTTTGTTTTGAAATCCTTTGTTCAACTAATGTGCCTCAATGAAAAAGATAATGTACTGTTTTGAGGAAGCATTGTATGTCAGAACAGTTGTTTAAGTTGTTTGTTTGCTGCGTACCCTATGACTACTACTTAGGGGAGACACAATTAGAAATAGGCTGTAAGATATACTTTAAAAAAGAGACTGGAAGAACACTCACAATATTAAATGAATCAGAGTCTTCCTCTTCCTAAACTCAAATGGTAATGCTAATGTGCGTATTTCACTCAATATTTTTATATGTCATAAATTTTTGGAGACAGTTCTATTTTTATCCATATCCTGCATAAATGACAGCCTCAAAATATAGGTCAGGGTGTTACAGGGTGACACTGCTTAGAACAAATATACACTCAGAAATTTTCTTTTCCTAAAGATCCAGCTAATGAGAGATAGATTATTGGACTTCTTGAAATTTAGATGTAAAGTTATAAAATATCTAAAGGTCTATATCTTATAGCTATAAACACATATAAGCATTCCTGTAGACAATGAAAATTGCCTAAAAGTGATTCATATATAAAATTTTAAGGATTATACATTAACTTAGATCTTTTAGGAATACCAAATCTTGATAAAATCAGACCATACAGCTGTAGGATTAGATTTACTATAAAAATTCACGTTTTCCTTGTAATTATAATGTCTAGATTAATACTGTATTACTGGCAATGACATGACTCACCTGCTTTTGCAAGTCAGAGCATGAGACTGTGATTTTTATGTTATCCATTCAATTTGGTATTTTTCTTCTAATGAAGGCACATCTGTCATTCATTGTGTTAATGTTCAGTGTTCTAGAAAAAGTATGCCTAGAGCCTCACTGATTAAATACTGGAAAAAAAATTTGTAAGGGAAACATAAGTGCTGAAACACATATATTAAATATGTGTTCATTAACATAAATAAACTTAAAAAGAGAGTAGTTTTACACCTTCGGGGCAATAACAAGTTATGCCTCAATAATCTGCATGAATTTATGTTCCTAAACATTCTTCCACTCAACACTCTGTAAAATGCATAGAGTAGTATTAGTAGCCTCACATTTTTGAGAAACAGAGCTTACCTAAAGTTTTTGTTCTTTAATGTAACTGCAGGATTTTAAATTTTTTTGCAGAAGATATAGCAGTATACAAATAACTCTATATAATACTTTTTAGATAAGAAAGGATACCTTGCCTTAAAAAATAGCAAATGTTTTTAAAGGTAAATAAAATATTTCTCCTTTGTTTTCTATGCCTTTAATAGTTTCCTCTCCTTCTTTTCTTCTTCTTAATCCTCTTTCTTTTCTTCTACTTGCTGAGATCCCTCCCATTCCTATTTCTTTTTCTTCTTTACCATAATCACAATGACTACCATCTACAGAGGCCTTACTCATATAGCAGCTCCTGTCTTATTCTTTCAAATGTCTTAATCAAATGAATACAGTTTTAAATAAAACCAAGCACAAGATGGGTTACACTCTAATTCCTTGAGTTAAGCATGGAACTGCATTTTCAAGAATTAAGCTGCCAGTTGAATACATTATTTCCAGCATCTGGAAGCCTGCCTCTGAATCCTGAGAACAATGTCCCATAGATTGGTGTTATATATCTGCAGAGTTTTTCAGGGAATACTTGCTGGTTAGGCACTGTGTTAATGCCATCATAGAAAGAGGGTCACAATTTGAATCCTTTTCCTTCACATTCTTCTATATTCATAGTCTACCTTAGCCTTGGTTAAAAGAGAAAAAGTATGATTAAAAGTGTACATCTCTACTTCAAAAAACAAAACAATAACAAAAACAAGGGGAAAAATCATGCAGCTATTACTAAACGTTTATTTATTTTTGAGACAGAGACAAAGCACATGTAGGAGAAAGTACAGAGAGAGAGAGAGACAGACAGACAGACACAGAATTCCAAGCAGGCTCCAGGCTCTGAGCTGTCAGCACAGAGTCTGACACAGGGCTCAAACTCAACAGCTGAGCCCAAGTCAGACACTTAACCAACTGAGCCACCCAGACACCACAGCTGACCATTGCTTAAATAGAAGGTGTACGTAATAAAAAAAGAAAAATATGGTCCTACTGTGTAAATAAGAAAAATATACTTAGACATAACAATTTATCCAATAAGAGGCCATAAAATGTTGTAATTAAGATCACTGACACTGGCTTTGCAGGTTGCAGGGAACTGACATCAATCCTTGCTCCACATTTTGCAACTCTGGGTACTTAACTCTGTTAGTTCTTAATCCCCACATATATGAAATGACAGTAGTAATAGTATTTATTGTCCTTGGCTGTTTAAGGGAATTACAAAAGGGAGCATGGAAATGCTCAGCACAGCACCTATGCAAATATTCAGTATACGGTATCTATTGTTATTAATTTGCACCAAAGCCACCTTGCTAAGTTGGTGAAAATGTAAATTCTTCCAACTCATTGTGCAACTAAATAAATGTAAAATAATTCCAAATTGCCCTCTGTCATAGAAATATGGGCTGAAAACATGAATTACATTTCTTTTTAAGAATTGGCCAGAATATAGCTAGCTTTATTTTCTAAACGTAACATCTGCTAAAAAAATAACACGTTTCCAAGTGGTCAACAGATATTAAACACTCAGGATTTGTCAATCACTATTCTAAGACCAGGACAGATATAAAACAGTGGAAAAGGAGGGTGAGGTACTTTCTTGGAGTTTATTTTCTAGTAGGTAGAAGAATGCTACTGGGCAGGAAACCAGAAAGATAACAAATGGGTAAACAAATACATAAGATAATTTAAAGAAACGTAAGTGCTCTAAGGAAAAGAAATCAAAATGATACTCTTCGTCCAACTGGCTGACTTCTTTGGTTTGGGTGTGTCAGAAGAGGACTCTCTTTGAAAGTAAATTGAATTAAGATCTGAATAACAAAGAGGAGCCATCTACAGCCAGCTCAAAGACACTAAGGTGGAAGCGAGGTTACAATATTCCTATGCAGGAGGGACAGAAACTAGGCCAAAGTGCTTGGAGCCAAGTGACTTAGAGGAAAAATAATGCTCAATTTATTTTACGCTTCCATTTGTTTTTTTACTTTTCTGGATCATTGACTACTTTCCATTTATTTATTTATTTATTTACTTATTTTTATGTTTTCTTTATTTCTAGGAGAGAGAGAGACAGTGTGAGCAGGGAAGGGTCAGAGAGAGAGGGAGTCACAGACTGAAACAGGCTCCAGGCTCTGAGCTGGCAGTCAGCACAGAGCCCGACGCGGGGCTCGAACCCACGAACCGCGAGATCACTACCTAAGTGAAAGTCGGACGCTTAACCGACTAAGCCACCCAAGCGCCCGGCTACTTTCCATTTAATTGACATATTTATTCTTGATGTTAAAACAAAAACATTTTTTAATCCAAGATATTTACAGTATCCCAGAATATGTCCTAGGTGTACTCTGACATTATTAGCAAAATTAAAAATTCAACACAATTTACATATTATGGGAAAGAAGGGGATTATTCTTGGGTATTTATAAAGAAAAGAAAATCATGTTCCATATAACTTAAAGAGTTTACTTGAAAACCAGTAATTCTCTATCTCACTTTAAGTTTCAGTGAGCCTATTTCCATCTGCAGTAACTGAGGCCTAAAGTCGGGGGGAAAAGAACACAGGGATGTAGAATCCCCACCCCACCAGCATGCAAATCATTTAGCATTGCACCACTGTATGGAAGCTTTTACTGCCAGTCTCCCTGAGCAAATAATTTCCATTACTAGTCTGTTCTAATAACCCCTTTGCTGATTCAGCTACCTGAATGTAAATATCATAGAAATGACTGGGAAATAAAAGCCAATTTGAAACAGTGAAAAAGGATCTAAAAGAAAATGCTTCCTACATATGCCTTCATTTTCATAACTCTTTTATTTAAAAATCTGCTTATCATAGATAAAGGCTTTTGACTGTATTTGATGCCAATAGGAGAAAAAAAATTCCTTTTTCAAATATCACTATACATTGCTTGAAGCTCCCTATCTTAAATGTCAGTGGTTTCACCCATATTAAGACAATACTTATAGAAAAGACTTCTAATTCTTTATATACGTGTATATATTTATTACAAATAAAATTGGCACAAATATTAAAATAGCCATAGTGAATTCCATAGCATTACAGTTAATGTCCTTCATTGTTTATTCAATAGAGATCTTAGTAGCATGTCTTGAGGTACAAATGAGATCATGCACTGTTTATTTGTAATATACAGGAGGTATTTTTCTCTCTGACTGAGCTTCTATTCAGTCCAATATTCTCTCTACATATTTGGCCCCCGCTCCAACCCCCAATCACTTTTTAATACTACCAGTTGTTGACTTTAAAGGCTGGCCTCCAGGAAAAAATTTCTTTGTGTGATCTGTACGATGACTATATTAAAGTAAAAAAGTGAATAAGCAATGTAGTTTTTGAAATTCACCCCAAATAATCTTAGTGATGTAGTTTGATTGTTACTACATTCATATCTAAAATACAAGATTATCTTAGAAGTATGACCATTACAAATGACTTTTAATCTGCATAATTATATGTTTCAAAGCTGATCTGAGTAGATTTAAAAGGCTATAAATTGCAGAGAAGTAAGCAGCTGCCTTCTAAAAGAATTTGTAATTAACAGATCATAGTATTGAGTTGAAATTTCATCAAAATTAAAGCTAAAATATTAAAATACATTTTAAAATATAAAGGCTTAAAGAAGATACTTTCATGATGAAAACATACACTGAATTTGTGGCTCTTACAATAAATCAGGAGTGTTGAATCATGCCACAATAAATTGTATTGCTGAGAGTACAAGTGGAATTTTAAGTGACTTCATTTTTTTCCCAATACATATATGAGGTCAGTTCATCTTTTTCCAGTCTAGCAAAAATATGTGCACATTTTGAAAAAGTAGAATGTTCCTTTTTTTACGTTTATTTATTTATTTTGGGGGGAGTTGGAGTGAGGGGCAGAGAGAGAGAAAGAAAGGGAAAGAATCCAAGCAGGCTCCACATTGGTGGCATGGAGCCTCATGTAGGGCTCAAACCCACAGACCATGGGATCATGACCTGAGCTGAAACCAAGTGTCAGACACTCAACCAATGGAGCCACCCAGGTGCCTCTGAAAATTCCTTTTAATATCAAGGATTCCAAAACTCTTTTTGCATTAATGCTAATGGTTTGGATTGAACTTAAATAAGACCTGTTTAACAATCAACAACATCTTGTTTGTTTCCTCAAAGTAAAGGAGAGCAGATTTTGCCGCTTCAAAATATGTCTCAATGGCATATTGCTTACTTTAAACTGGTTATTTATTTATTTATTTACTTATTGAGAGAGAGGGAAAGCGAGAGCAGGAATAGGGAAGAAGCAGAGGGAAAAGGAGAGAGAGAGAATCTTAAGCTGACCCACATAGAGCCTGGCTCCAGGCTGGATTTCAGGACTGTAAGATCATGACCTGAGCAGAAATCAAGAGTCAGACACCCAGTTGCCCCTATACTAGTTATTTTTAAGAAACAGGAGACACTGGTGTAGCTGGAACGACTGAGTAAAAGTTACTCTTTATTTTTTATTTATATATATATATATATTTTTTTTTGAGGTTACTGTTTTGTAAGACACCTTTACACTGATAAGGGAAATCTCTATTTGGAAGGGTGTCTCCCTCACTTTAACTGGAAAAGAAAGTTGACTCAATATCTAGAAACTCTTACCAAGGAAGAAGGCACAGACTTAAATCTGTATAACATCATTATCCTTATAATGCTTTTCCTGCTAGCTTCCCATAACTCTCAACACCCAACAGCTTCTTTTGTCTTTATATAAAGTCAGCATTTAAGGTGATGGTTTTGGCCATTTTAGAGAGTTCCTCAGTTCTCCTGGGTCTTTCCCATTAGAACTTTAATATGTTATTAAAGTTTTGTTTGTATGGAGCATCTGAATGGCTCAGTGGGTTGAATGTCCAACTCTTGACTTTGGTTCTGATCAAGATCTCAGAGTTCATGGCTTCGAGCCCTATGTTGGACTCCTTGCTATCAGCATGGGGCCTGGTTGGGATTCTCTGCCTTTCTTTCACTCTGCCTCTCTTGTGTACAAGGGCCCACCCCATTCTGTCTCTCAAAATAAATAATAAATAAGCTTTAAAAAAATAAACCTTTGTTTTTCTTCTGTTTATCTGTTTAATATCAATCTAATTATTAGGCCAGCCAAAGAACCTAGAAGGGGACAAGGAAAACGTTTCCTCCCTTACAGGTTTGGCAACCCAGATGGGACCTTGTTCCAGGGCTGCTGTAGCTCAGAGATCCTGGTGCCCCTGACAAAATGCAGGCAGAAAGTAAAAATTCTTACCTTGGATTTCTGCCTGCAGAGTCCAGTGGAAGTGAGAGTCCTTTTTATCCTTTTCTAAATTTAGACTGTAGCAGGAGAAAATATTTGTGTGAACTAGTTCCCTGTGTATAGTGACCTTGGTAAAAATTTGTTCTATATTAATCCCTTTCTTTCCAGAGATGATCATTGTTCTCTTTTGTCTCTTTCAGCTTGTTCTATGCCTTGAAATGTTGGCTTTGTAATCTATGAGAATATTCTCTCTGGCCACTGACATCCATAGGTGTACATTATGGTATGCATCTAGTGACCAGTTGAATAGACTGGGATTCTGAGATGCAAAGTCACAAGCAGCATTCTCTTTGTCTTGCTGTGCTAACTCTCAAGGGGGTTTGTCTTAAGAGGTCTCAGTACATAAGGGGCTTTTGTCATCCCAACTTTGTGTCTTGTTAGTACTGGAAAAGTCCCATTCCAATAGTGATGAGGGACCTTAAGGCAAGCTGAGGGCAAAGTACAAGCTAGCACACCTCCCACCCCCTGGTGGGATATGTGTGATATTCCTCAGGTACTTCTGGCTGCCCAAGAACACAGGAAAAGACAGAAGACAAATAGTTAATCTGATGAAATCTCCATCAGTTTACAAATATCTTAGTACAATTAATTACAAAAATTGGACAATCTTATCAATAGCCTAATGTCCAGAAACTCCTTACTGTCTCAGCATTAGGGCTTTGCTACAGGGGAAAACAATCTTAACTTGACAATAGCTACACCTCCAGTAATTTGTGAGTCTTCCTTAGCATATGGAAATCCCTTGAAGAAATTTCCTTTTGACTTTACCTCCCCCACCTCCACAGTATATAACCAGTCACTCTCTACAGCCCAGTGCAGCTCTTTCTGTCTACAGCTCCTGTGTCTGTGCTTTAATAAAATCACCTTTTTACACCAAAGATATCTTCAAGAATTCTTCCCTGGCCATCACCCCAAAACCTCATTAGTAGCACCTGCCTAGTACCACAGATTAACAAGTCTGTGACTGGACTGTCTCAAGTTCATGTGGGAAATCAGACAGTGTCTGTATTACAGCATTCTTACCAACAGTGACAATGGAGGGCTTTGCTTTCTTATGCTTTAATTAAACCAATGTGAATTCTCTCCTTAGTGAGTCACAGAAACTAAGGCAGGTGAGTTGTTGTATAAAGAAAATTTTATTTGCAGCAAATAAAGAGATCACAAGGAATAACTTCCAAAGTTGTGATTCCCTGATAAGGGTGGATAGGTTCCTTTTATTTATGGTTAGAATAAACATTTACAAAGGAGAGCCTTGCCACCATATGTAGAGGCCATGCATAAGGCCGTGCAGGCCCCTTAAGGAAATACACCTCTTCGGGGCACTTGGGTGGCTTAGTCAGTTAAGCGTCCGACTTTCGCTTAGGTCATGATCTCGCGGTTCGTGGGTTCGAGCCCCGCGTCGGGCTCCGTGCTGACTGCCAGCTCGGAGCCTGGAGCCTGTTTCAGAGTCTGTGTCTCCCTCTCTCTCTGACCCTCCCCTGCTCACACTGTCTCTCTCCTAGAAATAAATAAAAAAATATTTAAAAAAAAAAAAAAGGGAAATACACCTCTTCATACACCATGTTATATAAATAAGGCTTGTGCTCCTCTTTGGGCACAGATTTTGGTATTATAATGAGGTCATTCTAGGTCATTCTAGGTCACTCCATGGTACATCTGTGTAGGCGTGAGGCAAGGAGTTATGCTCAAACTGGTCTGGGTGGTCCGGGACAGCTGGAGGTCTTATCAGGGCAGTTGCTATTGCTTGGGGCGTGGTTTGCTTTCCCTCTGCCTGAGTTAGGAGATAAACTGGAAAGAATAGCTTTAGGAAACATGTGGGACAAAGGTCCGTGAGTACAAGCAGGTGAGCCGTAAAGGTCTAGTACTAAGGTCTAGCTGGTGACAAGGCAAACTCTGGGAGTGAAATTTCAGGACTTTGTGAGGAATGCATCTTTGGCACCCTCTTTTGGAGCCCCCTTGTTGCCCATGGTCAAGTAATAAAAAGGTTTATTGATTTGAGTTACTGTTGAGATTATTAAGATCCTACTTGTCAATGGTCAGATGATGGGTCCTTTGAATAGGCTATATTTTAAAGAAAAAAATTAGATCATTCTTATCTTAAGCAATTACCTTACTGATAACCTATGGGAAGACCAACTTCAAAAGTGGATACAGAGACCTATAATGGTTAACCTTAGAGGCTGACTTAATAATATGAAAGGACAGAAGTTAGAACAAAAATTAATTTCCACAGTCAAGAATAAATTCCCTTTCTCAAAATCTAGCTCCATCTACATGTTTTAGCTGCCTTTTCCTACAGGATTTACAGAGAGCACTCCAACCTAATCTCTAGGCCCAAGATATACAGATTATTCATGCAAATGCTAAAAGCCAGGAAGTACATTTAGCAGAAGTACTGGAATAGACAATAAGGCTCATTTTCCTGGACACCGTATCAGGATTTGCTAGTTTCAGACCTTCCTATGCAATGTCCTTTGCTGATACATCCTAGACCCCCACCAAAGAATTTATGTCCCTTACATGGCAGACCATAGAAATCTTTTGGTTTCTATCTGATTTGGAAAATTCCTCCCTGATATAAAAAGACAAATTTAAAATCGTGTGGTTAAGTGGGCAAATCAATCTCTAAATGTTGAATGGGAAAAGGCTACCTAATTCTTTGAAGGTAGCTTGGAAGAATGCAGACAAAATAAGTAACAACTTTTTTTTAATGATTATTTATTTATGAGGGTGGGGGAGGGGCAGAGAGAGAGGGAAGCACAGAATCAGAAGCAGGCTCCAGGCTCTGAGCTGTCAGCACAGAGCTCAACTCACAAACCACAAGATCATGACCTGAGCTGAAGTTAGATGCTTTAACCGACTGAGCCACCCAGGCACCCCAATAAGTAACAACTCTTGATTTACAACTTGAAGAATAGCACCAGGTTTCTTCTCAGAGCTAGAACAAACAATCCTAAAATTTGTATGGAACCACAAAAGACTCTGAATAGCCAAAGTAATGTTGAAAAATAAAGCTAAAGCTGGAGGTATCACAATCCCGGACTTTAGCCTGAACTACAAAGCTGTAATCAAGACAGTATGGTACTGGCACAAAAATAGACACATAGACCAATGGAATAGAACAGAGAACCCAGAAGTGGACCCACAAATGTATGGCCAACTAATCTTTGACAAAGCAGGAGAGTATCAAATGGAAAAAAAAGACAGTCTCTTTAGCAAATAGTGCTAGGAGAACTGGACAGCAACATGCAGAAGAATGAAACCATATCACTTTCTTAATAGCATACACAAAAATATACTCAAAATGGATGAGACCCAAATGTGAGACAGGAAGCAGTCCAAACTTTAGAGGAGAAAACAGGTAACAACCTCTTTGACCTCAGCCACAGCAACATTTTACTCAACATGTCTCTGAAGGCAAGGGAAATAAAAGCAAAAATGAACTATTGAGACCTCATTGAGATAAAAAGCTTCTGCACAGCAAAGGAAATAATCAACAAAACTAAAAGACAACCAACAGAATGGGAGAAGATATTTGCCAATTATATATTGAAATGTTGCTGATTTTTAAAAAATATTTTATTCTTCCAGATTAAAGCTAATCTTTTTCTCTTTTCTCTTAAGCTACCTATGACTTAGAGCCATTTGGTAAATTATACCTCCTTGAACAAAGATGAAACATATATCTTTTTATCCGTATGTGGTTCTCCCAGAATTCAGAAAATATCAATGACTATTCTTATTTCCATGGCAATATACTTATTTTCATAAGTTCAACAAAAATCTGTTCTTGTAATAGGACACAAATTGGTTGTATTATCAAAGCTTTGACTGAAGTGTCAGATTTGAGAATGTGTATAAAATCAGATATGCTAGACAACTTTAAGGGCCTAAGATTGACTTAATGGAACCAATAAAGCCCCTTGGAAACACAACCAGGCACCTTACTTATGGGGTTCCTAGAAGCCTTATGGGGTGAATAAGGAATGTCACTTTCTGGCAGGTATAGGAACCTTAGGATATTTTGGGGACTTTGAGAAAAGAGGAAGTCACTACAAACTATAAGTATTTCAGGCTGGTTGGATAGCAAGATCTTGGCTTGGTTTTTTAGACTTTTAAAAATCCTATCTGAAGTTTTTAATGAAAAGTTTCAGGCATTCCTGGGTGGCTCAGTTTGTTGAGTGTCCAATTTCAACTTGGGGTGTGATTTCCCATTTCTTGAGTTTGAGCCCCACATTGGGCTCGCTGCTGTCAGTGTGGAGCCTGCTTTAGATTCTCTGTCCCCTACTCTCTCTGCCCCTCCCTTACCTTCATGCTCTCTCTCTCTCTCTCAAAAAAATTAAAATAAACATAAAAAAATGTTTCAGTAAAGCAGATTTTTAAAAGCCTATATGATTAATCACTATTCTTGCTATACCTTTGTAAATAATCAGGCCAAATCTGTCTGTCTGTCTGTCTGCCTATCTATCTATCTATTTTTAGGCCAAATTTATTGAGACTAGACTAATTTTGCAAAAAATAAGTTCTATTTATAACTTTTTTAGTAAAATTGGGGATAACTGTATAGAGAAAAATCATGCTTCAGTAGAAACTATAATACTTATGCAGATACCAGATTCTCGTCCTGTTATTTCTATTCATGTTAATTGTTTTTGAGGTTTTGTTCTTTACCTGTAAACTGGACTGGATTGTAAGTTCTTCTAGTTTCCTTATATGCCTACAAATCTGCACACTTGTTTTTTTCCCCTCTTGAGACTTGGATTCACTGAGAAATAAAACTGTTATTTCCTGAAGCCCTGCAAACTAAAGTTAGAGGACTTGATAAGTCACCAGAGTAGATCATGGTTAGGCAATCTTTTGCTGTAGGAGCCACTGAGAAAGTGGACTGGTAGGCTCCACGGCATCATCATAGACATTTGAACTGCAAACCAGAAAGATCTGTCAGACTGCCACTCCCTGATCTCACTCCATCTGAAGATGCTTTGAAGCTGACATCTAGAATTCTCAACTGGCAGTTCTCAGGACTCAGACACTCAGTTTATCATTTGCTCCAAATATGGAAATGAAAACTTTTGTTTTCCTTTTGTGCCTATAGAAATGCCTCTTATTAAATCCCGATGCCTTGCTTTCACAATATAGCCTGACTTTGGGTCGGCTTTTCAAAATGAGACACAACTGTTAAACTGAACTGACCAACTTCTCAAGACTGAGACTGCTTCAGTGAGAGATGGAGCAATCTGTCAACTTCGTTTCTGGGTTATGAAACTTCTTATTTGAAATTCCAAAGGAGGAACTGAAAGGGAGCAACATTTGCCACCTCAAAATATGTTTCTTTGGCATATTGATTACTTCAAGCCGGTCATTTTTAAGAAATGGCAGACATTGATGAGTAAAAGTTACCCTTTTGATAAGCGAAATCTCCATGTATATGCATATCTCTAATACTGCACCGGGAAGAAGGGGTTTCCAAATAAATCTCTAGAAACACTCATCAACAAAGATGGCAGGGACATAAATCTGCATAACAATATTATCCTTATTTATTGTGCTTTTCCTGGCAAACTCCCATAACTGACTCCCCACACCTAACATTATTTTTTGTCTTTAGATGAAGATAATATTTAAGGTGATGGCTTTGCCATTTTGTGGAGTCACTCAGTGCTAGGGTTTTCCCTTATATAAGAAGTTACTAGTGCTCGCTTTGGCAGCACATATACTAAAATTGGAACGATACAGAGAAAATTAGCATGGCCCCTGCGCAAGGATGACACGCAATTCGTGATGCGTTCCATATTTTTTTAACTGAGGACCATGGGGGAGAAAAAGGGGGAAAATGGTGGGGGAAAGGGAGAGAGGCAAACCATGAGAGACTCTTGAATACTGAGAAACAAACTGAGGACTGATGGATGTGGAGGGGAGGGGGGAGATGGGCATAGAGGAGGGCACTTCTGGGGATGAGCACTGGGTGTTATATGGAAACCAACTTGACAATAAACTATTTGTATAAAAATAAATAAATAAAATAAATAAATAAATAAATAAATAAATAAAAGTTACTAAATTTTTTTTCTTATGTTAACCTGACTAAATATCATTTTAAGTATTAGACCAGCCAAAGAAGCTAGAAGAAAAGAAGTTAAATTTTTCTGCCCCTGTAAAGGCATGTGCAAACGCTGAGGTTGAGGTCACCCTGTGAAGATGCATGTGTGTATGTGGGAGATGTGGAGGAAGAGCCCATTATTTACATTTCAGTCACTTTTTGGCTTCAGTGGAAGAGAATTACAGATATTAATAACGATAGTAATATTAATAGTTTCTATAAATATCTTTCTGCATTTCTTTCTTCAATTGTATATTGAAGTATTTTTTTCTGTTTTAGGTCAGTTGGAGTTTGCTATACAGAATTTGTAATCTAGCATCAATATTCTAGAGGAAAATGAATCATTTTTTCCAGAAGTTTTTTACCTCCTTTTCCTAAGCTTCATGGAAAGATACCGTTGAGAAGCAGTAGATGGAGTTTCTTTTCGTTAAAACAGGATGTTTAACTCAGAAAAGAAGCTAGCATATGTTAATCCATTAAATCCTTGTACCAGCAAGGTGTGAGAGACATTTTTGCCCAAGTTTCATAAATGAAAACAATGAAGTTGGAAGAGGTTAAGAAATCTGTAGAAGCAAATTCAAATAAGAAGATGCATTTCCCTTCCGTGCTAAACCTGGATGGGACTCAAGTGAGGTTAAGTTAGGTAAGGTAAGGACACTGAAAGGGAAATCATCCAAGATGAAGCAGAGATTGGTTCTTAGCATTGTCAATTGATAATATTTATCAAAGTTTGACAAAAATGCAAAGGCCAATGATATACATAATGTGACTGTTAGCAACTAAGAGTTCATTATGAAGAATTTATTAATGATAAACCAAAAATACTTTTTCTAGTTTTTTATAGCTTAATGAGTGTTCATGGTATTATGAATACTTTTTTTATGAAGGTTTTTGGTTCTGTAGTGTTTCCATTTATGAAAGATGTATGCAGAGCATACATATTAAATGGGGAAGTAATCTAAATATATATTTTAAAAAAAGAAAACCTGCTTTTCCATTCAATGGCAGTCTTCCTTTAAGTTAGAAATGGATAAATTTAAAGATAACTTCTTTGTCACTGGTCTGAACATCAGAAAATGAGGACTTTGTTAGAAAGTATGCTAATTGTAGACCTTCAGTCAATCCTAGAAACTGCTCTATTCTATTATCAGCATTCTAACTTATTTCAGCAGTCAGAATAGAGCAGGGGAAAAGTGACCCTGAATATTGTATCTACCCTTCCTTATATGGAATATTTGTCAAACTTGACAAATTTTGCAAAACTGAAAGGCTGTGCACATTGAATGGAAAAATTTGAGAATTCAAAGCAGATAAAAGTGCTTCTCAGAACTCAGTCGGCTTCCCCATCCCTAACTGCCAAGCCCATTCACTATCACCCAACCTTTCTTTGTTTTCTTGGTCTTCTTGACATTCTCTCTCTCCCTGCCTTCTTCTCGCTCTCTCTTTCTCTCCCCCTCTCCATCTCTCTCTCTTTTTTAAACTTTTTTTTATAGTTTATTTATTTTTGAGACAGAGAGAGACAGAGGATGAGTGGGGGACAGGCAGAGAGAGAGGGAGACAGAATCTGAAACAGGATCCAGACTCTGAGTTGTCAGTACAGAGCCTGATATGGGGCTCAAGCCCACAAACTGTGAGATCTGACCTGAGCCGAAGTCAGACGCTTAACCAACTGAGCCACTTGGGTATCCCATCTCTGTCTCTCTCTCTCAATCACCATCAAGACATCTCATTTTACAAGGCCCTGTAATACATCACAGGACCCCCACTTTGCTATTCTTAATTTCCTTTTTATTCTCTCTTGCTTTTCTCTAAATGGTTATAAACATAAATAGTGAAGGAGAGCGAAATTGTAAGGGAATAAGAACTACCCTCAGACAACAACAACAAAAACAATTATCATTTACCTGAGCTGAGCACATTGCAAATTAGGGATCGTAATCAAAGGAACAAGAGAACTTGCAGCTCGTTATTTTCTAGAGGTCTTATAACCAAACAGTTCCTAGAACACATAGTACTTCCCTTACTGTTATTCACTGATATATTTCCTGGTAGGAAATTCACAGACTAGCCTTGATGTTAATCCCACTGTTTCTGGTCCTCTGTTGGTCTTACATTATGCCCTAACCTAACTTTCCTTCTAATGAGAACTCCGACTTAACACCTCTGGAAAACAAGGTAATCTAGATTTGTGAAGAATCTTATCTGTTCACTAAAGGTACTCCTGAACTCTTTCAGATGAATACTGGAAACCAGAGAATCTACAACAATATGCTCTTAAATCATACTAAGAAGTCAAAATCCCTTAGGAAAATGCTGGGAGTTTCTAGCAAATATTATTCCCTTGCTGGCACTATAGGAATTGTAAAACCTTTGGGAAAACCTAGAGGAAAGAGTTGATCTGTGATGCTAACTATTGAATCAACTGATGCTTTATGTAGGGTTAAGCCATTTGAAGCAGTCAAAGGATCTATTACATGGACCTAGTGGAAGCATGATGCATTTGGTGAATTAATGAATAAAACTGAATAGATGACTGAAAAAAATGCATAGTTTGAGAAGTTGAATAAATGATCTTTCATAAAATGTAGTTTGTTTGTTTGTTTGTTTGTTTCTGAGTGAGAAATATTGTTTCATCTCTTTTCCAGTCTGGCTTCTTTATGATCTGACATACTTATGGCCTTTGTGGTAAGTGGCAAGAAAGCCACTTTGGCATCAATACTTCATCTCAGGAGGCAAACCATACCACCTCAATAGTCCTCTCCACTCTTTTATTCTGAGCTCTTGTGATCCTCCACGTATGACTCTTTATCTGTCAAATTTCAGTACCTAACAGTATCTTGCCACAACTTAGGCATCAATGTTCCAATTCAATGTATAATTCCCAATATTTGCCCTCTGGTCTCCAGAATTACACCACCATAAAGAGAGATGTTAACTTCCTCACTTCAGATTCTTTAATGGAATTGAAAAGTTGGGGCTGCTCCTCTCTTAAAGATCCCAATCTAGTGTGGATCTAGTCAGCCCTTATTACTAAATTAAAACCATTCCCAAGTCTCTGCCTTTATTAAAAATTTGGGACACATATCAAGATCAGAAATCAATATTGAGAATTGCCAAGGGTAACATCCATGAAAATATGAAAGACAAGATTTATTTCTACATTTTTATGATCTCTTATCAACTATCACAATGATGTTCTCTTCCTCCTTTAAATTTTAGTCTATGAATATAGCTTTTAGAACTACCAAACAGTGGGGCACCTGGGTGGCTCAGTCAGTTAAGCATCAGACTTTGGATCAGGTCATGATTTTGGGTCTGTGAGTTCAAGCCCCACATCTAGCTGTGTGCTGACAGCTCAGAGCCTGGAGCCTACTTTGGGTTCTGCATCTCCTTCCCTCTCTGCTTCTTCCCCCCTCGATCTCACTTTTTTTCTTAAAGATAAATAAACATTAAAATTAAAAAAAAAAGAACTACCGAACAGGTATAATTGAATAAATCAAGGTAGTTAGTAAAGATAAGGAATCATATTTGAAAACCTAAATTTGGAGACCTTAAAATACAGAATATGACATATTAAATATAAATTTTTATATCTATGCATGTTTCATATTTTTATGAATTGGCTATTGTTTGGGAAAAATACATTGGTCCCACCAGACCTTTCCATTTTTCTATGTAATATTGATTTATGGTTCATTTGAAGTTCACCGAAGGTCACTACATTAATTCTATCTTTCTCACATCTCTTCTAAGTGAAATTAATTTTACCTTCCAGTACAGATTATATTAAGTCAATATTATTATTGCTTTATTTCTGTATTTCTGAATTTATTGTAAATTATCTGTACAGTACATATAACTATGAAACACTTGCTTTTACATAAAGTAATTTCATCACCATCCTTTTCGTCTATTCAATAGTTTAGCTAAGGATTATATTTAAGAAAACTGAAGAAAGACATATCTCACTTCAAACTTTAAACAGAGCCAGGTCTACATTAAGGCAGAGGCCACCTCAACCAAAAGTATAAATAATAACCCCAGACTTCAATATGAGGTTTATTCTCCCACCTCTGAACCTATAGCCTTTGTTTCACCATCAAAAATTCCCCACCTTAGAAACTGAGGTCAGTAAAAAGCAAAATACACTTATCATATATATTTTTCAAGTATCCAGCACTCAGTTTTTATTTCTGTCCCATATAGACTTATATAACTAATTTTTACATAATAATAAAAATAGCTAATACTGAGTGCTTACTGTTTGATAAGCACTATGGTTAACAATTTATATGCATTGTTTTATTTAATCAGAACATAAACTATGGAAGCACATATGTTATTTCCATCGTATAGCTGAGAAAACAATTTAAATTACTTGCTCAATTCCCACAGCTAATAAATGGAACTGAAAACAGATATACTTTCAAAGTTTATTCTCTAAATCTTTGTACCATATTTCCTATTTGTGAAAAGCATTCAATTTCACTTTTTTTTTTTAAATTGAGGGATTTAATTTTTAGAATCAATCTGATGTAGGATGATATACATATAAAGCTGTTGGTAATAAAATGAACACCTTTTGTTTTCACCTATAATTAATGTGACTATTTGACATTTGAGATAAATTTGAAAGCTGAATCATCTAAGTCTTTATTCTAACAAATAAATGCTTTATTTGTATTCATTCATATGAACAAATCAGTGTGCAGCTCATAATTAAGAAAGTTTACACAGGGGTAAAATGTTAACTTTTAGGAGACAAAATTGCCCCAGTGGAAATGGTTTTACCATATGATAGAGGTTTGAATTTCCAAGCATTGGAGATGAGCATTTTTCTCCCTTTATTCTAACAATGGAGTCCTAGTACTGAGTTGTCAGGGAATCGGGTAAGATCTACAGACTGACAAGGGGTGGAGCAAATTAGCAGCGGGTAGAAGAAAGCCCTGAAAGAATCAGGATTGCCAGGCAAGTGAGGCTTTGTGGCTTTCTGAGCCTACCTTTCCCTTCCATTATTCCATGAATGGTTTACATAGGGTCAGAAGCCAGGGAATAAGGAAGCATATTTTATAATCCCCTCCCCTTTGTATGCTTAAACTTGTCTCACTTCTCCTATGGTAACTGAAATACAAAAATGAATGTAAATCTTATAAAATGATTCAGTGGAAGACAGGTTTCTTATACTGTACTCAATATATTGATTGAACAAAAGCCTAAATGTATCTAGATGTAAAAGGCCTTGTAAATCCAGATGCAGTACTTGAATAGAATCAACCACTCAAGTTTTCTTTGGAGCAAAGTCTTAGCATCAGCTTCCTTGTCTTAATGCAGGGGGGACAAAGGATCAGAGGGTATAAAAGAGAACATTTAATTTGCATACCTCACTAAGAATCTGATTAACCAGAGCAAGTGACTAGAGTGACATTTGCATGAACCTCTAGTAAGCCTATTGAAAAAAACATGACTTTAATGCTCAGTTGACTAGGACTGGTTTGCTTACCATCTAGTGGTTTTCAACTGGAACAGTGTCATTCCCCAGGTGATGTTTGGCTATATCTGGAAACCATTTTGGTCATTAGACTCAAAGCATGTGGCATAGCAGCTCTGGGATAGGTAAGGGATCCTGCTAAACATCATACATTGCACAAGACTACCCATCACCACAACAAAGAAAATTATCCAGCTCAAAATGTGGATAATGTTGATGAAAAACTCTGCTCTAAAAAAGTGCCAAAAAAGTTGAAAATAAAATTGAACAAAATAGGTTAAAACTTGTTCCCATTCTCTGTAGTTGAATCCCTGAGTAAGCAGGGAACACACTCTATGATGGAAACTGCAAAAGTAACTAATTTTACTTGAGATGGTCACCAACTTGGCAAGAGTAATGATGCTGACCCACAAGAGAAAATGGACCACTCTGCAAAAGTAACATGTCTGACCTTGATGTGATCCATTAGGAGCCTCTTGGTACTAACTTGCCCAGTTGTAACCACAGATGGACAAGGGAAGCAATCCTAGCCTTACAACCTGGGAGGTCCAAAGAGGTTGTAAAATGTCTACCAATCTCAGAAAATATAATTTGAGGAAGGGAGAGGTTGTGATTGCCCATTTTGTCATTATCTCCCTTGGGTGCAAAATGCCACTACTAACTATTAAGAGGCTGGCCTACTTTCCTCCTGGGTGGACTTCCCTAGGTGCCCTCCTTCTCTTAGTTTCAACACCAAATGCTCTGTATTTATTTTATGAAGTTTTGAGTATTTTTATTTATTTCTTAGGTAATTTCTACACCCAACATGCATCTAGAACTCACAACCCAAGATAAAAAACTGCATGCTCTACAAACTGAGCCACTCAGGCACCCTCACAGAGTTCTCTTCTTATCCCTAGTCCATCCTCTCACTTTTTATTTCCCTGCAACCCCTTTTTTGTGTTTTTCTATAGTAAGTGAATTCCCTTGCATGCTGTCTCTTTTAGCATATTTTCCTTCTATCTTGATTAAAATCTAGCTCATACCTGAAGGCATCCTTTCCACTGATGATGATTCTTGCATGCTCTACACACCTTGGAGTTGGGAGTGGAGGTAATTTTATCCTCTTCTTCATTCACAGTATGGCTTCCAGATAAATTGCCTTCTCCCTTATGCGAAACCCACTATCACTGATATTCTTGCTCTCCATCTTTGCAATTCTGTATTCCTCATCACCATTTCTTGCCAGCCTCTAGTCATCTGCTTTTATTCACTGATGTTATGAACTTAACATCAGCTTCCTCCTTCTAGCTAAGTACCAGCCATCTTTCTCCATGAGTTCAAATCATACTTTACCATTTCAAGGACTAGTACACCTGGAACCATTTGGACATGAGTACTGGATTCACACAGCTGTCCTACTTAAGAGTGGTGATAGTGAAGTACCTGCCTATGTAGAAATCCTTGATAAGAAGGAGCCAAAGTAGGAGTGACTGATAAGGGAATATGCCTCAAAGTTAGGGAAGCTTAAAGTACTTGAGAGGGACATTCTAAAACCTATATTCCCAAGAAGTATTTCCAGATGCCTATAAGAGGAGGAAACATGGTATCATTGCTAAGATGTCTCTATTTGTATTGCCAGGTTGGTGGTGGTGAGGGACATTTTAGTTACAAATACTTAATTTTTCAGCAGCATTCAATGTGTTTTATAGAGAATCACCATGGGTCAGGCATTATTCTTGTGTTTATTATTATTATTGTGTTTCCCAAATATTAAATCATTCATCATAAATTATTGCTTTATACTAGTCATTCTTTGAGATCTTTGGTTTCTTTTCTGTCATAATGTGACTTATGTTCACCTCTCTGCCTACTCTAATTCAGTGTCAATGTAAGCTTATTATCTTGTTTTATCCTAAAATGTTTTCCAAGATGTTACTTTCAGCCATTCTTTCATCACTTTTCCAGCTCAGTCTGGATGATTTCATCCATTTCGATAGATTTAATTTTCACCCCACACCATTTCTTCATTCCAGACCCAGAATTATAATTTACTAGAGGAGGTCTCTACTTGTATTCAGGAATTTCACGCTGAATATATATGAAACTTAATTTGTGATTCCTCCGCTTCATTCTCCAAATACACTTTTCCTTATTTGAAAGGTTGATGTAGTCTATTCATCTGTCTACATCAAAAGTCCTGATACCATTTTAGCAAATCCTTCCTGAGATCCTATATCCAACTGATAACCAAGATCTAATTATTTTCTTTTTAATGTGTTTTCTCTGAATATTGTCATTTCTATGTAATAGCTCTTTAATTACAGTAACAACTTGGATTGCTATTAACTTGGTCTGTGATTGTTCCGCAAGATGAGTAACCATTTCTAATAAATTTTAACTTGATGAACAAGTGATGTATTGCAATATGAGTAGTACATGATGCCAAATTTCACATGATCACAACTGAGACAATGGTTCTTGAAATTCAGTTTGATATACAAGTACTTTAGGTTACAAGCATGTTTCCAGATCAAATTATGCTCACAGACCAAGGTTTTACAGTATTTTGTTGCTTTTCATTTCTCTATCAGTTACCTTAGTTCAGGCCACTATTACTGCTAGCATGAATTTCCATACCATCCTACCTAGTCTCTCTCACACCAGTTTGCTCCAAATCCAATCCATCCTCTACTCTTAGCTAATGGGCATTGACGAGGGCACTTGTTGAGATGCGCACTGGGTGTTGTAAGCTTATTTGACAATAAAAATTATATTTATAAAAGAAAATAAAATGCAAATCTCATTATGTCATTGCCTGATTAAAACTCTCTAAAGGCTTCATATCAAAATAAAATTTAAAGTCCAAATTTCTTGGGATGGCATAAAACACCTTTAGAGTTGGCCTCTGATTGTTACTCTAGCCTCACTGTTCATTTCTGTCACAGTGATCTCTATTCCATCCTCATAATCCTACTGATAATTCTGCCAACTACTTCTAGTCCTTCTCTTTTTTCCAAGTCTTTGAACATGCTGCTCACTCAAGCTTTAAACTTCTTCACCAACTTTCCCCATCCTCTCATCTGATTTCATTATACTACACTGTACCACACACAGCAGCACCACTACCACCTTCTGGCTAGCTCCTAATTTTGTTTCAGATCATGTATACCCAGAATCATCCCTCTGACTCTTCTAAGCTTGGTTCAGTTGTCCTTTTTAAGGACTTCCAGTGCATGTCATGTACTATCCTTAAATATACTCTTAATTATTTCCTGGTTGTCATTTTTAATCTTCTGAATTAGACAATTAGAACTGTACTTTCTCTCCTTTGAACTCTAGAGTTCAACTTGTTTTTAGAACATCATGACCGTCAAGTAAATATGTGTTAAATGAATACCTAATGTTGATGTCTTTATGTTCCTGAGAAAGAGGTTCAGCATGGAGTAACTGGAACTCTCTTTTGAATAACTTCATAGCCATTTCCGATAATGTGTTTCAGGATTCTGGTACAACTTCACTAGAATACCTAGTTCCCAATGATGTTACAACTTTGTTTCTTGTGACTTTTTTGAAGAATTTCTATGAGAAATCAGCAATACTAAAGGAGGAACAGCTAGCTGTTTCAGCTTAGAAATCCTATCGTCTCCTTTTTTCATTGATTTCAAATGTAAGTTTACAACTAATTTCTACAGAATTTACCCTATTGTTCAAACCTATCAAGATTACTTTGGTCACTGATACTTTAATTTAAAGAAGATTTGCTCCTAGTTTTATATCTTTTTTTAAAAAAGTTAACATTTATTTTATTTTTGAAAGAGAAAGAGACACACACACAAAGTGCAAGCTGGGGAAGGGTAGAGAGAGGGAGACACAGAATCTGAAGCAGGCTCCAGGCTCTGAGCTGTCAGCAGAACCCCACATGGGACTCAAACCCACAAACTGAGAGATCATGACCTGAGCCGAAGTCAGACACTTAACCAAATAAGACACCCAGGTCCCCTGTTTCATTTTTAATTTGATAATGTTTTTCATATCTTTGTGGATTACTGAACAGTTGGTGTATGTGACAGGTATTTTGAAATTTTTAAAATATTACTTAACAGAAGACCATAGAAGAAAGGAAGGGAAAAAAAGTTACAGAGAAGGAGGCAAACCATAAGTGAATCTTAAATACAGAGAACAAATTGAGGATTGATGGGGGTGAATATTGGGGGTGAGGGAAGTGGGTGATGGGCACAAAAAAGGGCCCTTGTTGGGATAAGCACTTAGTGTTGTATGTAAGTGATAATTCACAGGAATCTACTCTTGATGCCAAGACGACACTGTATGTTAACTAACTTGACAATAAAATAAATAAATATTACTTATAAGAATGGAGAAGCCAAATAAAATAAAATCAACAATTTGTGGCATAGAATTAAAACTACTGCCCTCCAAACTGATGTTTTCTTATTAACACAGTTGTATACAATTGCCAAACCGGATTCACATTGGGTATCTGTCAAATACCATGCTGAAATCAAACTCATTATGTCTATGGCATTTTTCTGACAGAGACAAAAAGACAGTATGTTAGTCCTGCGTTTCCTGTTAGTCCTAGTAGAGGTGAACCAATACACCTCTACTAATAAGTGAAGTTGCAAATGTCATTTTTTTCTCCAATATATTGCATGATGTTCCGGTTGATTTTTATAAGTGACACAAGAACCAGCTGTAATTATAACATCATGAGAAAGCAGCCAACTGGTATTATAAAGACAAGTTTGGATGATTTCCAGAGATAAACTGATGGATGGATGTACACAGACTTCAGTGAAAATTTTTCATTTTTATAAGTGGTAGTAATCACATGAGGACAAGAAGGAAAAAAAATGAAATTGAATATACATGAATAGACATTTTGAAGTGTTCATATGTTTAAAACATTGTGAAATGAATATTGGGTATCTAAGAGTATAATCCAATTCTCTCAAGTCTCTGAAAACTATTTCCTAGATGTATGGCTTTATTAATGTCTAAAAGTGTAAGGATCAGAGTTTGAAGAGAGTAAAGTCTACTCTGAACAATACTCAGAAACTTCTTCCTGATCTCCAAGACTAAAATACATATCCTTACTATCTATACACTTGCCTCTGTGCTTCTGCAATGCCCTGGACATGTCTCTGGCATTGTGCTTCTAAATGTATTATGTATATCTTTTTGTATTTCTCTTTTGCTCATGAGACTGTAAGAATTTTTTTAAAAAGGCTGCTTGTTATTCATCTTCATAGCTTTAGTGTCTATCTTTATGCCTGGAACATATTGATGCTTTATACATTTTTATTAAAGTAATAAATGAATAAACATTTTTTGTGAAGTAGGAGGCTTATTTTTTTTTCCTTGTTGCTATAGAATGAAGTCCAATAGAAGTTGTAAGCTTAGGGGCGCCTGGGTGGCTTAGTCGGTTAAGCGTCCGACTTTCACTTAGGTCATGATCTCGCGGTTCGTGGGTTCGAGCCCTGCGTCAGGCTCTGTGCTGACTGCCAGCTCAGAGCCTGGAGCCTGTTTCAGTCTGTGACTCCCTCTCTCTCTGGCCCTCCCCTGCTCACGCTGTCTCTCTCTCTCCTAGAAATAAATAAAACATTAAAAAAATTTTTTTAAAAAAGCAGTTGTAAGCTTAGCTAAAGAAACAACTTTTTTTTAAAAAACAACTTTTTTTTATGAAACAACTTTGATAGTGCTGGAAAATCCATTAAAGATGATTAAAAGGATGATTATGTAGCAGCATAATTATATCCTTCTTTACATTATTTTCTATCAAATTTATGTGTGTAAATCTTATATCCTAAGAAAATATTATTAATTAGTGCAATAATCTAACTGGTTCCCCACTCTGTCTGGAGCAGTTTACTCACAACAAAGCATATCGAACAATCATGTTAAATGTAGGTCAAGTAATATCACTCCTCTACTCAAAAACCCTTCAGTAGTTTCCTGATGATGCACAAGGTTTGCAATATCTGGCCTCTCTGACTTTGACCTCTGCCCTGGCTCTTCTTCTAGCTCACTCTGTTCCACCTGCTGATGCCAGGTGCAGTGCTTCCTCGGGACATTTGTCCTTGGAGTATCCTGCTGTCTGAAAGGCTTCCCCTCTAGAAATCATTAGCCTTGTGCTCTTACCTACTCCAGGTCCTTACTCAAATTCCACCTTTTCAGTGAGGACTTCCATACGTCCTGTTTGAATCACCACTGACTGTTGGGATCGTTATCCACACATAAGCACTTTCCTCACCCTCTTGCCTCTGCTTTTCTTGATCATTTATCACTAACATACTGTATATTTTAATTATCGTTCTTAGCATTGTCTCATCAACAAGGGAAGGGATTTTGGCTCTATTTCTTCCTTTTGTTTTTCACTGTTTGTAAATTCCAACACCTAGAAGAGTGTCTGGAATTTGGTAGACATTCAAAAAATATATTGAATTGATGAAAATAATGAGCACTTGATAGTAGATGCCTTTTATTTTGACATACTATGTTTTCTGATGACATTTTTGTCTTTATATTAAAACATATCTTCAAAATAATAACATCCGTATTTGACACATAGAGGACATTGCTTTTGTACACAAATACTAAATACTAAAGCTAAAACTTCCAAGACACTCTCTTTGCAAGGCAGATAACAATAAAATATTCAATGTTGAATGAAGAATAAAACATCTTTTTAGATCCCTGACAACAAATTGGTCTTTTGAAAGAAATAATTTTATTTTTTTGTAGTGAGAATCCTAAAAAGTATTTCTGTCTAAATCATGATCAAGACCATTAATAAATATCTATCTTTGAAACTGCTTCGTAGAGGGGTGCTTGGGTGGCTCAGTTGGTGAAGCATCTGACTCTTGGTTTCAGCTCAAGTCATGATCTCACGGTTTGTGAGATTGAGCCCTATGTCAGGCTCTGAGCTAACAGTATGGAGCCTGCTTGGGATTCTCTCTCTACTCTCTCTGCTCTTCCTCCACTTGTGTGCACTATCTCTCTCTGTCAAAATAAATAAACTTTAAAAAAACATAGAGTATAATATGCACCAAAGAACTTTACTAAATTAGCACCAGCATTGTCAATTTTTATTTTTAACTGATAAACAATGTATCATGCTAAACACTAAAATGTAAGTCAATGTCAAGGCAATGATGAATGCCTTTGTAAATTTAATCAGTTTCCCGAGACACTAAATGATTTTCCAGCTTATCATAGATTTCACGTGTGACACGAGAATCAGCTGTGACCATTACATCATTAGATAAAGGCCCACAAACTGGCAGCTGACAGACCAATTTGGATGATTTCCAAAGACTCAGGAAAGAAACCCTTAAGTCACATTCTGGCTCAACCACCCCTCTGTCCAGAAGGTAAAGACAACAAGATTATACTTGAATAAAGCATGATTACACTTCCTAAAATAGTCCCAAGATTTTTGTCTTGAAAATGAATGGTAAGGTAAAACATATAGGTGGTAAGGCTTAGAGTCAAGCTGTTTTCTGGTCTTCATGTCTTTTTAAACCTTGTTTTTTTGTACATTTTCGATAATGAAAACAAGATGTGCATTTCATTTCTTCCAAATACCTAATCTTACCCTGTGACCTCAACTTGGTCAACAACCAAGCCCTCTCCCTTCAACCAAATAAATGCAAATGCTTCCAGAATAAATATGCCTTTGAGTCAAGAAGGCTTTTTACATTATTATGCAGTTATTTGATGCCTGCACAGCTTAGTAGTAGTCATCAGGGCAAGAGATTAACATTTGTCCTGGTCCTTCAGATAATGACAATGTTAAAGTAATTTGTTCCAACCCTTTGATAACCTCCTTGGTATAGCTTAACCCCCCAAAGAGTCAGAATATTACTTGGATCACATATAAAGTTGATATCACTGCTATTTTCCAGGTCTAGGGATAATACAGGTCAGAAAAAATGGAACAACATGTGAAATGTTGTACTTAACTGCACTGAACTTTTTGTGTGTGGTATTTGACAGTATTTTGATATTTTTTGTATCATATATAAGGATCTCTCATGGAGAATTTTCTCTCCAAATACTATGTTATCGTTTTTATTTAAGCTATCATTTTATTTCCTTTATATCTGTTTGTTACCTTTTTGTTTTGTTTTGTTTTGTTTTGAAAGTCGAAAGCTAGTACCCTGCTATCTACCTGAATTTTGGAAATACTATAGAAACTGAAATTTGATGAGCCACCAGAAAATCATGTTTATGTAGAAGAAACAACTTCAAAATCTAAAATCATTTTCAGTTAGTGAAGTGTCATGTTTTGAGTAGTGGAAGAAGTATTTCTTTATTCTGTCTCTTAACAGTTATGAATAATCACCATCCTTGTATATTGTCTATCTCCTGCTCTGCCCTGCTGCAATTCAGATGATGACTGGGACTAGATGTCATTTTGAATAAAATAAAATCCACAACCATGCTGAGGAACCTGGAAAAAATATTCTTCCGATAGTGTATTCTCCCAATTACAAACACTGTAAAAGAAAAATGCCTGCAAGTTGGGGCTTTCAAGAAACATGTACATATTACTTGGCGAATTCTTGGATATATCTGAAGAAGACAGCAATAGGCTGGAATGAGGTGACCTCGGCTCCTATCAGTTGATAGAGAATGAGGGAGATATTTTTGGAGAAATAAAATGTTAAAGAAAATAGTTTGCTCTTCATCTAAGGAGCAACAGTCAGTAACGTTGCAGAAAGAAATAATAAAGATTCCTACGTATTTGGTTTTAGCCTATTTTCTTTACTCACATACATTTCACACATGCATTTGAGGATCAGAGAGGGAACTCCAAAAAGTATTTTCTTTGGTGTTATCCAACTATGTATACAAACTGAAATTGATGTGTTTTTCTCAAGGTTTTTTCTTTATTTGTTTGTTTTAGTCATCTCTACACCAACATGGATCTAGAACTCACCACCTGGAGATCAAGAGTCATGCACTCTTCCAACTGATGCAGCCAGGTACCCCTGAAATTGGTGGGTTTAAAAATTATATACAAGATGCCCCTGCTTTCCCTGCCGTCCAAATCCCACATTTCAACATGATTATCTATGTCTATTGTTGCATCAGATATTTACTTCTAATGATGACTAACAGCAGTACAGGCAAAATTTTCTTTCATGTTGAAATATTCATTCTTTTTATGTGCTTTAATTTTGTTGGTAAAAACATACACATCTATAGCCTTTTCCCCACATCTCCTATTTGAACTGATTTGTTTTTTATTGCTGGCTTCTAGCCCTCTTAATACAAGTTCTGGCAAACATGAACAGTGTAACACTATCCAGATGGCTTTCTAAGCAGGTACTTTTGGGTATGTAAATACGAAGGTCATTCATCTTTAACAGATGGGTGACTTTTGCATTCTGTTTATGAGGGTGAGTCCAGCTTATTTCAGGTTCTTCCTTCAGGAATTTAGAGTTCTTTTAGAGCACAAAAGGAGGCTTTAATACCCTTGGAAGACAGCTTTGGTTAGACTATCGTACTCATATTGGTGATACTGAATAATCTCCATGATTCATCTCCTCAATTCATTTAAGAACAAGACATTGTTTTATGTCAATATTTGCTTCTGTGAAATGATTATTTTGTAGCCTAGTTCCTTCAGAATTTCATCCTTAGTATTCATAAAAGCTACTAATAGTGATGTCCATTTCCAGACACTCCATGAAATCTGTAAATCATTTCTGACACCTCTTTACCCTCAAATTAATGCCTTTTTTCTTCATGTGGATTTAGATCAATAGCAATATAAAGAAAGCAACTCTCCACTATAAATACTCTGTGTTGGTGATGCACAATTAACCTTTAAATTACTCTGAGATTTGAGAAGAAAGACAAGATATTTGCCGATTTTACCCATCAGTAATAAAATCAGTCATTTTCATGTATCACTACAAACAAACCAGGCACTACAGGATTTCATGAATATCATAAAAGTATTATTTTTCAAATTTGCAATGGGAAGAAAGAGTTTGTCTTTTTTATTTGGAATAGCACAGTGACAAGTTTAGGTATATTTTTATTAGCGGTTTTGATAGTTTTAATAACAATTGTATATGCAATAACAAAAATACATTTAGCTGAGTATTAGTGATTTTTCTCCATGTAATTTTTAAAATTTTACTTAGTAAAGTGAAAGATAAAAATAATAAATAATATTGCAAAAGCTAATTGGACATCAT
Source organism: Hyaena hyaena (assembly GCF_003009895.1). Taxonomy (NCBI): domain Eukaryota; kingdom Metazoa; phylum Chordata; class Mammalia; order Carnivora; family Hyaenidae; genus Hyaena; species Hyaena hyaena. The sequence continues at coordinate 1,251,210 of NW_024080888.1, forward strand.
TGTAGTTTCTACTTATTGTTTTCTTTCTTTAAAAAGTAGGCTGACAATGATTTCTTGGATATGACACCGAAAGTACAGGCAATGACAGAAGATCAGTTGGACTTCATCCAAATTAAAACATTTGTGCCTCAAAGGACACTATGAAGAGAGTAAGAAGACAATCTATAGGATAAGAAAAATATTTGCAAATCATATAACTGGTAGGGATGGGGACTCAGAATACAGACAGAATTCCTATACCTCAACAACAAAAACAAACAAACAACCCAATTCAAAAATAGTCAAGAAACTTGAATAGACATTTCTCCAAGGAAGATGTACAAATGGACAAAAGCACATGAAAAGATGCTCGGTAATGTTAGTCATTAGGGAAATGCAAATCAAAACCATAATGAGCTACCACTTTATGTCCATTGGAATGGCTGTAATTAATAAATGGACAAATATACAGAAAGAGAAATAACAAGTGATAGTGAGGATGTGGAGAAATTGGAACTCTCATGCATTCCTGATGGGAATGTAGAGTGGTACAGTTGTGGTGGAAAACACTTTGGTGGTTCTCCCCCAGATTAAACATAGTTGCCATTTAATTCAGCTGTTCCACTTCTGAGTGCATTCCCCCAAAAAATGAAATCAAGGACTCAACATATTTGTACACCAGTGTTCACAGCAGTAGCATTATTCACAATAGCCCAAAGGGGGAAACAACCAAATCGTCTGTCAACAAATGGATGTTCATTTTTTTAAAAAAACAGAACAGCGTCTTTATTTTAAAGTTTATTTTATTTATTTTGAGAGAAAGAGTATAGCACATGTGAGAAAGGGAGGGACAGAGAGAGGGAGAGACAGAGAATTCCAAGCAGGCTCTCTGCTATTAGCATGGAGCCCAATGTGGGTCTCAATATCATGAACTGTGAGATCATGACCTGAGCTGAAATCAAGAGTGGGATGCTTAACAGACTCAGCCACCCAGATGCTCCCAAATGAATGTGGTTTTTAAAAAAAGTGGTTTATACACATACAATGGAATTTTACTTAAAATTCTTAAAAAAGAATGAAATACTAATCCCTGCTACAACAAGAATGAATATAAAAAAATACTACACCAAGTGAAATAAGTCAAAACAAAAGTGATTCCATTATGTTAAGTATTTAGAATAGACAAATTTAAGGACACCTGGGCAGCTCAGTCAGTTAAGCGTCCTGACTCTTGATTTCAGGTCGGGTTATGATCTCGCTGTTTGTGAATTTGAGCCCTGTGTAGAGTCTCCTTGGGACTTTCTTTCTGCCTCTCCCTTTCTCTCTCTCAAAAATAAAACTTAATAAATTTTTGTTTTAAATTTTAAATTCAAATTTTTAAAGTTTTAAAAATAAAATTCAATAAACATTTTACTTTAAATTTTAAAATAAAATAAACTTAAAAAAGAACAGACAAATTCATAGAGACAAAGTAGAATAGAAGTAACTAGGGACTAAAGGAAGAGAAGAATAGGGAATTATTATTTAATGGACACAGACTTTCTGTTTGAGATAAAGAAAAAGTTCTAAAAACGGTTAGTGGTAATTGTTGCAAGACATCAGGAATGTACTTAATGTCACCAAATTATACTCTTTAAAAATGGTTAAAATGGTAAACTTTATGTTATGTATATTTTATCACACTTTTTGAAAATAAGGGAATTTTGAAAACTGTAGGCTGAAGAGTACTTTCAGCTGCCTGTATAAGACAGCTCTCTCTATTTAGGAAGTGAGAGGGATTGGACTATCTCAGTTCAAGAAATAAACTTCCTTCTGTATAAATCTATAGTTCCTGTATTGTGTGTGTGTGTGTGTGTGTGTGTGTGTGTGTGTGTGATTTTTAGCTCCTATTTGGTTTTAACCCCGGACTATTGCACAAGTTCTTCCTTTTGCATTTTTTAAGGTTTAATTAATTAACTTATCTTTAAAGTAACCTCTATGGCCAATGTGTGGCTTGAACTCATGACCCCCAAGATCACGAGTCACATGTTTTACCAACTGAGCCAGCCAGGCACCCCTCTTTTGCATTTTTGAAGCTCTTATTGCACTGGGAGCAACCTTTTGGCTTTGGCTTTTATCTTAGATGATAATCTTATTCCACAAGCTTGCTGATCTTGTGACATGCTTCCTAGGTTTTCACAATATGCAGCCTGATGTTGATAAATCCAGTGTTACCACCACACAACATGACATAGTACAATGTTTGACTTCATAGAATTTATGTTCATAAAAATGTCAGAGGAACAAAGTAAGTATAGAAAGAAAGCCCAGGGCATAAAGCTTAGTTGCTCTTTATTCTATGGATTCAAATGATCTATATTAAAATTTGTAACTTCAATATTCCCATGAGCTTTTAAAGAATAAGACCTCTATGCACCCATAAGTATTCAGGCTGTTTCTCATTCTTGCCCTTTTTCCTGAAATGATCTGTTCACATTTTGTTTATTACATGAGAATCAAGGTCAAAGACAATATCTTATTCATCTTTACATCTTCAGTCCTTAGAACAGTGCTCAATAACTCTTGACAGACCTATACCATTTAATAATATAATAATAATATTTTCTATTTTCCTAGTTCCATACATTTTCACATGCATAATTGGTTTTAACCTTTAAAATAACTTTAAAAGTTAGTCCTGGTATAATTAATTTACAAATGAGAAAACTGGAGGTTGGGTAGTTTCTAGAAGGTGAAATAGAATCTCAGTGATAAAATCAAATTCTCTCTGGAGTCTCTTGCTTTAAGTGTTGATATATGTTCAATGACATCACAGTTGCCTTCCTGAATATCATTCAAATAACATTGTTAGCGGAGAATACTTCATCCACACTCTTCTTGTCTCTTTCCACATTGAGACAACTGAATTCATTCTGTCCCAAAGGAAAGAATAAGATGCACCTAACTGGTCAATCTGAGAAAACTAAATTAAGCATGTTCTACTTAAATCAGCTCATCCTATTTTTTCCTTTGTGGGGGAGAGCAGGTGTCTGTAGTTAGTACAGATTCTCCTCACTACTTCCAACCCATACTTCCAACTAGTCTTATCCAGAACTAGTGCTTAGGTCTGTTCAAATTTGGGGTTTAGTTAGGGAGTTCATTCAACCCTTGTGCTAAATACATTCTACAACTTGTAGTAAAGTAATAAATACAGAAATAAAGATTATGCTTTCTTTTCTATCTGCATCCCTTTGTCTTATCAATTTGTTCAGATTCCATCTAAGTTGTAATTAGATGTCCAATAAAGATCCCAACCTTCCTGGAATAACTGAGGCCTTTTAGAGTATAAAGGAAGTAATATAAGTTGTGTGAGAGCATGAGTCAAGAGAATCTTCAGATCGGTGTGCCTCAGTGATACCTGGAAGTAATCACTAACTATCTAAAAGACACCTAATACCTACATAAAAACAAGTTTTGATTTTCATCTTATCAGTAGTTGCAGAACTCAATTATAAGTAGCACTCTATCACTGACATAGATATGAAGTGGATTCTCAAAATATTGTTACCTAAAGATGACCTTTATTTATTATATAGAACTGAGACATATAGTGAAGCTTCCTAATGAAGTTTATTATTTGGCTATTAAAGTAAAGAGAAGGTAGTACATTTTCTTGCCTTTCAATCAATGGACTCTAGATGCTTAAAAAAATGATATCAGATCTTAAAAGTTTATCTGATGTAACCATTTCTTTTTAAATTAAAATGTATTTCTGGTATATTTTTATATGAAAACCACATAGAAATAACCTAAGTAATGTTTAGTGCATCTTTTTTTTCTGTAGAAAGTTATAACACATTGCCTGAAAAACTTTATGATCAAATTCTTCCTTCACTTGACTTTGTCATTATTTGTAAAAAAAACTTAAAGCTTATTCATTTATTTTTAAAGAGAGGGATAGTGCACAAGTAGAGGAGGGGCAGAGAGAGAGAGAGAGAGAGAGAGAGAAAGAATCCCAAGTGGGCTCCACACAGCGCAGAGCCTGATGGGGGGCTTGGACTCATGAATCATGAGATCATGACCCAAGCCAAAAATCAAGAGTTGGATGCTTGACTGACTGAACCCCCAGAAGCTCTTGACCTTGACTTTATTTCATACAATCGCTTCTTATAAAGTTTATTCTACAAGATGCTAGTATAGTATATGAATAAACATTGTCACCTGAATGAAATCTTGCCAGAGGCTTAGGACTCTTCATATTAAAGTTTAGTCCAGGTGGCAATATACTCAAGCAAATATTTGTATATACCAACATGAAATCCAAACACATTTTTTTCACTTTCTGTTTTACTGTCAATTCCCAGGTTGGACTTCACGAGGTTAAAAGCTTTCCAAATATAAATGTACTTTCTAAATTGGAGTTTCAAAAATTTTGAGTGAATACATTAATCAAATTTATTCACTGCAGGACTGCTCACAGTGATCTTTAGATGGATATATGTTGTCATTCTATACAAAATGATTGTGGAGGATTCTCCAAACCTTTTGATCAAACATCTGAAGAGACAAAGTTTAAAAAGAAAAACTTATTTTAGAAAATATTGTTCCAAATAATTGTGTGTGAAGTACTGACATATAAACCAAGTTTATCAATTTCTTTTTTAAACGTTAGTTTTGAGAGAAAGCATGAGCAGGGGAGGGACAGAGGGAGGGGTAAAAGGGATTGGAAACAGGCACTACACCGACCGTGGCAAGCCCAATATGGGGCTCAAACCCATGAACCATGAGATCATGTCCCCAGCCAAAGTCATGTGGTCTACTGACTGAGCCACCCAGGTGCCCCTGTTTATCAATTTCAAGTGAAGCTGTGATTAGAAGTTAAGTATTTCAATTTGGATTGTGTATACTGGATAATATTAAATTATTGTGAAATATGTTATTTATAGTTTAAATTATTTGATGAATTCTTGGAGAATTTCAGTTCTGTGTAGCCTATCTTTATTCCAGTTTTCAAACAGCCAAACCACAGTCAGGTAGACAGATAATTGCTGGAGGAAAAAAAGGAGAAATAACATAACAGGAAAATTTCATTACAGGAACTGATAAAAAAGAATAGCATTCTGACCAAAGACTGCACCCTAAATTCAATAGATTTCTGAAAGCAATTGACCTATAAATTTCCCCTTGATTTAACTTTGATTTATTCAGATGGATACCTATGTCACTTTATGCAATATTTCTTACAAAATGTAAAAACCAAGAGAAAGACATGCAACTACCATTTGAACATTTTGCACATTTTTTGCAGTATATTTTCTCAATACATTTTTCTCAAATGTTTTTAGTGTAAAGAAACATTTTTTTTTAAGTTTACCTTGTTAGAGGCACCTGGATGGCCCAGTCAGTTAAGTGTCTCACTTTAGACTTTGGCTCAGGGCATGATCTCACAGTCTATGGGTTCGAGCCCTGCGTGGAGCTCTGTGCTGTTAGCTCAGAGCGTGGAGCCTGCTTGGTATTCTGTGTCTCCCTTCCTCTCTGTCCCTCTCCCTCTCGCACTCTTTTTCTCTCTCTCTCGAAAATAAATAAATATTAAAAAATGTTTTTTAAAGTTTGCCTTGTTAAACAGGCTTTTATGCATGATCACTTGCCTAGACCAGTGACATTAGTATCACTTGAGAATGTCAGCCATGCAAATTATATGAGGCCCCATTTAAGACCCTCTGCATCAGAAACTCTGTGGTGGGGCCCAGAAATCTAGGGTTTAACAAGCCCTCCAGGTGATTCTAATATATGCTGCATTGAAACAGTGTGAAAAAAGCCAGGTGTGGATGAAGGCAGATTTTCAGATTTGGTAGCAGAAAGCTGGCAGTTTCCATCTATCACACCTCTCAGTGTTTACGCAGCTTTTACCTTCAGGATCTCCTCTTTCTACACCCCTACTCACCAAAAAGGTAAGGCTTTTAGCTGGCTACTATTTTAGAATAAAGACTGGGAAGGGGGTGGGAGCCTGTCTTTCATGATCGCTGACAAAAGCATTCAACAACAGGTTACACAGCCATCAGGCATGCAGGAGCAGAGCAGAGCAGAGCCCAGAAACCACAGCAGGTTCGAGCACCATTTTCTCTTTCTGTGACCTGCTGTCTTAGAGAGGTGGGAGGAGGTCAGAGCTGAGTGACTGAAATCCGGATAGTTTTTATCTAAAGAGAGTAAGCATTGCTTAAAGAGAGTATTAAATTTTTGTTCAAATTACATTTAAGAACAGTTGAATAAATGATCCCTCTACCACCCAGAAAGTCAGAGATTTTAAGTTCAGGCTGGTAGTACACAGAATAAAGGGACTATCTATTTTTGCCTTAAGTATAAATTGTGGTGTGAGTAAATCCGTGGTGCTGCTTTGAGTACTTAAGCAAATAATTTCTTAATAAGTTAGAGGGGAATAAAGGAGACACAATGTTCAAGTTGATGCCCATTTTTACCATGATATTCCTTAGGGAAATTATTAATATGAATTAAAGTTTATTGTGTATTATATAAGGAACAGAAAAATCTTATAGATGATGAAAATAAATTTATTACTTTATTCTGTGACAGAAAAATAGGCATCAAAATGAAGAAGAGAGTGCCTGGGCATCTGGGTAGCTCAGGTGGCTAAACATCCAACTCTTGATTTTGGCTCAGGTCATGATCTCATGGTTCTTGAAATCAAGCCCCATGTTGGGCTTTGCACTGGCAGAGCCTACTTAGTTTTCCCTTTTTCCCTCTCTCTCTTCCTCTCTCCTACTCATGCTCTGTCTTTCAAAATAAATTTTAAAAAATATATAAAATGCAGAAGACTAGAAACTGAATCAATGAAGGAAATTTAACTGAAAATGTAAAATGATCAAAAACTTTTTAAGGAAGAGAAATACCATAAATACTGCTATATGCTTAACAAATTTGCTTATAACTAAAAAGCTTTATTTGTGTACTCTGATATTGTGTGTATATAAATAAATTCTTAGTGTGGAGACCATCTGGTTGAGTAGCATATTTATACATCTATTGTATACACATATGATATGCATACCAATTTAAATGGTTACAAATCTTCAACTGTGCTCAATGCCTGTTTTCATGTATGCAAATTTTACACAAAGCTAAGCAAGAGAGTTAAAAGCAGGTCAATTCCAGGAAAATACTGCAAAAACCATTATAGAACAGATGAATGAATGCCAGTTTGCAAAATTTAAGGGATTGATTATTGCCTGAGAAAAATCTAGCATATTAAAATCAGAACCTAAAAAAATGATGCTTCTATATCCTAACAGAGTGTTTGTCTTTAAGGATAACCATGTATTCTTTGGAGCCATAAGAATGGGAGAGTAGGTAACATTTCATATGCAACTTGATCACCCTTTACTTACCAACCCCCTCCTTCACTTCAAATCAATTTGCTGCATTTGATTTTATCGGCTTGGATGAATTTATAATGTATTTATAATTGCATCTGTGATGTAATGGGTTGAAAGAATTCTGATAATGGAAAAATTATGCTATCTAAAGGAGACAGTAAAATTAAATGTTGGTAATAAGAACTGGGTTTTACTTGTACCATTTTGTACCCTGCTGCAAACTTGCATCAAGTCCCTTTGAGCTACACATGCAACTCCTATTACCACTAATTGCAGTTTCACTGCACAGGCACATCAAAAGAAAAGACACAGACCTCCTTTGTTCTGTGGGTTTTGTAGTCCTTTTCATATTATATAATGAGATCCAATTCTACTTTCATGTTTTAGGTGCTGGATGTTCTAATTCCAATATTTACCCATTTCCAGTTGTCCTTCTTCATTCTTTGAAATTCTTGGGAATGTTCAGATAGGTGTACTAAAATGAAAATATCTAATTATATGTCTTGGGATATTATTCTTGATTCTAAATAAAAAGAAAAATAATCTCGTGAGGGTGTACATCTTTTTATCTTTAGGATTCATTCAGTTAAAAACACAATCTGGAACTTGAGGTCTATTAGGAGTTTACTTAATAACATAAAAATATTCATAAATTAGTTGAAGATTTATAGTCAACAGGATCTAAACTTTGCTAGTTCAAAACACAGTAGTTATCTTAAATAAATAATATGATGGTTCATTTGCAGAGACAATAAAATGAAGGCACCTGGTTTTTGTTGTGGGACCTGCCCTTTTCTGAAAATTCTCAGGTTTTAAACATAAAGTCTATCCTCTACCAAACCTTCCAAGACTGAGGAGATTCCTGATGTAAAGGGGAGGTAGAGGTGCAAGCCACCACCTCCCTGCTCCGTTGCCAGGATCCCTTATCAGAGATGGCATCACTGTCCATTCTACTGCTCATGTAGACACCTGCAGCCAGCCTCGTCTTCTCTGCCCGTTGTTTTCCCTCTACCATAACCTCTGTATAGTTTTCTCTTCTAAGGAGCTCATGATTTCAACAACTGTTCTCCTTATTACCATCATTAAAGGTCATCCAATTCCTTCAGCCTAATTCCTATATCATTGCAGAGACTCCAAACGGGGATCTCTGCATCCACTGTCTCTTTTCTCTTTTTCTGTACATCATATGCAAACATCATTATACTTCCTTCTTGGTTAAAATACTTCAATGGCTCTTCATTGATCTTCAGATGAAGTCAAAATTGCTGCAAGGCTTTTGGCCCAACTTCTGTGACCACATGTTACACTTAAATTGCCCTCTTGACCTTCTTTCCTGTCTTTATATTTGGCACATCCTGTCCTACGACTGGCCTTTGCATACTCTTCCTGCCTGTTCCTGAAACTCCCTGCTGCCCCCTTTCCCACCACACACACACACACACACACACACACACACACACACTCTAATCCTTTAGAACCTCATTCATTCTTCATATTTGCAATTCAAGTGTAACTTCCTCAAATATCTCTGATTTCTCCTGTCAGATAAAATACATACTCTTAATACACTATACACCTCAGGGCCCTTCTTCCTTCCTCATTTCTTATAACATTGAATGAATGACTAAATTATAAAAGAGGGAGGCATGATTCCAGGCACTGGGGAACAACAGTCAATTAGTCAGAAAAGATCCCTGCTATCAAGAGCTTCTATTCTAGTGGGATATATGTAATACATAAACAAAAACACAAGGCAACAACAAATAAGTGCTGTGAGGAAATTCTAACAGGGTAGTGTGTTAGAGACTATCAGGGAGCGGAGCGCACACCATTAGCAGAGATGAAGACTGTTCTCCAGGGAAATATATTGCAGAGACTTGAATGATGTCAGTTACACTTCCTTGTTTGATTACTAAATAAATTTCTGTTTTTCCTACTCAACTGTAAGCTCCATGATACCAGTAATTATGGCAATTTTGCTCCCAAGTTCTGTGTCTTAGGAGGTCCTCTAGAAATATTTTGAATAAATAAATGACTGTAAACACTACAAATTGAAAAAAATTTTTAAATGTTTATTTTTGAGAGAGACAGAGACAAGAGACCAAGCTTGAGTGAGGTAGGGGCAGAGAGAGAGAGGGAGACACAGAATCCAAAGCAGACTCCAGGCTTTGAGCTGTCAGCATAGAGCCTGATATGAAGCTGGAAACCATGAGGAGTGAGATCATGACCTGAGCCAAGGTTGGTCACTAACTGGCTGAGTCACCCAGGTGCCCCAAACACTATGAGTTTTAGTTGAATCCTATCTAGATTCAAATCTTGGTTTTCATCTTCAACTTGGACAAATTATTAAAATTCCTAACCTTCAATTTTCTCATCTACTGATGAGGATAATAACACCTACTTATTGATTTAATTCTTACATTTATCTCAATCATCAGCCTGTGGTTTTGAATATCATAAATCCAAAGCTGTCTATCCTTCCTTTAGTGTTTCTTTTCACATGTCTAAATCAAGACTATGATTATTAAAAATTTAATAAAAGCCTCTGGCACTTAATTTTCTCATTTGTTAATTAAGGTAATGATACCTATGTCTTATGGTTGTTTTGAGAAATAAATGAGGCATTAAGCTATTAAAGACCTTAGTTCAGTTTCTGAAGTGTTACAGATTTAATTTACTTTTATTATGAAAATTTTCAGAGTACATAAAGGGAAAGACACTATACAAGTTCACGAAATTGTCAGGCAACGATTTTTAAAAATTGTTTTGCCTTGAAGAGAAGGAATTGATTTAGATTCTTACTGTGTGTATATGCATATGTAAGTATATGACTAAATTATAAAATATACCTATGTATATACACATACATATACATATATATGTGTATATATATATGTATATATATGTTCATGTGCTTTCTAAGACAATATTACACATAACTAACATTTAAATAAATTATTGCTTACAAAACACTTCCATTAATATTCTCTATTAGATTCTCAGGAACAAACCCGCAAGGCAGGTATTACAAGTTGTAAGGCACTCCTCATGTTGAAAGAGCTAGCCAGCAGTGGCCAGGCTCTTAGGTTACATGCCTTATCCTGTTACTAACAGGGAGAAGTGCCCTGATTTGTCACTAGGTGTTGGTACAGAGGACTCCAACTCTCAGCTTCTGGAGAGACAGAATAAAAAAATGTAACCTCATTGCTATTTTCAGAGCATGGCACTGGCAACACAATCAGTTGGTGATGGAAGATAGATTATTTTACTCTCACATTCTCTTAGTATTTTACAGTTCATTGCCTAAGTCTGCTTGGAACTCTACATTTATTTAATCCTTCCAGCAGAGAACAATCACTGTGAGTTTCCCCACTGACATACTTTTATTTGCTGAAAGTTCATTCTTTGCAGGTTGAGCATATAAAAATTTAAAGAGAGTGTTAAAACCAGCATAAATCACTCCCTCCCCCATCATGGAAAAATAAAGTACCCAACCTTAAGAATGGTTTAAAAGTGTTCCCAGGAAATATATTCTACCTAATATATGAACACTTCAAAAAACAAAAATGAAGTTAAGAAAAGAGCTAACTTTGCATTTTCACAGATCAAAATGTTCATTCAAGTAGCATTTGCAAAAAAAATTAAAAAAAACAACAACAGCTGAGTGTCTGAGACCTGAATGATGCTACATTCATCATGTTCTCTTCAGATCTGAACAAAGAGCTTGGGATATGAGTAAAATTGTTTAGTTGCCCTAATTTTGTTTGAGTTTTTGTGATAATGTCAATAAAGCTCAATTAATCTCTAATTTCAAGCATTTGTAAATATTTCCATTTAATACTGAATGCTTATATTTCTGAAAAAAATATTTGGACAATGGAGAACAAATTATATTTGTAGATGAGAGGGAGTGGACTAATGTGTTTTTTCTATGTATTCCCTAATATTTCAATGATTCTGTGATACCTGGTCATCTGATCAAAATTTGCAAATGTTTTATGTTTGGAATATCTCAATTTAGATGAAAGATTAGAAATGATAATATTGCATTATTTTCTACATGTTGACATCATAGAGGAACTTTGGCAACTGAGTTTTCCTTGGTCCAGACTGAATTCTAAAATGACATGATGAGAATATGACAAAGGTTAAAGGATTTTGTAGATGTGATTAAGGTCCCAAATTAGTTGATTTTGAGTTAATCAAAAGGGAGATTATCCTAGGCGAGTATGACATTAAAAAAAATTTTTTTTAATGTCTATTTTTGACAGACAGAGCCCAACCAGGGTAAGGGCAGAGAGACAGGGAGACACAGAATTTGAAGCAGGCTTCAGGCTCTGAGCTGTCATCACAGAGCCAAACATGGGGCTTGAATCCACAAACTGCGAGATCATGACCCCAGCTGAAGTCAGATGCTCAACCAACTGAGCCACTCAGGTGCCCGGTTAGGCAAGTATGACTTAATCAGACAAAGCCTTAAAGAAAAATTATCCTGAGAGCCTTTAAGAAATAAGCTGCCTTTAAGAAGGGGCTGCAGTTGCTTCTAGGAGATGAGAGAGGACCCCAAATGACAAGAACAAGAAAATGAGGACCCCAGTCCTACAACTACAAGAAATTGAATTCTGACTACAGCCACTTTAGCTTGAAAGAAGACCCTGAGCTCCTAAAAACAATGCAGCCCACCCATACCTCATTTGTTACCTTATGGCACCATAGCAAAGGACCCAGCCAAGCCATGCCTGGACTCTGACCTTCAAAAACTGTGAGAAAATAAACGTGTGTTATTCTAATCTACTAAAAAATCCAAAAGCAATAAAACAGCAACAAAAAACTATTAATGAACCTGACTCCTCCACTAGTTATACTCACATTAAAATTGCAGATTTAATGTATTTATTGGTCAGATATTTACTAAATGACCACTGTTTTAAGCAGTGTGCAGGCCACTGTTATAGACATTGTTTCAGGCAGAAGACCACATTTCTGACTGTAAGGGAAACTATTAAAAAATAATGAGCATTTGCTTTGATTCAGACAAACATGGTATTAACAAAGCACTGTGACATAGTAAGAGAGATATATATTTGAGCTCTGACCCCAATTTTGTAATTTCCTGCATGATAGGGGTGTTTTTGTTCTAACATTAGGCCTTTGGCCCCCTGATTCAATTCCTGACGCAGAGCTCCTAAATCCCTTGGAATTTCCTGGTTTATAGGTGTATCTTTTGTTCTAATTAAGTGACTCTTGGTGGGCTTCCGGATGGGGACTAATCACTAGAAAGACCAAACCATGATTACAAGTTTGTAACTTTCAGCTTCACTCCCCTATGTCCACCAGTCATTTGGGGAGGAGCATGAGTTAATAATCAGTCATGCCTGCATGATGAAGTCTCCATAAAATCCCTGAATGACAGTGTTCAGAGAACTTCTGGGTTGGTGAACACATCCATGTACTAGGAAAATTTCTGTATTCCATCTGCATGGGAACAGAAGCTGTTTTGCACCCTTCTGGACCTCACCCTGCATACCTCTTCATCTGGCAGTTCATCTGTATCCTTTATAATGAACCAGTTAACACAAGTAAATGTTTCCCTGAGTTCTTGAATCATCTTGTGAGCAAATTGTCAAAGATGAGGGGGTCTTGGGGACATACAATTTGTAGCCGAGTTGGACAGAAGGGTGAGTAATCTAGGGACTCCCTACTTGGAATTACTGTCAGAAGTAGGGGGCAGTCTTGTGGGACTTATCCTGTGGAGCCTGCACTAACTCTAGGTAGTGTCAAGATGAATTAAATTACAGAATACCTAGTTAGTATTTACAGAGAATGAAGGATTGTTTGATGTGGAAAACCCACATATTTGGTGTCATAAATGCTGTGAGTAGAGAAATAGTTTCCCTTTAATGTCTCTCCCTAATCTCTGCTCTTCTATCCCAACTTCACCATAACACATCTGAATTCTCTGTCCTGGCATAACAAACGTCAACTTCTGGGGCTCTCTTACACTCACTCATTTACATAGAACAGGGAATATTTGTATCAAGGGACAGAACTTGTATCCTGGATCACAACACAGATATTTTACTACCTCCTTATATTTTTACCAAATTCTTTAAGTTCTACATATTACAAATTGCTCATGTAGATTTAGAATACTTGTTTTTATCTCAATATAAGCTACTTCCTTGACTTAAAAACTTGCTTCTTGAGCTAATGGCCCCAGACTTCCCTAAGAATTCCAATCTGTCTCCCTAGACAGCAAGTCTTACTGGCTGAATCCCTCTGAAGCCAATTTGCCAGTCCTGGGGCCTTCTTGTTAAACTTGTCCTGTTGATCTTATTCTGCCTCATGGTTGAGGGGTATTAATACCCTTCATTCATTCAGCCATTCATTCCTCAGTCTTCAGCCTGTGTCATTACAATTGCTCTCAACATCAGAAACCAGATTTATCGTAGTAATATAGACATCTGGTTCTGAAACTAATTTTGAAATAAGTTTGTGATATCTGAATCTGGTCACTTCTGTGATAAGATGGGGTTCTTGAAATATTTTATCCCATCCCCTCCCGACTTTCTAGTAACTATCAGTTTTTTTATGTTAGCACAGGAAAGATTTTGTATTTTATTTTGTTTCATTTCATTTCATTTTTTATTTTGTCTTCAGTATAGCTAACATATAGTGTTATATTAGGTTCACATGTACAATATAGTGTCAGTTCTATACACCACCCAGTGCTCATCACATGTGCTCTCCTTAATCCCATTAACATATTTTACACATTCCCCTACCCACCTCTCCTTTGCTAACCATCAGTTTTTTCTCCATAGTTAAGAGTCTATTTCTTGGTCTCTCTCTCTCTCTTTTTCCCCTTGTTCATTTGTTTCTTAATTTCCACATATGAGTGAGATCATATGGTATTTGTCTTTCTCTGACTAACTTATTTTGTTTAGTATTATACTCTATGCTGTTGCAAATGGCAAGATTGCATTCTTTTGTATGGCTGAAATACTGTATTATTAATATAATACACATCTGCCTTATCCACATCTTCCTTATCCATTCATCTATCGAAGGACCCATGGGATGCTTCCATAGTTTGGTTATTATAAATAATACTGCTATAAACATAGGGTGCCTTTGATTTAGTGTTTTTGTATATTTTGAGTAAATACACAGCTGTGATTACTGGATCATAAGATAGTTCTATTTTTTAATTTTTTGAGGAACTATTTTCCAGAGTGGCTGCACCAGTTTGCATTTCCACAAACAGTGCAAGAAAGTTCCTTTTTTCTCCACATCCCCACCAACACTTGTTTCTTGTTTTTGATTTTAGCCATTCTGACAGGTGTGAGATGTTATCTCATTGTAATTTTGATTTGTGTTTCCCTGATGATGAGTGATGCTGAGTATCTTTTGATGTGTCTGCTGGCCATCTTTGTCTGTTTCTTTGGAGAAATGTCTGCTCATGTCTTCTGCCAATTTTTAAAAAATGTTTGTTTATTTTTTGAGACAGACAGAGAAGACAGGAGAGGAGGGGGGAGGAGAGGGGGAGCGGGGAGGAGAGAGGGAGGGGAGGGGGGGAGGAAAGGAAGGGAAAGGAAGGGAGGAGAGGAGAGGAAAGGAGGGGTAAGCAGAGAGAAAAGGAGACCAAGGATCCAGAGTTTTGTCTGCAGTGACAACAGAGAACCTGATGGAGGGCTCAAAACTCAGGAATCATGAGGGCACCTGGGTGGCTCAGTTGGTTAAGCATCCTTCTTCTTCTCAGGTCATGATCTCATGGTTTGTGGGTTTGAGCCCGCGTTGGGCTCTGTGCTGACTGGAGTCTGCTTCAGATTCTATATCTCCCTCTCTCTCTCACCCTCCCCTGCTCATGCTGTCTCTCTCTCTCTCTCTCTCTCAGAAATAAATAAAAACATTAAAAAAAAACACCACCACAGGAATCATGAGATCATGTATGACCTGAACTGAAGTCTGAGGCTTACTATCTGGCAGGTGCTCCTGCTATGTGTTTTTGTTTCTTTGTTTGTTTGTCTGTTTGTTTTTTAAGAAAGCTCTACAGCTCACAGTGGGGTTCAAATCCATGACCTTGAGACCAAAATTTGCATGCTATACCAACAAAGCCTTCCAGGTGCCCCTCTTCTGCCCATTTTTTAAATTGGATTATTTGTTTTTTGAGTGTTGTTGTATCAGTTATTTTTAAATTTTTTGAAAATTTTTATTATTTTTGAGGGAGAGAGAGAGAAACAAAGTGTGAGCAGGGGAGGAGCAGAGAGAGAGGGAGACACAGAATCTGAGGCAGGCTTCAGGGCCTGAGCTGTCAGCGCAGAGCCCAAAGCGAGGCTCAAACTCATGAACCACTTGATTGTGATCTGAGCTGAAGTTGGACCGACTGGGCCACCCACTTGCCTCAATATAAGTTTTTTATGTATTTTGGAAACTGACTCTGGATTGGGTATGTCATTTGAAAACATCTTCCTCAATTCAGCAGGTAATTTTTAAGTTTTCTTGATTGCTTCACTATACAGAAGATTTTTATTTTAATGTATTCTTAATAGTTTATTTTCGCTTTTATTTCTCTTGACTCAGAAGACATATACAAAAAAATGTTGCTATGCCTGATGCTAAAGAGGTTACTACCTGTGCTC
Organism: Hyaena hyaena; assembly: GCF_003009895.1. Lineage (NCBI taxonomy): Eukaryota > Metazoa > Chordata > Mammalia > Carnivora > Hyaenidae > Hyaena > Hyaena hyaena. Next base: position 1,267,201 of record NW_024080888.1, read on the forward strand.
TCTTCTAGGATTTTTATGGTTTCAGGTCTTACATTTAGGTCTTTAATCCTTTTTGAGTTTGTTTTTTGTGTATGGTGAAAGAAAGTGGTCCAATTGTATTCTTTTGCAAGTTGCTATCCAGTTTTCCCAGAAGAATTTATTGAAGACATTATCTTTTCCCCAAGTATGGGATACATTGTATGGGAGAATAAAGTGAAATAAAGTGAAAAAAGTGAAATAAAGTGAAATAAAGAATTTCACTTAGTAAAACTACTATTCTAGTAGTTTTTTGATGGAGTCTTTTGGGTTTTATATAGAGAGTATCACGTCATGTGCAAATAGTTGAGAGTTTTACTTCTTCCTTACAAATTGGATATCTTTTATTTTTTTAAAATCCTATGGCTAAGGCTTCCAGTACTATGTTGAATGGAAGTAGTGAGAGTGGAGATCCTTTTCTTGTTCCTGACCTTACGAGAGAAGCTCTTAATTTTTCACCATTGATTATGACGACAGATGTGGGTTTTTCATATAAGGCCTTCATTATGTTGAGCTATGTTCCCTCTAGACCTACTTTGTAGTAAGGCTTTACTTTGGATGTTGTACTTTGTCAAATATTTTTTCAACATCCATTGAAATGAGCATGTGGTTTTTATCCTTTCTTTCATTGATATGATGTATCATGTTGATTGTTTCGCAAACATTGTACCACCCTTGCATCTTGGAAATAAATCCCACTTGACTGTAGTGTATGATTTTTTTAATGTATTGTTGGATTTAGTTTCTATATTTTGTTGAGGAATTTCGCGTCTGTTTTCATGAGAGATATTGGCATGTAGTTCTCTTTTTCTGTGATGTCTTTATCTATATCAGGGTGATATTGGCCTCTTAGAATTAGTTTAGAAGTTATCCTTCGCCTTCTACTTTTTTGGGATAGTATGAGAAGAATAGGTGTTAACTCTCCTTTAAGTATTTGGGAGAATTCACTTGAGAAGCCATCTGGCCCTGGACTTTTACTTATTGGGAGTTTTTTGATAACTGATTCCATTTCTTTGTAATTTATCTGTTCAAATTTTCTCTTTCTTACAGCTTTAGCTTTGGTACATTACATGTTTTGAGAAATTTATTCACTTCTTGGTTGTCCAATTTGTTGGCATATAGCTTTTCTTAATATTCTGTTATAATTGTTTGTATTTCTGTGATGTTGGTTGTTATTTCTCCTCTTTTATTAGTGATTTTGTTTATTTGGGTCCTCTCTCTCTCTCTCATTTTTGATGAGTCTGAGTAGAGGTTTATTAATTTTGATCTCTTCTATTGTGTTTTTTTTTTTTTTTTTTTTTTTTTTTTTTTTTTTTTTTTTTTTTTAGCTTTGGTACATTACATGTTTTGAGAAATTTANTTTTTTTTTTTTTTTTTTTTTTTTTTTTTTTTTTTTTTTTTTTTTTTTTTTTTTTAGTTTCTATATAGTCTGTCCGCTGTAATATTTATTATTCTCTTCTACTGGCTTCAGGTTTTGTTTGTTCTTCTTTTACTTTTTTTATGTTTTATTTATTTCTGACAGAGAGAGAGACAGGATGAACAGGGGAGGGTCACAGAGAGAGGGAGATACAGAATCCTGAAACAGACTCCCGGCTCTGAGCTAGCTGTCAGCACAGAGCCTGACGCGGGGCTTGAACCCACGAACCCGGGAGATCATGACCTGAGCCAAAGTCGGACGTTTAACCAACTAAGCCACCGAGGTACCTCTCGTTCTTCTTTTTCTAACTGCTTTTGGTGTAAGGTTAAGTTGTTTATTTGGATTTTGAAGTATTAACCAAAGTTTTGTTTTAATTTTCTCCCTATATTGTCCTTTTCTTCCTTTTGCTCTCACCCACCCCAAATATGGAGATCCCTGCATGCCTTTGCCTTAGAGTGCATTTGACCCAGGCTGGCTGGGGAGGGGGGGTGGGGAGGGTGGAACAACACATTTACTTCTCATTTTAGCATTCCCCCTTTCACTTTCACAAGTGTAAGCCCATGTTGGAATTCTTGAATGTAGTAATATGAAGTGAAAAGGCTTTCTCTAAACTAGGAATATATTTTCTTTTTTTAAAGTTTATTTATTTATTGAGAGAGAGAGAGAGAGAGAGGAAGAGGGAGAGAGAGTGCCGAAGCAGGGAGGAGAGGGGAAGAGAGAATCCCAAGGAGGATCTGTGCCATCAGCACAGGTTTCAGTGCAGGGCTTGATCCTATGAACTGTGAGATCACAACCTGAGCTGAGATCAAGAGTTTTGACACTTAACCAACTGAGCCACCCAGGTGCCCCTGAACTAGGAAGATATTTTCCAGGGTTGAAATAAGGAGAGATGAGAAGGCAAAGACAGCAAGTCCCGAGAGGAGAGCAGAGAGGTCTTACTGCCATGAAATGCCACCAAGAAATTACCAGGTTCCCAATGAGAAATGTGGGCAAAGGTATTTTGCAGGTGGGACCAAATATAGCCTCAAAAACTGTCTGCAAGATGGTAACACTGTCCCCAAGATCAGCCTAGAAGTACAACACACAAATTTGCCCTTCCTGGAGTCTTTGACCAAGCTCTTTCCCCTGTCTTGAATGCCCTTCACTCTATTTGACTGTCTATATCCTCCTCCTGTTCAAGCCCCTGAGAACCCCCTAAGTCTTTCTCTTAACCTCATACCCTTGTCTGTGATTATACTCTTGAACCCTCCCCAATTTTATCCACGTCATTCATTCAGTATTTATCCTACTGCTTTCTGGCCTGCCATACATTGTCTTATATTATTTAACTTTTCATCTGTTCATTTATTAATTTGAAGTAAATTACAAATTCTTTCAGTTAAAGACAAGGTCTTAAATTCTTACTTTCTTTTTTTTTAATTTTTTTTAATGTTTTATTTATTTCTAGGAGAGAGAGAGAGAGAGAGAGCGTGAGCAGGGGAGGGTCAGAGAGAGAGGGAGTCACAGACTCTGAAACAGGCTCCAGGCTCTGAGCTGGCAGTCAGCACAGAGCCCGACGCGGGGCTCGAACCCACGAACCACGAGATCATGACCTAAGTGAAAGTCGGACGCTTAACCGACTAAGCCACCCAGGCGCCCCTTGAATTCTTACTTTTTTTTAATTTTTTTTAATGTTTTATTTATTTCTAGGAGAGAGAGAGAGAGAGAGAGCGTGAGCAGGGGAGGGTCAGAGAGAGAGGGAGTCACAGACTGAAACAGGCTCCAGGCTCTGAGCTGGCAGTCAGCACAGAGCCCGACGCCGGGCTCGAACCCACGAACCACGAGATCATGACCTAAGTGAAAGTCGGACGCTTAACCGACTAAGCCACCCAGGCGCCCCTTGAATTCTTACTTTCTTATAGTAGTACCCGCGAAAAATTTATAGAAATGATATATAATGAAAAAATGTCAAAGATGTCCTTGGAAAAAATATCACACTATTCTAGCTAGTAAATCAGTCTTGAAATACCTATAAAACAGAATTTTATGGTTTAAATACAATCATATTAGGGTTTCATACATATAAATACAATATTACAGAATCTTATCTAGAAGCACAGGGTGGAGCACTGGGAATTTTTAATGTAGTGAAAGTGTTCTGTATGAAACTATAATGGCAGACACATGACATTATACATTTGTTAAAACCTATAGAATTGTACAATACAGAGTAAACATTAATGTATACTATGAACTTTAGTTAATAATTGTATCAATATTGATTCATTAGTTGTAACAAATGTGCCACACTAATGGGAAATGTTAATAATGGGGAAACTCTGTGTGTATATGTGTGCGTATGGGTGTGTAGAGGGTAGAGTATATGAAAACTCTATACTTTTTGCTCAGTATTTTTTAAGCTTAAAACTGCTTTAAAAGATAAAGTCTATCATAAAGAATAAAAAATACAATAAAAGGAATCTTTTCTAGAACTATATCATCCCAGGAATATATAAAATCCCACCAATCTTTTTAAAGCAGCATGATTTGAATATTTCTTATTCTGATTTTTTCCATTTTTTGATACATGCCCTTCTCTTTATATTGTTATTATACAAACAAGATAGCAGCAGCTGTTCACTTATGGCTAGCCAGATGTGTACTACAGCCAGATCATCATATCTTATTTCTACTTAAAAATCATGCCTATTACCTGCTAATTGCCAATTATTGATTTACTTAAGCATCCATGGTTGCTGTATGAGAAAGATAACACTTTGCTCTAGGGGGCCTGGAAATTCTTTACACTGTCAGTGACCTTGACTGAAAGGGTAATTAATCTGAACCTCCGGATGGAATTAAGAGACTTAGACCTTTCATTCTTTATGAAAAGCTTTATCCTTGGTGATGTGAGCACACAGTTCTATTTACTGAGAAAACATCTTATATTAACTTATCTCCTTCTCTTTTATGATCAGCTACCAGAATTACAGGTTTTCTACCTCCAAGGAAGAGAAGAGGAGACAAAAAGGATTTAATATTTTCCAAGGAATTTGCTTTTTCTATGGTTCTGTGTCCATTCACCCACTGAGTAGCCCCATGGCAATGGCCAAGCCCCTTCCTGCATAGTTTTTTCACAGTGAAATTTTGCACAATGAAATAATAAAAGTTTGCATTATATGAAATTAAAATAAAATAATAAATCTAAATATTTTCTAACTATGTGAGAAATCCAGGTGAATTTTGTTTGTTTTTCCTGGTACAGAGCCACCTGAGAGTCAAAATATATCGAGATTATAAATATAATCCCCCGCTTTTTATTCTTCATTTGTTGCTTGGCTTTTGGGAAGAGATGACATGTAAGAGATGTCAGACACTGTGACATAAATGTGAAAGTATTTCAAAGTAATAAAACATCAGCTAACATTTCTAAATTTTATAAAAAGGTAGAGATGTTTTGAGATATGCATTCTTTAAATTTTATTTACTTATTCTTTATTTATTTTTGAGAGAGAGATTGAAAACAAGTGGGAGAAGAAAGGGGGAGACAGAATTCTAAGCAGGCTCCATGCTGTCAGTGCAGAGCCTGATATGGGGCTCGAACTCAAGAACCATGAGATTATGACCTGAGCCCAAATTAAGAGTCAGATGCTGATGCCAATGAGCCACCCAGGTGCCCCAAGGTATGTGTCTTTTAATATGTTCTACTGATTGTATGTTGTCAATGCCAAATTGAAAAATGCAAACAATATATTTTTTAATGTTTATTTTTGAGAGAGAAGACAGAGTGTGAGTGGGGGAGGGGCAGACAGAGGGGTAGAAAGAATCTGAAGCAGGCTCCAGGCTCTGAGCTGTCAGCACAGACCCTGATGAGGGGCTCAAACACATGAACCACAAGATCATGACTTGAGCTGAAGTTGGACACTTAACCAACTGAGCCACCCAGGCACTCCCAAAAATATTTTTTAAATAAATATTTTGTATATGCCTTTGGTTTGAACAATACCTGTAAATCACCAAATGGCATTTGTTTTCAATATAAAATTACTGATTGCAGTTGATTCAAATCAGGCAAAGAAAGTATGGGGACATCATGATGTGTTACCCAACAGGAAATGTCTTGACTTCCAGATCGTCTCAGGAAATGAGTTTCAGTCAAACTCAAGTGCATTTTGAGTCATATTCTTCACTGATCAGCAAACCAGCAAGCTAAGTGAGGATTCCATGGCTTTAAGAATTCTGAAGTAAGTCATCTTTCTCCCTTTCTGAGTATGTGAAGCTGCCACTTCACTTTCTATATCAAGTGTCGCGTCTAGAACTGCTCTCATTTCTCTTCCTCTTTTTATTTTATTTCCCTCGGAGCCTCTACAAGGGAGCATCTGTGCCTGTGTATATGTGTCTCTATCATTTTTCTCTTCAGTAAAAGTAAATAGCTACCAGTGGCTAGTAGGGCTAATTTACTATGGAATAGCATAACATATTCTGCACCTGTAAGAACACACTGTGTTGTGGAATCGCCTGACTGAACAGTGAGCAACAAATAGAGAATAAGGTTATGGGAAATGGGAGAGGAAGCAGTAGGCTTCCTCCAGTCATTGCAGTTTTTGAATGAAGCACAGTGTTATCAGAGTAGAACCAAGGGTCCCTTTGAATGTGGCATACAAGAGCTAATGGCTTCAGAGCAACACGAGCCATGCCTTTTCCATCTGTGTAATGAGAGGAGTGATGGAGAAAGGAAGGGGTGGAGCTTGGAGGTAGGGGCGACCACAGGACAAAAGCGTAAAGGCACAACACATTAGGCAGCCCTCAAAGGAGGCCTCTGCTGTTCGACTCAGTCTCTTAGATTTCAGTGTACAGAGCTTTGATTAGCTTTCTCTCCAGAGATGGCTGATAGTAAGGAAGAGTAAATGCCTGTGCAGAGAAGCACAAGCAGTGTAGGCAGAGTCCTTCTTCTCCCCCAAACCTGGAATTTTTAATACCATTCAAAGATAGTGATTACTGAACTCATTTTCTTTAGGGGTGTAATCATTAATACTAACAGAAATTTTTTGATGTTTATTTATTTTTGAGAGATAGTATGATCATTAGAGTGGGATAGGGACAGAGAGAGAGAGGAAAACATAGGATCTGAAGTGGGCTCTGCACTGACAGCGCAGAGCCCGATGCTGGACTCAAACCCACAAATCACAAGATCATGACCTAAACAGAAGTCAGATGCTTAACTGACTGAGCCACCCAAAACTCCTTAACAGAATTTTAAAAAAATATTTTATTTTAGAGAGAGAGAGAGAGTGAGCATGAGTTGGGGAGGGGTTGATGGGGGAAAGAGAGAGACAGAGAATCCCAAACAGGTTCCACACTCAGCATGGACCCCAACATGGGGCTTGATCTCGTGACCCAGGGATCATGACCTGAGCCAAAATCAATAGAGTTGGATGCCCAACCAACTGAGCCACTCAGGTGTCCATGATACTGACAGAATTCTAAAATGATCTTGAAAATTTCAAATTCAATTAAATCCCTGGTTGACATATACCTCAGGTGAGTCAGATTAGAGGATAGAGAAAATCCCTTAGAACCAATGAATAGATGACTTAGGCTAAAATGAAGTGCCCAGAATGTGTTAGCAGGCAACATACCATTCTACTAAACAGTTTTTATACCCATAATATAGTTATATCACATGTAAAAATTGTAGAAGTCTTTAAACCATTTTTAAACATTTTTAGATTTATTCTGAGAGATAGTGAATTGGGGAGGGACAGAGAGAGAAGGAGAGATAGAATTGCAAGCAGACTCCAAGCTGTCAGTGCAGAGCCCGTTGTAAGTGTCTCACCATAACCTATATTATCCTAATAGCAATATGAATTGGCAGAAAGTTATTTATTTTAATTTGTATTATCAACATAAGTATAGGAATAAATAAACATGTATTATGGTATCAAAAATTATAGTCACCTCCCAGAAAGTAGGTTCATACTATGGCAGTAAAAAATTTTTACCCTCGTCCCAGGACTTATTAACTCTGTGGCCTTTAGCAGGCTATTTAAATTCTTTCTACTTCTTCTTTTTCAAAATTGGGCGTAGTGGTAATGATAGTTGTCATTTAAAGTGATTAGGATTAAATGCAGCTAATGTTTCCTCACAAATTCACTGATAGATGGTAGTTCTTATCAATTACAAATAAACTGGTTACAATGTAAACTGATCAATGTCTCGTTAAGCATCAACAAAAAGTTTGCTTTTTCAAAAGAAAATGTATTTTGATGTCTCTAGTCATCGGGTCTGGTATCTTATTTCCATCCTCATTCTTGACATTTTCTTGATCTCAAGATGCTTTTCAAAGGTGTGGTTACATAAAAAAGAGGTTAGCATCCCAAATGATTTCGTTCCTTTCTCCTAAGTAAAAGGGTTTTGGGGCGCCTGGGTGGCTTAGTCGGTTAAGCGTCCGACTTTCGCTTAGGTCATGATCTCGCGGTTCGTGGGTTCGAGCCCCGCGTCGGGCTCTGTGCTGACAGCTCAGAGCCTGGAGCCTGTTTCGGATTCTGTGTCTCCCTCTCTCTCTGACCCTCCCCTGCTCACGCTGTCTCTCTCTCTCCTAGAAATAAATAAAAATATTAAAAAAAAAAAAAAAGGGTTTTATCGCAAATAGCATGTATTTAGAAGATGGCAATTGTCTGGTACTCTCCAAACATTTAGATCCAAATTATAGCTTTATTTCCTTGACTATCTGAACGAGTTAGGGTTACTGCAAGGGGACAATAATACAGAAATTGCATAGTATCAATTTTCCTCCTGACACTTTGTGTAATACTTTCCTTCTTCGGCAATGTGGCTTCCGAGCTCATATCAGGAAATTTCCACTTGATACAGCTATTCCCCCCTCTGTTTAAGTTGTATTCTGCCAAATGAATTAAATAAAGGCCTTAGACCCTTAATGATCTTGACCTCTGCTGAGTAAAATTATATTAGGTAGCCCCATAGCACTCATAGTTCACAGAACTTCATAGTTCATGGGACCAGAAAAGACCTCAGTTCTAACACTATGGACAAGGAGACTTGATTCTATTTTCCCTGTGGTCCCAGGTATAGTGTAAATGGCATAGAAGAGTGAAACCCAGATCTTCATATTCCTTGTCCAGAGTTCTTTGCTTTTGTTATGGCTGTGATGTCATCTCATCTAGATGGATAGATTATAGATAAATTTCATTTTCTGGGTGAGTGTTCTTGTTCACTGACATGGGAAATTGAACAATCGATTTTTATTAAGAGAAAGTTTATGGTAGCTTTGCCAATGATGACCATGGTGAACTTTGGGATGCTGATGATATTTTATTGCTTCTAATAACTCTGTCACCAAAGGAAGACAAAACCCACATCTATTGTGAGAAGAAGAAAAAACTAAGAATTCATGTATTTAATTACTAAAAGTGTCATTGCCTCCTGGGAAGAAAGATAAATTAGAAGTTTGAGAAGCTTGTTACCATTTTGAATTCAATCTCAGAGCATCTATGAAACCTAACAACTCCTGAAATACTTGTTCAGATTTTTAAAATTATCTTCAACATTTCCCCAACCCATTGGTAAATAATGAAAATAAATGTATTAGAGGTATTAAAATTAAAGGATAAGGTTATTTGCAATACTTGAATTAAGCAAATCTTTTTTTTTTAACTCATAAAGACACTTTCTCTTTACTTAGTGTTCTTACTGTCTGTTGCCCCCAGGCTACAGCCTCCTCCTGGGTCTCCTCTTAATGATTGACACTATGTGAGGAAGGCTAGAATTCCTATTGGCACATTGATGTACTTAAGCTCAATTCTTTAAACATACCTGTATGGCCTATAGTATACCACACTCTAGCATCTACCAATTGTTTTCATAGGATAGAATAAAAATTCTACATAGTCTGGCTAAAGGTATCTCTCTCCAGAGCAAAGCTTTCAGAAATTGTCTTTTAATAAATGTTTTGTTTTTTTTTTTAATTTTAGAGAGAGAGCACAAGTGACTGAGTGGGTGAGAAGGGTGGAGAGGGAGAGTAAGCAGGGTTGAGAGAGAGAGAGAGAGAAAGAGAGAGAGAGAGAATACCTCAAGCAAGCTCTAAGCTCAGCAAAGAGCCCAATATGGGACTTAATCCCACAAACCCATGATCATGAGCTGAACTGAAATCAGGTGAGTTGCTCAACCAACTGAGCCACCCAGGTGCCTGAGTAATGTTATTTTTTTTATAATCGTATCTATGAGCCTCTGGCCCTTAATGGAACATTTACATAAACCATAAGCATTATTAAAAAGTGCAACCTCACTAGATTTTGGAGTTGTTCCCTCTCCCTCCTGACCATACCCTAGAAGATCTCTAACACAAGGATTTCAGGCCCATCAGCCTCTAAGGATGTAGGGTATCACAGTTGTTAAATGCCTGACTTTTAAAAATATCTAATGAATCAGCTGTACTGAAGGTGACCTTAATAGCTGGGAAATGGAACATATGGCTAATATCAGAGTTATATATTCTTATAGCTTGTTCCTGCTGAGGTTGGGAAAATCCTATTCTTTACCCTCTACACCTTGAAAGTATCAGCTACTCCTTTTCTAATTCCTAAGGAACAGATGTAGGGACAGGGTTTTCTCTCAGTTCTTACAGTGCACATTTCTAGTATGAATAAATTCTTTCTTGGTCCGTTCAGATAGAAAAGCTTCTTACTCCCTATACATAGGTAATTGATGGCATACAACAATTAAATTGAAAAGTTTTGAACAGCTTTTTTCGGTGCAAGGCTATACTCTAAATTCTATGAGGAAATGTAAATTTTTTAATGGTCCATGTGCATAATTCATTATTACTACAAAAATCTGGTAAATGAGATATCATTTTATCTTAAGTCTTAAACTTATATTCAAATCAAGATATTCTATAGGAATAGAATCTTTTTATTAAAAAAATAAGGTTGGCCAATAATGAAAACTAAGATTGTCTTTGAAGGGAAAAATGTTAAAGTGGTTCAGTTAGGACACTTTATATTTAATAATCTCAATTATTTCTTTTTCCAGTGTGATGAGAGTCACACATGCAGGTTTTGTGATTCACACCTGTATAGATGTGAAGACAGTGAGAGGTTTACCTGCACAAGTATCACTGTATTTCTACATTTGAAAGGTTCCTTCTGAAGACAAAAGGTAGAAGATTTTCTCAATTCTAGAAGCATTTCCTATGAACACCAAGTCTGAAGCATCCATTTAGGCAAAATTTATATGATATTGAGAGCATGATAAATATTAAAGAATGCCCACGAGTCATTATATTTGGGGTTTTGCTCCCCCCAACCTTTAAGTACATTATGCTTTTTTATTCCTCTTGCTGCCCCTTTCTAATCTATAATTATTTACTAGTTTTTAAGAATTCTCTTTGGATTCACAAAAATGCAAGAAGTCTCTGTAAATAGTAGTTGTTTCAATACAAATAAAAAATCTAGCATCCTAATTTTACTTCAGTAGACTGATTTCCATACTTCTAACTTCAAGAGAATACATCACCCCATTTTGAGGGAACTATTTAACTAACATTTTTAATGGTTTTTCCATAATTGCTTAGTAAGGAGCTTTTCAAAAGATGCATTATTTGCTACTAGTTCCTTCCTGCACAAAATAAGTGACTACATATCTTTACTACATGTAGGGATCTTGGCTCTGTAATTAAGGTCCTCAGTGGTCATGGATTTCATCCTAATGGAAGATCTTTCTCTTTTAGTTAATATCACTTCCTATTTTAGGATCTGGTCTATTGACTTTGTGATTGGACATGACTTAGCCATTTGGGTATTCACAGTGCTTATGATGGTTTTGTAGAAGGAGAGTGGTGGACAGAAAGAAAGAACAAATTATACTATATACAAGTATTTAAGTCTTGGTTCTACTATTAAATAATAAACTATTGTAACCATTCTTAACCTCAATTATCAAATTCATAAACAGTGGCAATAACAGTGCTGTCATGTTTTTTAACAGAACTATTTTATAAAATAAGTAAGATAGTATATATAAAAATATTTTTATTATTTATTTATTTTTGAGAGAGAGAGAGAGAGCAGGGACGGGCAGAGAGAGACACAGAATCTGAAGAAGGCTGCAGGCTCTGAGCTGTCAGCACAGAGCCCAACAGAGAGCCAGCACATGGTTCTTGAACTAATGAACCACGAGATCATGACCTGAGTTGAAGTAGGATACTCAAACGACTGCGCCACCAAGGTGCCCCTAAAAATATTTTTAAATTGTTAAAAGACATACAAAGTAGTTCATCATTCTATATTTCTGTAAGAAATTTAGCATATATAGTTAGACTAAACTTTCACATCTTATAGAAAAGTTAGGTCTTAAAATTATGAAATTGGTGAGGTGGTTAGATATATTAATCAGGTTGAATGATGTTATGCTGCATAATAAACTCAAAAGCACAGTGGCTGAAAACAAAGGCTTATTTTTCTTTCAAAGTACATGTCCTTTGAGACTGTCTGGGAGATCCAGAGCAGAGAAGCCACCTTCTGGAACATTGTATTATCATGTCAAAAGGAAAGTGAACAACAGAGGACCTTTTATGCTGTGACATAAAAGTGGCACACATTATTTCCATTCACTTTTCATGGCTAGAATGAGGCACATATTTCACCCAACTATTAGGGCCATAAGAAATGCTGTCCTGCAAGGGGCCTAGATGGTAGAAAGCAGGAAATATTTACCTCTAATGAAGATCTTAGATCCTCAACTTGCAGAACCCAATCCCACATCTTTCTTGTACCCTTCAGCAATTTAACCTGTATATCATTTTATAACACATTTAAAGATTTGTTAATAGAATTCAGTATTGTAATAATGTGCATACACACATATAGGATTAGAGAAGATTAAGATACTTTATTTCCTAAAAGCCATCTCTGTTTTAACAAATGGCTCTTAAACTACAACAACAACAAAATCTTCAAAAATCCATTAATGAATCCTTACTCTCTACTTCTACTTTTCAGAACCTTGGAATTTCATTTGCTTCTCCTGAAAGAGAAATTTTTAAGCAACGGAGTCTTCCTTTCACAGTTCAGGTCACAGCAAAGAGACAGTTTGGCCTCTTCCATGAAACACAAAGTTGGAATAGAGGTACTTAATTCTCATCATCATTAAGCAGGTTAAGTGTAGCCCTGCTCCATGGATTTGGGAAGTGGTGAAGGTACCATCTCTCAGAGCTCAGAGGCTGATATTTCAGGAAGTCAACTCAACTACTGACATAATGTAACAGACTGAGAAGGTAACATAGATCAAAGCTATTGTTTTCATTTCCCTACTGCTGTTCCAGCTATTAATTAACCAGGTGGTTCCTATAATAAGGTGGGTTTTTTTTTTTTCTGGCTTAAACTTTTGTTTTCACTGCTTTATTTATAAAAATATTATTCATTTCATAGTCTTTTTCAAAAAGGCAAAAAGCATATAAGAGTTTGCTTCATAAAAAGAACTTTCTTTCACACTTTTAAAAGTTTTGTAATTTTTCAAAGGGCAGCAATAAAACAAACCAGGCTAAACAAAAATACTTGGGAAAAATTGAGATGAAGGTGACCATTTTTTTCTTCCCAAGGAATATAAAAGATGACAAAAGTCTCTTACTTTCATGAAGGCAAATGGCAGGTGATTAATACCCAGGACAGTGGTGTCATAGCCTCTAATGGCCTATCATACAAATATTTAAGAGTCCACAGAACCTTACTGCAAGTGAAGGCAAAGGTTAATAAGTTATATAACATTGTTACATATAATAATATGTGATATGTAGATGGTCAAATTGTGTGTGTTGGAGACAAATATTATGGCTGAATGAACATACATGAGAGCAAAACAGAAAAAAACTAAAAAGGAAGTGTCTCTGTTTCTAAACAGCAAAAAAAACAAGTATCACAAGTATCTACTTTTACCTTCTTTTCCAAAGTCTACCTTTTTACCCAGTGCCAATAGTCTGGCCAAATATATATATAAGGTATGGAAGCAACCCAAGTGTCCATTGACAGATGAGTAAAGAAGATGTGGTATAAATCACAATGGAATATTACTCAGCTATAAAGAATGAAATCTTGCTATTTGCAATAATATGAATGGGCCTAGAGGTATAATGCTAGGTGAAATCAGTCAGAGAAAGACAAATACCATATGATATTACCCATATGTAGAATTTAAGAACCAAAACAAATGAACAAAGAAAAATGAGACAAACAAGAAAACAGGTTCTTAAATATATAGAACAAACTGCAGGTTGACAGAGGGGACTTGGGTGGGGAATGGGTGAAATAGATGAAGGGGCTCAAGAGTACACTTACGGTGATGTGTACTGAGTAATGTATAGAATTGTTCAATCTTTATATTATACACCCAAAACTAATGTAATACTGTATATTAATTATATTTGAATAAATAAAAAAATTTTAATGTTTATCTGAGAAAGGGGGAAAGGGGAAGAGAGAGAGGGAGACACAGAATCTGAAGCAGGTTCCAGACTCTCAGCTGTCAACATAGGGCCTGATGTAGGGCTCGAACCCACAGACCAAAGATCATGACCTGATCCAAAGTTAAGCCACCCAGGTGTCCCATGAATAAAAAGTTTTAAAAATTAAAAAAGAAAACCCTCAGCTTACAGCACATTACTTATTTTATTTGTATTGCATTACAAATAAAATGTGCATTACTCAAACTCAGCTTTATAGATTCCTAGGAACTATACACAAACCTGTAGGTTTTTCTTTTTTTTATACTTTTGTTTGCTTTTTGATGGATAATCCAAAAGTTAATATAAGCTGATCCTTCATCATATGGGAAGACAGCTAATGACAAGGTTCATGTCTATTTTCTTGAGAAGTTAAATTTAAATTATTGACTAGCATAGAAATGATTCACTTCTTATGAATAACTAGGCAGGCAGAGGTAGTCAATGGATGCTTCCTTGGGAAAGAGAGTGGTGGAAGTAGGCAAACAGCATGCCTAGTTTCTCATTTCAGGCTCCTAATTAAATTAAATCACTACCTCCCCAGGCAGAGGTAATGTGAGGGTAGAGAAAGGCTAGCAGAGTTACTCAGTGCAGTTCCCTCCTTATGAAAGAAAAAAAGAAGAAAAGAAAAAGAGCAGATACAGGGAAAAGGTATTAATCACCACCACACCCAGCTTTAATGTTAGAAACAAACAAGCATCAATTTGAACAACTTTCCATACTATCTGAAAATACTTTCATAAGAGCTAAGATCCCAGGTGAGGGATTATAGCATCTGGATGAAGCACAGACCTGAGAAGGGACTCACTGATGAGGACAGGAAAGAGATTCACCTTACCCCCACTACCCTTATTTCAAGCTCTGGCAGCCCTCCTCCACTGCTGGGAGGAGAGTAAAATGGACACCCAACTTCACCACAGACCCCAGTGCTGGCCCACTTCTGCCAAGATGACTTCTGTGGAAAATAGTATAAAATTTCCTCAAAAAATTAAAAATAGAATTATGATATGATCTAGCAATCCGCTTCTGGGTATATATTGGAAGGAATTGAAATCACTATCTTAAAGAAATAAATATACGGACCCCCATGTTCATTGCAGCATTATTCACAATAGTCAAGGTATGGAAACAACCTAAATATCCATCAATAGATGAATGGATAAAGAAGATATGGTGTGTATGCATATATACTGTTCAGCCACAAAGGGGAAAGAAATCCTGTCTTTTATGGCAATATGGATGGACCCTGAGGGCATTATACTAAGTAAAATAAGTCAGACAAAGACAAATACTGTATGATCTCACTTGAATATGGAATCTAAAAATCCAAACTCATAGAAATAGAGAGTAGAATGGTGGTTGCCAGGGACTGGGAATATGTTGGTCAAAGGGCAAAAACTGCCATTTATAAGATGAACAAATTCTGAGGATCTAATGTACAGTATAGTGATTATGGTTAATCACCACCGTATTATATATTAAAAGGTTGCTAAGAGAATAAATCTTAAATGTTGTTACCACACACACACACACACACGGTAATTGTGTGAGGTGATAAAAGTGTTAGTTAGCCTTATTGGAATAATCATTTTGCAGTATGTGTGTATATCAAATCATCATATTGTATACCTGTATGTTATGTGTCAATTTGTACTAGAAATTGTTTAGTATCCAGCTCTTCCATTTAGGTCTAGGTATCTTGAGGATGAGGACTGTATCTGTTAAAATTGTATATTCAGCACCTGGCTTCATGACTGGCATAAAGCAGGCTTTCATTAAATCTTTATTAAAATAATGAATGAATGAATGCATCTCTCACTCAAGTCTTAGGGAGAAAATACAGTAGACAGTATTAAGCCTTATATATGCCTCCTTGTGTCAATCTCAAAATTCTAAGGAAAGATAAAAACAATGGTGGATCTCCTAAATGTTAACGTAGATGTCATTTATATATTCTAGGCAATATTTAAATTAACCACAGTAACTTTCCTAGGATTTGACTAGAAATTGTACATATTACCTAAATTATAGCTTTTACCTGTATCAAGTATATATATTTTAAGCTCCTGACTTCAGTTGCCAGAAAATTTCTTTTATTCCTAGGGAAGCAAGAATAATATGTTCTCATTTATGCTGTCAGAAGGAGCTAGTTTTGAGAGTGGAATTTCAAGGGTCTATTTTTCTTCCCTTGGAACTTATTTCTAACCTCTGGCAATACAGCTTACTTTAAAAAAAAAAGCTTCAGTAATAGTGTTAGCAAGAAGCACATCTATCCCGTTTAAAGAGAATAAAATTTAGATAGTATTAACAATTACTAAGCAGTGATAAATAGGATATTATATAAATCATTCTCTCTTACCTATTAAGTGAGTTTTTCTCAGGACATTTATTTCATATCACTTTGTTAACCTGACTTTGATGTCCATGTGAACATAATAAAACATAATTCTTAAGATATGTCTGTGATTCAGAATTCCATGAATTTACTGTTTTTCCTCTTTTACTGTAATTTTACTATTAATTAAGGGCAAAATAATAATGATTATTTGGTTTCTGTATTTATTAGTTTATCTCTAATAATAATTATTATTAAAGATAGTAACTATTTAAAGAAAGGAAAATTATTTCCTATGATCAGATTATCAAGTGATTGTTGCATTTCAACATAGTCTTCATAAAGGGTTTTCTATGAAAACACTTGTTTGTTTGAAAATACTTTTTGTAACATAAAATTCACTAGATCAGACATATTTAGCTTTTAGAATTAAATTGTATCTAATTATAATGAATAAACTGGTATTTTTATACCATTTATTATTAGCCAACATTCTTTTTTAACATATATGTAGATATAATATATATACATATATCATATACAGATTTAAAACTTATTAAAATATCAGTGGGTTAGGGGCTCCTGGGTGGGTGAGTTGGTTGAGTGTCTGACTTTGGCTCAGGTCATGATCTCACGGTTCATGTGTTTAATTCCTGCATCAGGCTCTGTGTTAACAGCTCAGAGTCTTGAGCCTGCTTTGGATTCTGTCTCCCCCTCTCTCCGTTCCTCCCCTGATCATGCTCTGTTTGTCTCTGTCTCTCTCTCTCAAAAGGAAATAAACATTAAAATTTTTTTTAAGTAGCAGTGGGTTATATGCCACATTAAAAATTCTGTTGTAATACGTTTAGTCCTTTCTGTGTCAGATAATTAAAAAAGACATTTTCAATTTTTGGTGACTGTATAAAATAAATGAGGTTCACACTAATTTGTTCTGTGTAGTCAATTAGCCTAGTTAAATTTCTCATGGATTATAACATGAAATTCATTGCAATATTCTTAAAAAATGCAGAAAGAGTTGTGTATATATGAGAGCGTTGTTATTTTTGCCCCAGTACACAATCATGCCCATGACAGCATAGCTTAGGGGCCAGGGCTCTGTGGCCAAAAAACCACCACCACCACCACCAGCACCACCACCACCACCAAAGACCATACATTATAATCTTATTGAAGTAGTAAAATTGCTAGTTTCCTCTAATTAAAAAATTGTGAGTTTGTCTCTGCTACAGGGAGATAAATGCTGCTCAACTCAAAAATGGCAATGCAAGGGGGTGGAGGGAAGAATGGCAATGCATGGAAGTATAATAAATTCTCAAAATGAAAATAAATTATCTTTATTAGGCAACTTGTTTGTTTCATTGTTTCTATTTATTATTCCACTTAGTAATGAATATTGTAGTCAATTTGCAAGGTAATAAACAGTTTTATAATAGTAATGAAAAGAATGGGCTACAATTTATTAAAAATATTGTTTTGGATAGTATCTTTTGCCATCTAGAAATAAACAAATTTCCAGGTCCAGTATTTCTTATAGCCAGCTTCCTTAGAAATTTTGCCCCTTGCCACCTTTCAAAATACCTATGCAGTAGTCTGTGTCTTCTTGAGTATTATCGTATTAAAACATCTGCAATATTTGCAAGGCACATTGTCTCATGGTAAAACATTAATGCTGAGTAAATACACAGAAGAATGAAAGCACTGAGTCATTGAATTATTGTTGTAAATATGCCCTTTGCAGGGGATGTGTAGTCAAGAAAGCTGCTTGTATTGTATATGAAGTGATAACATCTATTTGTGATAAAAATGAACACTATTATTGTGTAAGCTTGGACTATAATCTCAGCCCTTCTGGACTGCTCTAAGAAAATACCACAGACTGGGTGGCTTATGAACAAAAAATATTTATTTTTCACATTTCTAGAGCCTGGAAGTCCAAGATCAGAGTGCTCCAGCATGGTCAGCTTCTGGTAAAACTCTCTTCCTGGCTTGCAGAGTGCTGTTTTCTTTATGTCCCATCAAATGGCAGACAGGGAAGGCATGGGGGGTGCCGGGGAAGAAACACAGCTCTCTTGTGTCTTTTCTCATAAGAGCACTAATTCCATCATGAGGGCCCTATCCTCATGACCTCAATTTAACTGTATTACCTCCCCAAGGTCCCATTTCAAAATACCATCACATAGAGGGTTAGAACAATGAAACAAAATATATAAATGAAATGAAAATATATAAATTTCAGCCTGTAACAGAGATATATTCCAAGGAAATTGATTGAGTAAAAGACACTGTCATTTAAGACTGAGAGGAGAGAGATTGAGAGATGGATCTTTGCCTTTTATAATGGAGAATGATGCTATTTGCAAACAATTGATACTTCATCAGTACCAAGACAATGACAGGTTGATATTAGAAATATGCATGCACTTGGGCGACTAGGTGGCTCAGTCGGTTAGGCGTCCTACTTCAGCTAGGGTCATGATCTCGTGGTTTGTGGGTTCGAACCCCGCATTGGGCTCTGTGCTGACAGCTCGGAGCCTGGAGCCTGTTTCAGATTCTGTGTCTCCCTCTCTCTCTGACCCTCCCCTGCTCATGCTGTCTCTATCTCAGAAATAAATTTTTAAAAAAAGAAATATTAAAAAAAAAATACATGCACTATATTTGGCAGGAAAGGTAGTAAGAGGATTTAGAAAATAGGAGATTCACAAATTTCTATCAGCTGCACCGTGAAAAGGGCACTCATTAATATTTTGAAATATCAAAGCTTGCTTTTTAATTTTTTTAAGCAATATTTCTCAGTGGATTGTCTGTCTACTCTGCGCATTACTGGTAGCACAATCTTTAACGAGATGTTAAGGCCTTTCTATTCCCGCCTTCAAATTGAGTGAAAATTAACATAATATCATTTATTTATAGAATTTTGAAACAAGAATGCCTTTATTATCTAAGAGAAAGCTAAGACTTTTATATCCACTTGAAAATGTTAGTTGTTATTTCCAGGAGCCTTTCCCTATTAAGAAGTAGAAAAATAGGACAGTGAAAGAATAGCTCATAGAAGTAAAGAGATCAAGTGGAACTAAAAAAGGAAACAGACAAATACCAAGGGAAAGAACTTTTCCGTGAATTAACTACTTTTCTTTTTCTGAAGGTAAATAAAATCAAGTTTTCTGTCTGGATTCTTTGTTAAAATTCTTCAGAGGAAAGATTGTGGACAGGCCTCTGAACAAGTGTATTTGACAAAAGTTATTATAAATCAGTTTGTTATTTAATGAAATGGCTTAATTCATTTACTGTGTCTCCCTGTAATTTTCTTATAAATCATAAAGTAGCAAAGCTATATACTGTCTCATTAAATGTGCATGTCTTATAATTTCCACCTACCTTTTGTTTTTTCAGATTCAGAATAAAATCTATTCAGATATGGCTTTGCTATATTGGAGACAAAATGTGTAACCTATAGCTTAGTTTTGCCAAAATTATTATATTCTGGTTTATAACATAGTGGAAGTATATGAGTGTAGATCAACTAAATGAATTAAATCTATGTTTTAAAGAAAGGTAGAATTCCCATAATTTATATTTTGCAGAAGTAATAATAATTGTTACTAATAGCAAAACTATAATGCAATTTCTCAGGTTTTCATTTGAAAGTGTAGAAAAATAGGAAATGTGGTTTTTCTAGAGAAGTAGAATGACCTTATTTTCTTGTTTGAGCATTATATTTAAGATAAAATATTTAGAATTAGACAAAAAAGAGCAGTATATTCTAGCTGTGATTTCATGTCTCATGCAGCTGTGGCTCACCTGCCCCAAAGCAACAATGAGTCGGACACTGGGCATTCTTGTCTCAGTAATAAACTTGTTGGAAAATGTTAAAGCAATTAGCAGAAGCAATCTCAAGTGAGAAGATCCAAGAGAATCATGTCAGTGAGGCTGTTGAATAAAACATATCATCTTTAAATCTGTGCTTACTTCTTCTGTATAATATTAGCACAATTAAAAGAACACACTGGATTTTGCCCGGAGTGAGGTTTTTTTAGTCTCTCTATTAAGTTCTATCCCAATGGTAATCATTAGCTAGAATTTCCATAGCAATATACACTTTTTAGCACAAGTACTTTGTAACAAGTTTTAGAAGTTTCTTTTCTCTGAGGTTTCATGAGGTAAAAGTTAAGCTACGTAAGATTTACAGAAAAATACAACAAAAATTATGGATCCTACTTTGCATGTTGGAGCCACTTGCAGTTAGCTTTGCCACAAGCCAACACATAGTGCAGTTCTTGCAGAATCAAAGGAAAAGTAATTTATGCAAGGTTACGTCTGGCATGAGCCCAAGATTCAGGCGTAAACCTCTGTCCCCATTATCCATGGTCTTGTGCTCCCCAATAATATCATAATGATTCAGAAGCTAATTGCAATAAAACCATAATGTGTACATATACAATTAAACATAGCATCGGAACAGCCAGATACCACTAGCTTTGCATAATGAATGGAGACCATGAACACAATTGGAACTGAGATCCGATCCCCAAAGCCATGGAAAGCTGAACCTCAGCTTAGGGTTGGATAATGCCCCATTGAGGGCTGACTTTTCAGTTACCTGAATCAGGTTAGATTGTTACAAGCTCCACACTGCTTCTCTAGTGGGATTCCTAATATAAATTTAAAATAGAAGCAATAATCAACATATATACATGACAATGACTCTTTAAAAGTAAAACTCATTCATTAGGGAAAAAAGTCTCAAAAGTCTAATAAATGTGACTTTTAGAAATCTTGAAGGCAAGTCATTCCCACATGCAGAACTTTTTGGTCTCCCCTATCAACTCATCTCTTTTATTTTCAGTTCTCAGAAGCCCTGAATCAGAGGCTCTCCCAAAAGGCCCGCTTTGGTTGTCTCCTTTTTTTTCAACTTTATACTGGTAGTAAAAATTTGCCTATATAAATATGATAAATCCTTTATCTCTTTCCTCTGTGTTTTTACTTTAATGAGAGAGGAACACTGGGAGATGAGGAATTGTACAGTGGCATTCTAGCTGTTATTTCCTCACTGAAAAAAATAATCTTTTGAAAATCATTTAGTTTTTCTTTGTTTTCATGCAAAATGTCCCAGTTTTGGGGGGGAGAAATACATGCACTCTCTTTAGGAAGCAAAATGTGCTGAGCAGGACAAAAAGTAAGGTATGTGGACTTGACACATCTCATATCACCCTCTGTTCAATTCAGTAAAGATTAAAAGTATTTAAAGATCCCAAGGGTTCTAATAATTTTCTGTCCAATGCATTATTATAAAAAATATTAGTATACTCTATGTTAAAATGGAAAAAGAAGGAAGAAAAATAAATTAAAATAATGTATTCAAGTCCATAGCATCTTAAAGAATGCTGAATTCAACAAATTGCTGTTGGCTTATATGACATCAGTCTGCTTCCAAACCTTAAGTTCTCACTTTCCATTACCCCTGGACATACTGTTTTACTGATCTTTATACCTTTTACCTAAAATATGGAGGAAAACTTCCAGTTTGACAGAGAATCACCAAATCTGGATAGAATGTAATTAAGGGCTGTTACGTTCTGTGAATTCACGGCCTCTTGACACAATTTCCAGCCCTCTCCTGCTCTAGAACCCTACGGCAGGTGCTTAGATATAAGCTTATATTTCTCCTAAGTACACTGGGTTTCTAGTGGCCCATTGATGATCCACTGCTCTCAGGTGTTTCCCCCGTCTCCTTGGCCCCAGTGAGACCGAACACCCAGAACCACCCTGTATATGTGCATGGTTCCCCTAACTTCCAGTAATCCTTCTTTTTACTACCATAGTTTTGAGTTCTACCACAGTTTCCACCTTGCTCTCTATTTCTAAGTCCTCATGGGGTGCCTGGGTGGTTCAGGCAGGGGAGACTCACTTTGGCTCACATCATGATCTCATGGTATGTGGGTTCGAGCCCCGCATTGGGCTGTGTGCTGACAGCTCAGAGCCTGGATCCTGTTTCAGGTTCTCTATCCACCCTACCAATGCTCCCCCACCTCCACAGCTCACACCCTGTCTCTCTCTCTAAAAAATAAACGAACATTAAAAATAATTTATTTCTAGATTCTCAGATGTTTCACGCATAATGACTCGGTCCCCTTTTTGGGACTAGAACTCTCTTCTGATGTAATGATTGGGAGTCACTGCCACATGTTCTTCAGCACGTCTGAAGACTTGGCTGCTACTTAGTCTCTTACCTGAAATCTTGATAAGTGGACAGATTTTCTGAATGGAAAATATTCTACTATTGAAGTTGTGCTGCCTGAGATTCTTGTTATTATTTAATATCACTATTAACATTCTCTCATCAGTAGGATAGAGTGCCTCTCTCTGATTCCCTCATCTACTTCTATACATTCTAGATGGTAACATCCTTGAAACAGGTAACTATGGGAATAATTCTTTTTGCACTTCAGAACAGGCACAGTTAATGCTGTAGCTAAAGGTATGAATGAATTAATTTCTCCATGTAATAGGCTGAATCATGGCTTTCCAAAGCTGTCCATGCCCTAATCCTGGAACCTGTGAATACATTACGTTACCTGGCAAAAAGGACTTGGCAGATTTATTTAAAGTCATGTACCTTAAAATAAAGAGCTTAACCTAGACTGTCCAGGTGGAACCAATTTAACCATATGATTTCTTAAAAGCAGTGAATTTCTTCTGGCTAGAAGGAAGATTAGGAACATCAATAGGGAAAGTCAGAGAGTCCATGAGTGAGAAAGATTTAATGTAGGTAGCTGTATACATGGACTGGAGGGAGACCTCTGGGAGTTAAAGGGTGGCGAACTGCTAACAGCTAGCAAGAAGTGAAGATCTGAGTCCTACAATCTCGGGGAAATGAATTTGGCCAACAAGATGAATGAGCTTGGAAGAAGATTCCTGTCTAGAGCCCTCAGTAGGGAATGCTGCCCTACTGACATCTTGAGTTTAGTCTGGTGAGATCATGTCAGAATTCCAATTTACAGAAACTGTGAGATAATAAAGCCATGTCCTTTAACTTGGGGTTATTTTTACTGCATCCATAGAAGACTACACATCCCATTTCTGGGTTTTCTTTGGTGTCATTTCCTAGTGTGGGTCATGTCTTAAATCTATTCTCTTCTATGTGTTCTTGGACATCATGTCTAGGGAAAATCATTATTGGAGGGACCAAAGATTTTCCCAGTCTGAACTCAATTTCACACAAAATTTTTTTCTCCTTTGATCACACTCATTGCAGATGAAAAGTCAAATTCCCTAGACATGTCGAACTTTAACAACATTCACTCCTTAATGTTTTTATTCTAGTAGTTGTCAACATTTGGATTACATCAAAATGACCTGGAAGATTTATTACATCCATTGCTGGCCCCAACCCCAGAATTTCTGATTCGGTTGGCTTGGGGCCAGAGATTTTCATTTCTAACAAAGTTCCCAGGTGATTCTATGCTACTGGTAGAGTTAACATACTTTGAGGATCACTATTTGGTAAAATCAAGTGATTCTTTTGTTCATAAAATGTCAATCCCTGTCATTCATGCTGATGTTTTTGAACCTATGCCCATGATGGCATTCATCTGGGTATGTGCCCTTTCCTAAGAGAGTAGAAAAAAATACAAAACAGATTAATTCAAATCAGTAAATTTTTTCTGATGATAATGGGCACTATTAAAATTATTTGGAGACTACCTATGCTGATATTTCTGAGGAAGGAGGCCACTGGTAGGCTGATTCTTTATTGTGACAAATTTTATTTAATGTTCCATGTACCTCTTGTAGCCCCTGTTCACCAAATGCCCATAGTATTCCCCAGTTATGATGATAACCAACAGTGTTCCCACACATTTCCAAATGTCCCTGTAGAGAATGTACAACACTAATTGAGAACTATAAACCCATGTTATTCAAGTTTACATGCTATTCTTCCCTAATATTAGTAAGGATTTTCAAATTTTATTCTCATGTTTTATTCATAAGTACTGGTTATTCTAAATATTTTAATTAATAGAATATATTACCCTACAAACTCCCTGAGGCCACAATCAAAATGAATATGTGGCTGGTACCATGAATTGGCTCATGTAGGAATGTATTCCTTCCACTGTTAGGTGTGCAGAGGCTGGAAAGTTAAGGGCACCCTTACCAGACTCCCTGGAGCCTTCCCTGTATGTGTACTTTCTACCAATGGATCTATCCTCATGATGAAGAACTGGAAGAAAGACTATGAAGAGGAACTGAGCAGGAGACATCCATTTTATCCATACACATTCTACTAATAGTGACATATTTTGGAGCCAGAAACTGTAAGAGTAGTTTCCTAATTTACTCATTAACTTCCTGTTTCCACAGTTTCCCATCATTTCAAGGTCAGTAGTCTCTTAAATGGCCCAATTCTACTATATGGCCTTAGGACTCTATCCTGGAAGCTGTATAACTTTAGAACTTATTCCTCAAAGTTCAGCCATGAGTTGGTTTTTTAGCATCCTTCCCAACTCTGTAGACCACTTAAGAGCCAGGAATAAATCCCCTTATGTTCAAACTAGTTAGCAAGGAGTCTGTTCTCTGCAGTGAAATTCCCCTCAATACAGACTACAATTAGAACTTAATAGTCAAGAGAAAACTCATGGGACTTTGTGTGTTTATTTGTTTGTAAGTCTAGAATCGAATTTAAAGGTAAATATTCCCATATCCACACATAGAACACATAAATTATTAGTAGGTGCTTCATATTTTTCTCGATTGAAGTCTAGTGACGATTCATGCAGGCAAAAATAAAAAGAATTATTTGCCTATCAGTGGGGTTGGAATTGTAAACAAATTAATTTTCATCTTGATAACTTCCCTTCTCTTTATTCTCCTTCTACTTCAAGCTTTCAAAATAGAAGAAATCCTGTCATTAAGAAATGGCCTATTTGGCTTTTTCAGGCCTTTCAGTCAAAATGCATTTCTAATTAGAATTTTAAAACTACCCAGATAGAATTGACCACTTTTTATTAGTGCCCCCACAGTATTTAAAAATCTAGAAGAAAAGAGTTAGATTCCATGTCTGGATTGAAAGAGATCTAACCAAATCATTGAATGTGAACTTTGATGCCAAAGATAGTCATAAGAATTTATTTAGGGCCACCTGCCTCAGCCTAAAACAGATGTACACTCACACATACACAGCTACAACCCCTGGTTCTTGTGAACTCAGAAAAATTCTGGTGAAGTTATTGATTACCCTAAGCATTATAAAACTAACTTATCAGTCAACCCTATCTAGTGTTTAATAGAGAAGTTCATACTAGGATAGTACCTAGTTTTTTATTGTGAATCAAAATCCAGAAACTATTGCTGTTTTTTTCCATAAGGGGCCAGCACTAGGAGACACTAAATTATATAATGTTTAATTTTATCACTTTTTTCAATTTATATTAGTGTTCTTCTCATTTTTACTAATATTCTAAATTCATCTTCCAAAGTGCACACATCTATCCATTTCTTTTTCAAAAATTATTTTATTATTTTTTTTAAATTTTAGAAGCGGGGAGAGGCAGAGAGAGAGAATCTTAAGCAGGCTTCATGCTCAGCCCAGAACCCAACACAGGATTCCATCCCACAAACCTGGGATCATGGTCTGAGCTGAAATCAACAGTTGGGAGTCTCAACCGCCTGAGCCACCCAGGTACTCCTATTTTCAATACTCAGGCACTAGCCTTCCACATTACTGTAAGGCAACCTTCTTTACTCTTTTGCTGTTGTTCTGGTTCTCCTTCCATCTTTCTTTCTTCCTTATCTCATTCATATGTATGTCCCCTTCCTCTTTTCTTCAGCATTCCTTCCCTTTTGTCTCTGCCTCACTCAGAGCACCCCACTCAAGGAAACAATAAAAACAACCAAAAAAAAAAAAAACCCACCTAACAATAAATCCTCCATTTTACATATTCTAAGAACTTATCTAAGTAATTCTAATCCTTCCATCTTATATTCTTTGATGATTGGAATGGATGGCTGGTGGCTGGGGTCTGGGGTCTGGGGATGATATTCAAAGAGGATATCATAGCTTCCAGTTACATAAAGGTTTGTTTATCTCTCACTGATATTGGAATAATATACATAAATTATAATTGCATTGTGACATGGCAGATATTTCAAATTAGAGAATTAAGGGAAAATATATAATAATAGGCTTCTATTACAAAGAGCATCAAATTAATTTTAGTTAATATTGGTTGATAAAGAGTGACTTTTTTCATCATGCATCTTTCCTTGAGCAGCTCAAATCAAATCTTCATACTGTTTGTGTAAATATTTTCGAGACATGTTTTTATATTAAGCAAGTTCTAAAGAGGTATTAATACCTTAATTTATTATTCTAATGCTTTAACGCCTTTTTGCTTTATAAAGTTTAGTTGATTTCTAGCTTCTTACCTCAGTTATCTATCGCTGTCCTGCAATCTCTCATGACTTAATGTTGCCAAAATCATTTTCTATTTTCTAATCACAAGCATGACAGTATGCCACTCTTCTTCACTTCAATTCCTCATTCCAACTGCATTTAGAATCCTCACAGATAATGAACATGAACCTAATAGACATGTTCTTCAAGTCTGGTATTGAGAAAAAAAAATTAACTAGCTCATTCATGAGTTGAAATTATTAACTGTGAATTTCCTCATTTGTCTCATTTAACGAGGGAATTTACATGCCAGCGCATTCAAAACTATAGAGTGTTATGTAAATGCTGGTTATTATTTACAATAATAATAATGGCAATACTTTATCTTCTCTGTTACCGGACCCTCCAGAAGCTAATACAAAGCATACATGTCATGAACTGTGACTTCGTCCACTAAAGGTCAGAAGACAGCCTACTAAAAGCCTAGTTTTGATTAAAAAATGTAGTAGAGTAGTCATATATGGATTATAGCCATTTAAAAGTGTTTTCTAGATCTATAAAGATACTCCTATATAAACATATAAGCATAAACAAGTCATAAAGTGGTTATTCCAACAATGAGATTTGCTTAAGCCTAATATTAAAGAAGTAGTTGCCATAAATCATTTGAACCAAGTTATCTCACAAAATTTACAGTGGCAGACACATTTTTATTATATTTTCAGAAAAAAACCCTCTATATTATCTTTAAAATAAAGCAGAAGAAAAATAAGTGAGTATGGAAAGTGAGCAAGTATTTATCCCCAAGACTTCAAGTTTGCCCCCAAATCTAGAGAAAATTATCTGGTAGGGCCATTGGCAAGAGACTCGTAGGAAGGATAGATGGTTGAGGGGTAGAAGTTTGTCAAGAAACTCACAGAAGCATCAGGCGAAGCCATCAATGCATGCCATAGTCTTCCATCTACTGGGAATCTCCAAAAGTCAAGGTACATGGCTAAGTACAGAGAAACAATTCTAAGGACCAATCCCAATGATCTTTTCTTTTCCTGAAAAAAAAAACAAAAACAAAAACAAAAACAAAAACAAAAAAACCCAATCAAATGTTTTGTAAGAAAGCATAGAAATAAGTTCCTTGACATGGATTGCAGTAATGATTTTTTAAAAAGACATCTAAAGCACAAGCAAGAAAATATTAAATAAATAAGTGAGACTACAATAAACTAAAAAGCTTTTACATAGCAAAAGAAACCATCCACAAAGTGAAAAGACAACCTGTGGAATGAGAAAAAGATATTTGCAAACCATGTATCTGACAGGGTTAGTATACAAAATATGTAAACAACTTGTACAACTCAATAGCAAAAAAAAAAAAAAAAATAGGTCAGTTAAAAACTCTGCAAAGGGCCTGAATAGATATTTCTCCAAAGAAAATATACAAAATTCAAACAGGTACATTAAAATTGCTCAAAATCATTAATTGTTAGGTAAATACAAATTAAAATTACAATGAGATATCACCTCAAGCCTATTAGAAAGGCCATTAACAAAAAGGTAAGAGATAAACAAATGTTGGTGTGATTATAGGGAAAAAGGAACCCTTGTGTACTGTTGGTAAGATTGTAAATTGGTACAGCTACAATGGAAAACAGAATGGAAAATCCTCAAAAAAAATGCTATGACTCAGAAATTCTACTTCTGGAAAAATACCTAAAGGAAATGAAAAACTAACTTAAAAAGATACCTGCATTCCCATGTTTATAGCAGCTTTATTTCAATATAGTCAAGACATTGAAACAGCTTAAGTGTCCATGGATGGATGAATGGATAAAGAAGTTGGTGATATATATACATCTACACACACACACACACACACACACACACACACACACTGTGGAATATTATTCAGCCATAAAAACAAGGAAATTCTATCAGTTGTGACAACATGATGGACCTTGAAGGCAGTGTACTAAATGAAGTAAGTCAGACAGAGAAAGACAAATAAGGTATACTTTCACTTTTATGTGGAAGCTAGACACAAAAAAACAAAAATAAAAACAAACTCCTAGAAAAAGAGACTAGTCTTATGGTTATCAGAGGCAGAGATTGCAGGAGAATTGGAGTAGGTGGTCAAAAGTCATCAATTCTCTAGGTGGGCTTTCTCTTCATTTTACTTAGGTGTGATGAAAGTAGTATAAACTCCTATAGACAGTGCAACAACAACAAAACAAAAAAAAATCTATTTGAAAGGAAAATACCTGGCCAATATTCTAGCTGTAAGGTCTTCTTCATGACTCTGAATAGACTGTGTATTGTTTTGTGGGGGTTTTTTTTTTCCTTTTCATGGTGATTTTTCTCTCTGTTGTTTTATCAACATGTTACTTCAGTTTCAATCTGAATTTTAGGTACATGTCATGTTCTAAAATCTTTTTTACACCCCTCAGTTCTTAAATCCTCTTTGGAATTTTATGAATGCTATTTAATATGATTATTCCTGATCTAAACACTTGAAACATACAAGGTTTTTTTATGATCTATTTAAGTATAGATATACCCAGTCTTTTAAAAATATATTAATTTTAGTTGCATAAAACCTACAAGATAAAAAGATGAAGACAATAAGAAATAAACTTAACTAAATCAGGGAGGGGAAATCAAGAAAAGGGAGGTTCATAGATAAATGCACAAAGTAATCAAATTAACAAGGATTTTTATAATGATATAATTAATGAACTGCAATTTTACATTAGTCTCCAGCCAAAAAAAATATGAAAAAGGAGTAAGGGCAATTATGCATTAATGAGGACTATGATAATAGAGTAGTAATATTAGAGAGCATTAATGGAATTAAATTTTGTAAAGGAAAATTATAGAAAGACAGCAGATAAAACAACATAATGACATGAGCTAGTCAATTGTTCTAAGTAAGTTGCACCTAATAACTTCACTATAGTACTAAAATTTCAATTTTACTTATAAAAAACACAAAAGCAAAAAGAGAACATTATCATGATATAAATTAGTAGCTTTTATTTCCAGAGGTATCATAATTTTTAAGACCTTTGATTTTTGCTTTTTTTTTAATATAGAAGTATTGAAGTATTTATTCCAAAACAACTCTGATAGAAAATTACACATGGGGACCCCAAACGCTCAAAAGATTAAATAGTTTTCCAAAGGTGCACATGTCTATTAAATGGAGCCAGAGCCATAGATCCCAACTTGAGTCCTTTGTCTCCCAGTGCTTAGTTTACCTCTTACATGACCACCTAACTTCAACTTTAGTGTATTAACATGGAACAATTTCTTTCTTTTTGTGTTTTCAATGATATTTAAGATGAATAATATATCAACATTATCAGACATTCTAAAAATTTTTTTAATGTTTTTATTTATTATTGAGACAGAGAAACAGAGCATGAGTGGGGGAGAGGCAGAGAGAGAGGGAGACACAGAATCCGAAACAGGCCACAGGCTCTGAGCTGTCAGCACAGAGCCCGATGAGGGGCTTGAACCCATGAACTGCGAGATCATGACCTGAGCCACAGCCGGACGCTTAACCAACTGAGCCACCCAGGTGCCCTATCAGACAATCTAATGTTATTGCCATATTGAAAAAAAAATCATTTTCAAATCCAATTTATTTGTTACTAGAAATGAAGTCAATAAAGATGATTTGTTCTAACACTGTCTTTAGCATTTCTCCTTTTTTATTTCTAGAAAAGGCTAAGCCATCACTTTTTGAATAAAGTAAATTGTAACTATAAGGAACCCAGTGATAGGTAATTGATTCTTTCAATAATATAGTAGTCACTTCTCACATATGTTATAACAGTAAAATTATTCATGCTTTTTGGATAGTTTTTTTCTTTACAGATAAGAATTGTGATATAAAATTTGTTGGCTTTCTAGTGATCTGGAGGAAAACATACTTTGGGAAAATAAAAATATAGAAAATAAACATACAAGTATAGAAAAATGAGATATAGGTAGCCAAGCACATCAAACCACTTGCTGCTTTAATTATCAATAGTTTCCAAAATAAAACTGTATTTTTTTAAAAAAATTTAATGTTTTCTTATTCATTTCTGAGGGAGAGAGAGAGAGACAGCATGAGCAGGGGAGGGTCAGAGAGAGAGAGGGAGACACAGAATCTGAAACAGGCACCAGGCTCTGAGCTAGCTGTCAGCACAGAGCCCAACCCAGGGCTCGAACCCACGAAGGTTCAGGTGAGATCACGATCAGGTGAGATCATGACCTCAGCTGAAGTCGGACGCTTAACTGACTGAGCCACCCAGGTGCCCCTAAAATTGTATTTTAAAATGAGCTGATAACACATCTTATATGTGTAACCATTTCCTTAAGATTTTATACTGTGTCTTCTAAGTGAGAAAATTCAAGAATATGGTGTATTTTTGTTGAAACATAGGAATTAGAATTTGAAGTGAGTCTTTAATAAATGATTAAGTATCTTTCATCACACAGATACTTTGAGGTGAATGGTTTATATCCTAAACTAGAAAGGTAATGGAAAATAAAGCCATTGCTTTCTTCACCTAATGCATTTCAAATCAAAAAGAAATGAAATTTAACAATATAAACTTTATTCTCATGGGCTTACAATGAAAGACCTTGACTGTCAAAAACGCCATTATCATTGAAAGAAAGACATCTGTCAAAAGAAACAATATCTGAGCAAGTTACTCCCTTGCCTCTGTAACCATCTCTGAAAGCATTTTAATTTCTTTGTGAAATTTTGAATTACCTTTTCTCCAAAACATTTAAGACAATGCATATATAAGTAAATAAACCTTAACCGTTATAAAATCTAAAATTTTATACTTCCTGGGTGGCTCAGTTGGTTAAGCGCTGAACTCTTGATTTTGGTATAGGTCATGATCTTATTGGTTGGTGAGATCTAGCCCAGCATAGGGCTCTGCACTGACAAAGAAAAGCTTTCTTAGGATTCTTTCTCTCCTTTTCTCTCTGTCCCTCCCCAGTCTCAAAGTAAATAAATAAATTTAAAAAAAAAATTAAAATATTAAAACCAAAAAGGGAAAGAGGGAAGGGAAATAGGAAAAAGCACTCAGGATAGAACACAATATTCATGAATCCTACTAACTTGATAAGTGTCAGTAAATACAGTAAGATTGTCTATTTCCCGAATGGTTTTGTGCGAATATTGCTTTCAAACTCTTCTCAGGCACAAAAGTGAATGAGACACCCAAAATTGATTGCTTAATGCCTATTAAAGTTTCTTTGAAAATGAACTGGTCGATAAAATCCCCTTTGTTTATTAGGGAGTAGAGAGGCAGTCAGGCCTTAGGGCAGGAAAAATAACAAACACTAAGGAGTAAACAATTCTTGTTTTTCCTCCCTTAAGGAAGACTTAACTTAGAAAAATAAAGAAAATATTAGTTCTCTTGATTTCAATAGTTTATATATCAGGAGAAGCTGATGTTAAAGACCTTTTCAAATGTTACAAGTGTTTACATTCAAATGCGATTATTCAGATGCTGGCTGCCTTGGGATGGACATCATCCTCAGAAGTCATGTGTCACAGATTTTCCCTAAATCCCCATGTCTAACAGCAGCTGTGGCTAAGCTTTTACATTTTTTCCCCTGGATATGAAGATCTTTCGGCTCATGCCCGTGATTATCACTTTGTTACTTAAATCAATTTAAAGTAAAACCAGAAAAAATGAACATCATCAGAAACTGCATTACTGTGAATAAGGCTTGTCCTACTGGATACAAGGAGATAACCAGTGCCCGATCAGGTCTATTTCCACTGGCTAATCTCCTTAGAATTTGGGGCTTCCAAGTCCACTCAAACGGTTCTGCCCAATAGCAACCCAAGGGAAGCCCTGTATCTGCCTTAATCCAGACAATTTTTATGCTAAGTATTTCTTCAGCAAAAACACAATGTGGAAGAGACTATTACTGGCCACCTCTCGCTGATCCTAGAATAGAAAGCTGACTGCCCTGCATTTTCTTCTGGGTGTTTTTCCCATCATTTATGTCTTGGGCTGCTGCTCCAAGAAAATATGCATTTCAAAATATATAAATTATCGATCAGTATATCTTGAATTCATATTGAAATATTTAGGTAGAGGAGGGACTGGAGCTTCCTGGGCTTACTACATGTTCCTACTTATTAATGCTGATAACAACCAGAGGGGGTAACTGTTATTAGCTATATTATTGAGATGAGGATTATTTTACTTACTTGAGGTCACAAAACTAGAAAATGGGGAAGCTAAGTTGGATACCATATTATCTGACTATACGGCCATGCTGTTTCCTGTAATTCAGTTGCTATAAAAAATATGCTAAGGTTTCCATAAGCACTGGATTATAAAAACCTAATAACTGGATAAAGATTGGGAAAGAGAATTTGTTAAAGAAATATGGTTAGATTGTGTTCATGAATTTAAATTCAAATCAGTTGTCATGATTGCATGTATCCAGGGAAACCATTTCACAAACAAAATTGTATGCACTTGATATCTCATAGCACTCATAGCACCTGCTGGTAGGAAAAAAGGGCACTTAGTAGCTGTTTAATAAATGCATTATAATAGGCATGACCTTAATATTCTAATTGTACAGATACTATGCAAGGTGTCACTGATTTGTGCTTCATTTCCCCCATCTGTACAGACATGTTGTCTGTCCATATTCTCCTCTCATAATCCCATTCAGGACTTCCTCTCTATTCCTTCATACAACTGATCTTTATCTAGCTCTCTGTAGTAGCTATAAAACCCAGAATTTCTATGGCAGTACAAAACTTGCCAGAAACAGATCACAAAAATATTTGCTTGACTGTTCCATTTCTTGGCTCAGAGTAGATACTCAATATACAGTTGTGGGATGGTTTATAGGCTAGAGGTGCCCCACCCCAACCAGACTGCTGGGCAAGGCAAGATGAGTTAATTCAGCACTAAAGGGTCATTTTTTTTCATATCCAGTTAGATAATTGTCTTAAAAATTATTTGGGTGCACTATTTTTACTTTACCAGCATTAACAGAGAAAAGAAAAAAATACAGGCAGAAAAGAAGATATAATAAAACCAGTACATAAAATCTGAAATGCTGTATTTTGTGAACATGGTCCAAAATAGTACATTATAGTCAGTAATAGAGGCAGCTCAAATTGGTTTGTCAGAGGCACCTGGGTGGTTCACTCGGTTAAAGTGACTGACTTAAGCTCAGGTTATGATCTCCTGGTTTGCGAGTTCCAGCCCTGTGTTGACCTCTGTGCTGACAGTTCAAAGCCTGGACCCTCCTGCTTCATATTTTGCATCTCCCTCTCTCTGCCCTTCCCCCACTTGTGCTCGCTCGCTCTCTGTCTTTCCCAAAAGTAAATAAACATTAAAAAAATTAAAAAAGATCAGTTTGGGGCGCATGGGTGGCTTAGTCGGTTAAGCGTCCAACTTTCGCTTAGGTCATGATCTCGCGGTTCGTGGGTTCGAGCCCCNTAATGTTTGTGTGCCTCCAAAATTCAAATATTGAAATCTTACTTGTAATTTGATGGTATTCTCCAGTGTGGCCCTCAGGAGATGATTAGGTCATGAAGGTGTAGTCTTCATGAAAGAGTTTGGAGACATTATAAGACAGACCCCAGGGGCGCCTGGGTGGCTTAGTCGGTTAAGCGTCCGACTTTCTCTTGGGTCATGATCTCGCGTTTCGTGGGTTCGAGCCCTGCGTCGGGCTCTGTGCTGACTGCCAGCTCAGAGCCTGGAGCCTATTTCAGAGTCTGTATCTCCCTCTCTCTCTGACCCTCCCCTGCTCACGCTGTCTCTCTCTCTCCTAGAAATAAATTTTTAAGAAGTATCAGTTTGTCAGAGTAACAAAACAAATATTTGCAATTATAAGGCAAATACTTTTGTAAGCTGTAATAATGTCTGTGTCTGTATAAATGTTTTCTTTTTCTATAATATAGATTTACAACTTATAATATTTGAGTTAGTTTACAAATTCTAAATAATATGTTTAGGCTAAAATTAGGTTTTAGTTGTTCCTCAGAACCCTAGCACCTAGTAGAAGGGAAAACCTACAAGAGAGCAGTTTCAAGGAAGGACATCAAGCTCTCTGTCATATTTTTCAAATGTTTTGAACATAGAAATCTATCCAAAAAAGGTTTGTAAAAAATGGTTTTGCTGCTAGTATTTTAATCCAATCATGGAGGTTATTTTTCCATAAAAATGTTATTCAAATCGTCACATTTAGTAAATTGTAATTCTCTTACATATATAAAGATATTTTGAATTACTCAGTTTGTAAGTATATGGTAAAATATTTAACAACATATTAAATAATATTTAATGAACATTAAACTGAGCCTGATATTTCTGAAAACATTACGTAGTTCATGTATTATTAATGTTTTTCTAAATTTGCATATTTAACATTTGCTAAATCTTAGAAAATAACAGATTACATTAAGATGTTGAATCATACTATATGTTATACATGCCAAAGGCAATTGAACATAGGGGTTAAGAGCCCAGACTTTGTAACAGGAGTACATGGTCCAGATCTTAGCTCTGCCAGTTATCTGGGAGACTGGTTCTGATGATTAATTTTATGTATTGATTTCTTAAAACATTTATTTATTTATTTTTGAGAGAGAATGAAAGAGAGAGAGAAAGAACCTGAGGAGGGATGGGCAGAGAGAGGGAGACAGAGAATTCTAAGCAGGCCCCATGCCCTCAGTGCAGAGCCTGATGGGGAGCTCAAACTCACCAACTGTGAGATTATTACCTGAGCTGACATCAGGAGTCAGACGCTTAACCGACTAACCCACCCAGGTGACCCAATTTTATTTGCCATTTTAACTGGCCACGGGATACTTAGATTAAATGTTATTTCTGGGGGTGTCTGTGAGGGTGTTTCCAGATGAGGTTAGGATTTGAATCAGTGAACTCAGTAAAGTAGATTGCTCTCCCTAGTGTGGTGAGGCATCATCAAATCTGTTGAGGGCCTGAATAGAACAAACGATGAAGGAGGGAGACATTTTCCCCTTGTTTTTTTGCCTCACAGATGAGCTGAAACGTCATATGTCATGTTCTCTTGACCTCAGATTGGGACATACACCATTGGCTTCCCTGGTTCTCAGGCCTTTGGACTTGGACTGAGTTACAACATCAGCTTTCCTAGGTTTTCAGCTTGTAGGCAGCAGCTCATGGGACTTCTTAGCCTCCAGAATCATGTGACCCAACTCCTCATAATAAATCTTTCTCTCTCTTGCCATATACTTCCCATTGGTTCTTTCACTCGGAAGAACCCTAATACATTACTTAAGTTACTTGATCTCCCTATGTTTTAGTTTATTCAACTATAAATTGGTAATAATAAAACACTTCACAAAGAGGACTATTGACAGATTCAAAAAGAGAGTATATGTAAATATTTCATAGAATTTAACAGATTATTCAGAATAGTGCCTCGCAAATATAATAGCCATTACTTTAAGAGTGCTTGCTATATGCTAGGTGTTTGTTGTTTTATTATTATTTATTTATTTGTTTATTTATTCAAAAGAAAATGATGTCCAATGGTTATTTACTTGTAAATAACCACTGGCAGTGGTATATTAAACGGTGTTAGAGCAATTAGGCACACATGAGACTACAAGTAATAATCTAACAACATCTTTGGTGATAAGGAATGCTTAGTTGAGGGTATGTGGTTATTACTCATTAAATAGCTCTGCATGTGCTTTAGTTCTCATTTATTTTATCTTTTAAGAAAATGAAATAAATTATACAGGAAATTTCTCTTAGAAAATAACAATTCCACAGTTGTATGAGATGGGGGAAGTTTTTAGATGATATATCGTTCAGTGGTTTTGCATTCAGCTGAGCAAAGGTGATGTTGCTTCCTTTATAGGACCAGCATTTTGCTCCTCATGATAGTAAGTAATGTGGCATTTTTCTGAAATGTCTCAACCTTAGAATCAGTATTATTATCTCATTAATTTTCATAGTTTCTGCAAGAAAGTCAATGTTATCAAGTTTTATAATGGATAAATTGTATGGCAAAAAGTCTTAGTAATTTGTCCATTGTTTCAAATAAAAGAGAGAAGCAGAGACTTTTTATTCCAGTGAGGGGGTTATACTATTAATATTATTGCTTTATAGGTATTGAAAGCCAATAGTTACTTTTCTTCTTGGTAACCTAACATGAATGCATGTTTTGGACATCATAAAAATATTAAATTGTTTAGGCTTCAATCACTAAATTGTTCTTTTTATCATTGCAGGATATTTGACTATAACTGACCTATCTATCTATCTATGTATCTATCTATGTATCTATGTATGTATCTATGTATCTATGTATCTATCTATGTATCTATCTATCTATCTATCTATCGAATCTTTCTCCTCCTATTAGCCATATATATTTTTCTTACTCAAAATTATAAATCCAAATATATTGAAAATCTGACTTTTCAATTTATATTTGTTTGCAAAATTTTGTTTCTTCTTTGCCTTTTTGAAAAATGAACACTTTTTTGGCCTATGTTTCATTGATTACTTGCATTATTTAACTCATCCTGAAACTATTCCATGCCAGTAATTTTATAAATAATTCAGAGTACATAGAAATTTCTGCCTTAATATACCTTCTATAAAATTTCCTTGTTGGGGTCCCTGTGTGGCTCAGTCGGTTAAGCGTCAGACTCTTTATTTTTGCTCAGGTCAGGGTCTCACGGTTTTGAGATCAAGCTGTGAGTCCTGTTTTCCTCTCTCTTTCTGCCCCTCCTTCATGTGCAGGTGTTCTCTCTCTCTCACAAATAAAATAAACATTAAAAAAATGTCCTTTTCAATAAGAAAACTTTTCAACTTTCCTTTTACAAACTTTTTCTCTTTTTGTGTATAGAAATATTTTCTTTCTTTTTTTTTCTTAAATACTTTATTGTCAAGTTGGTTTACATATAACACCCAGTGCTCATCCCAAGTGCCCTCCTCCATGCCCATCACCCCCCATCCTATACCCCACCTCCATCAGCCCTCAGTTTGTTCTCATCATTCAAGAGTCTCTCGTGGTTTGCCTCCCACCCTCTCTCCAACTATTTTTCCCCTTCTTCTCCCCCAGGATCCTCCGTTAAGTTCCTCCTAATCCTCCTATACATGGAAACATATGGTATCTGTCCTTCTCTGCCTGACTTATTTCACTCAGCATGATACCCTCAAGGTCCATCCATGTTGCTACACATGGTCAGATTTCATTCTTTCTCGTTGCCATGTAGTATTCCATTGTATAGATAAACCACATCTTCTTGATGCATTCGTCCGTTGATGGACACTTAGGCTCTTTCCATGTTTTGGCTATAGTTGAAAGTGCTGCTATGAACATTGGGGTACATGTGCCCCTATGCATCCACACTCCTATCCCTTGGGTAAATTCCTAGCAGTGCTACTGCTGGGTCATAGGGGAGTTCTATTGTTAATTTTTTGAGGAACCTTCATACTGTTTTCCAGAGGGGTTGCACCAGCTTACATCCCCACCAACAGTGTAGGAGGGTGCCCGTTTCTCCACATCCTCGCCAGCATCTGTAGTCCCCTGATTTGTTCATTTTAGCCACTCTGACTGGCGTGAGGTGGTATCTCAGTGTGGTTTTGATTTGTATTTCCCTGATCAGGAGGGATGCTGAGCATCGTTTTATTTGTCTGTTGCCATCTGGATGTCCTCTTTGGAGAAGTATCTGTTCATGTCTTCTGCCCATTTCTTCACTGGATTATTTGTTTTTCATGTGTGGAGTTTGGTGAGTTCCTTATAGATATTGGATACTAGCCCTTTATCTGATGTGTCATTTGCAACTATCTTTTCCCATTCAGTCAGTTGCCTATTAGTTTTGTGGGTTGTTTCCTTTGCTGTGCAGAAGCTCTTTGTCTTGATGATTTTTGCTCTTGATTTTCTTACCTTTGGGGATGTGTCAAGTAAGAAATTGCTGTGGTTGAGGTCAAGGAGGTTGTTTCCTGCTTTCTCCTCTAGGGTTTTGATGGTTTCCTGTCTCACATTCAGGTCCTTTATCCATTTGAGTTTGTTTTTGTGTATGGTGTGAGGCAGTGATCTAGTTTCATTCTTCTGTGTGTTGCTGTCCAGTTCTCCCAGCACCATGTGTGAAAGAGGCTATATTTTTCATTGGATACTCTTTCCCGCTTTGTCAAAGATTAGTTGGCCATACATTTGTGGGTCCATTTCTGAGTTCTCTATTCCATTAGTCTCTGTGTCTGTTTTTGTGCCAATACCATGCTTTCTTGATGATGACAGCTTTGTAGTATAGGCTAAAGTCTGGGATGGTGACGTCTCCCATTTTGGTTTTCTTCTTCAATATTACTTTGGCTATTTGGGGTCTTTTCTGGTTGTGTACAAATTTTAGGATGGTTTGTTCTAGTTTTGAGAAGAATACCTGTGCAATTTTGATTGGGATTGCATTGAATGTGTAGATTGCTTTGGGTAGTAATGATATTTTAACAATATTTATTCTTCCGACCCATGATCATGGAATGTTTTTCCATTTTTTTGTGTCTTCAATTTCCTTCATAAGTTTTCTATAATTTTCATCATGCAGATCTCCTATATCTATGGTTAGGTTTATTCCCAGGTATTTTATGATTTTTTGTGCAATTATGAATGGGATCAGTTTCTTGATTTCTCTTTCTGTTGCTTCATTATTGGTGTATAAAAATGCAATTGATTTCTGTATATTGATTTTGTATCCTGCAACATTGCTGAATTCATGCATCAGTTCTAGTAGGCTCTGGTGGAGTCTGTCGGGTTTTCTATGTTGAGTATCATGTCATCTGCGAAAAGTGAAAGTTTGACTTCTTCTTTACCAATTCTGATGCCTTCGATTTCCTTTTCTTGTCTGATGGCTGATGGCAGGACTTCCAGCACTATGTTAAACAGCAGTGGTGAGAGTGGACATCCTTGTCGTGTTCCTAATCTCAGGGGTAAAGCTCTCAGTTTTTTTCTTAGGGAAGTTTTGTTTGCATACTTACCACTAGAGGCTTCACTTGGTTGGATGCTAAAATAGGGATTATTGGGGCACCTGGGTGGCTCAGTCGGTTAAGCGTCTGACTTCAGCTCAGGTCATAATCTCGAGGTTCATGGGTTCGAGCCCCACATTGGGCTCTGTGCTGAAAGCTATGTCAGAGCCTGGAGTCTGTTTCAGATTCTGTATCTCCCTCTCTCTCTTACTCTCCCCTGCCCATGCTCTCTCTCTCTCTCAGAAATAAAAAAATCATTAAAAAGTCTTTAAAAATAGGGATTATTATTTTTTTAAATATTTATTTATATTTGAGAGAGTGCAAGTAAGGGAGGGGCAGAGAGAGAGAGAGAGACTGACAGAGGATCCAAAGCAGCCTCTGTGCTGACAGCAAGGAGCCCAATGTAGGGCTCAAACTCATGAACCAAGAGACCATAACCAGAGCAGAAGTCAGAAGCTCAACCAACTGAGCCAGCCAGGTGTCCCTAAAATGTAGATTATTTTTGAAGAGCCCCTAATTAAGATACCAAGAAGATTTAAAGATTTTGTGGTTGCATATGAGGCTAACGACAAAGGTATAAATGCATTGGCATGAGCAACCTGAAGAATTAGTGAGGGAAGGACAAAAGACTTATGTATTTTTATCCCTCTTTTGCATCCTACATTTCCTCTCACCCTTTAGAAACTGAAAATGATTGAGTAAAGAATAAAGCAAAGCACAATGTTCTACTTAATTTAAAGAGGATTTTCCCAGATCATGGAATTATAGGTTTCCTGTCATGTCACATGAGCCTTTAAGAGCCACCAGATATACTTGAATTTGTATTAAGAATTCCAAGTCACCCATCAAGGAGTTTTTTTCTAAAGCACAATCTCTGTTATTCACTGCTGTGTTACTAGAGAATAGGAACTTTGCTTTTCTCATATTTTATAGACTCATCACTGCCATTTAAGAGGTTTTTCATGATGGTGATGATACATACTCGCTTCATTATGTGTTTCAATCTTGTGATCAGTTGTATGTATTGCTTTCCTTCAGAAAAACTGTACAGTGTTGGAAACTATTACTGAAAATACCTAAAACTACTTGACCCAACTCTCTTTTTAAAATTTTTTAGTGTTTTTTTAAGTTTATTTATTTTAAGGAAGAGAGGGCAAAAGTGTAGGGGAGGGGTCAGAGAGAGAGTGAGAGTGAGAAAATCCCAAGCAGGCTCTGCACTGTCAGCATAGAGCCCCATGGTCCCCATGAGCTAAAATCAAGGTTTGGATGTTTAACCTTCTGAGCCACCCAGTCACCCTTACTGAACTGTCTTAAAACAAAAGAATGTTTTTCAATGAAGACCAAGAATTTAATAATAAGTAAATTATTGAAAACAGAAAACATTGCTGCTTTATTGGCTGTGTGTGTTTATGTGTATAACTATATATGAATGAAGGTAGGAAATGGTCTTATCTTCTTTTTGACAAAACAAGAAAAAAATCCTTACCATTACTATCTCCAGTAAGCACTTTATTTCTGGTTCCCTAGAAGGGAGTAAGGGAAGTATAGCACACCTTTGCCGTGTGCAAGTTACTTCAATTTTAAACATTTTGTTTTATGTAAATTACAAGGTCATATGACTTTTTCAATTATTTTTAAATGTTTATTTATTTTTCAGAGAGAGAGAGAGACAGAGTGTGAGTGGGGGAGGGGCGGAGAGAGAGGGAGACAAAGAATCTGGAGCAGGCTCCAGGCCTTGAGTTGTCAGCACAGAGCCCGATGCAGGGCTTGAACCCATGAACTGGGAGATCATGACCTGAGTTAAAGTTGGATGTCTAACTGACTGAGCCACCCAGGCGCCCCATGGTTATAATTTTTAAAGTTGAAGATGAATTCTGTCTTGTAAATTATAGCTTATTTTAGCATATAATTCAGAGGCATTGCTTTAATAAATACTTAACAAATTTTTTCTAGGTTTTTACAAATGTTAATACATATAAACAAATTGTTCCTTGGATTTTAGCATTTTTAATTGTAACTTGAGGATAAAGTAAAAATGTTTGTTAAATTCTTGGAAAAAGAGAATTTAAACTTCAGAAATTATAGTCATATAGTCTTTTAATAAAAATTATTGAAAACTACTTTAATCAAATATGCTCTAGAATCAATTAGAATCATATATTTGATTAATTATTTGGTTAAAGAAAAGCAATCTAAATAAGTCACTAGAGGGAGAACATTTTAGATTTCATGTTGGAATATGTTTATATATTGACACACAAAAAATCTGATAACAAAGCAAATTAAAAAATGCAGATGACATTCAACTGAAAATGAAATCTCAAGATTTTGAAGTTGGGATGGCACTGTGCCATTTGGTTTTAAAAATCTGTTTTCTGATTTCTTTTATGTTAAATGTTTGCCATAATAAGCCTGTTTTGTGGGTTAAAACTACTTTTAGACTTCTGCTTCTCTGTGGCATAAGTAAAGAGGTTAGAGGTAGTCACTCTGTCCTAACAAGTAAAAAGCTGAACAAACTGAAAAATCAACATCTCTTCTTAGATTTGTGAGAAGTGAGGTCACAGAGCAAACCGCTGTCTCCAAAATTAGAGAAACAGACAGGCTGATTATAAGGAATCACAACTTAGTGGAGACTTAGTGAAGTAGGAGTCCCTGAGTAAAAACCTTTGCAGGAAACAATTCTGGGGCAGGAAACCCGCTACTATACTTATGGAACTGCTAGAGCCTCAGAGTGGACATTTCTTTAAGTTAAAAACTCCAGGGGGACTCAGCCATCAGAGGGTTGTCACACCTTTGTGAGTTTTAGCTCCCGTAGCTCTCTTGGGTTCTCATGGTGAAGACTAGAGAAAAATTCCCACCTGTCTTTGGAAGGGGAAGGGGAGAGACACAATTCTGAAATATATCAGGGCATTATGTTCTTCTTAGCAAGGCCTTCCCTCAAGACACTATTTTACTAACTTACTGGGATTTTATTAGAAGCCAAGTGACCTGAAGAAAGGAAAATATCCAATGCCATCCACTTCCAGACTTCTGGACTTACTTACAGAAGTGAAAAAAACCGAGAGTACTTGTGAAGTTCATAGACCATAGTTTTAGGGGCACAGGCTCACTAAAATATTACAGCAAACCAATCAAAGGACTAAAGAATATATTTTTTCCCAACTCTTGACCACGACATCACTAATTACTCTAGTTCCTTTTCACTGGTACCTCATGTCCAGCTAGCAAAAGAAGTTTATATACCAAAAAACACAGTTTGAAGAAGCTGGACAAACACCAGAATGAAAGTCAGGTGTGGCAGAAATGTTGGAATTATCAGACCAGTAATTTTTAAAAATCTGATTACTGTGGACAAAGTAGACCTCATTTAGGAACAGATAGGTAATGTAAGCAGAAAGATGGAAATTCTAAGAAAGAGCCAAAAAGAATTTTTTGTCCATAATTCCACAAATACCATCTTACCTGTTTCAAATAGCTAGTTTATGTATATTATCTACAAAACCTCCATGTAAAAGAAAAGCTGAAACACATCTGCTGTTTATAAAGTCTCAATCCCTGAAGATCTTCAAAGTTCTGACCTTCTTATATGTGCAACATTCTA
This sequence comes from Hyaena hyaena, assembly GCF_003009895.1. Taxonomy (NCBI): domain Eukaryota; kingdom Metazoa; phylum Chordata; class Mammalia; order Carnivora; family Hyaenidae; genus Hyaena; species Hyaena hyaena. The sequence continues at coordinate 1,310,459 of NW_024080888.1, forward strand.
GCTATGATATATTAGAAACAAACTTTTTATCTTCTTGGGGCAGGAAGGGTAGCATAAGAAACAAGATTTAGTGTTTATAGTAATTGTACTGCCCTTTTGAAATCCCTAGATCCAGGTAAATTTTTGAGGCAAACAAATATAAACAAAAACAAAAAAGAAAGAAAATGAAGGAGGTTATTTGGAGTGGAAAAATCTTAAAAGTCTATATTCACAGCCTCTTGTGTCTCCAAGGAATCTCTTTTGGCTTACAGGTCACTCTATTATTAGAAGGAAATTCAAATGTAAATAATGCAGCACAAGGTCTTCAATGATCAATGCTGCTTTCTTGCTAGGGTTAGCTTCACTGATCATATTACCTATGCAGTCTCATTTGCATTAATACTCAGCTGTTTCTATCTTAACATTTTTAAAACTTTTACATAAGGAACTCCAGACTTCCATTTTGCCCTGGGTACCACAAATTAATATACCCAGTCCTGGTTTTTGCTAACGCCAACTTTTGCTCTATATGACATTACTCAATAACATGAAGGGTGTGTGTGCTTTCTGGCTGTCATTTGTTTTTGGAACAAGTAAATGACTTTTAAACTACTTACCAAAGACAGTACAACAAATAAGTTACACCAGCAGTGCTTCAAGTCTTGTGCTTGTTTTGGCTTAGTTTTGCTTTATTACAAATCTAAATCTTTTTTTAAAGTAGAAATAGGAAATTTTTTTCACTAAAAAGAGTAAAGCCTCTGGAGTTATACTACTTTTGTTTAAATCTGATGTAAATCATTTGTAAGCTCTGTGACTTTAGTAAATTAGTTAACCTCCCAATTTTCTCATCAACAAAGAGAGATGACCATATATTTATCTTGTGAGATTATTTGAGGAAAAATGATATATGTAAAACACTTAGCACAATGTGATTAATACTGAGATAGTAATATCCCCAAATGCCTAAATTCACTGGCACAGTGTCTTGTAGGTGCTAAAATAAATACTAACTAAATTGTTAAATAAAAAAAAAACCACTAAAAAGATATCAAGATGTATCCAAGAAAAACTTTTTACTGACAAAAGCTATAATAAATTTCCATCTATACTTCATTTGACACGTTATTCTTTCAGTAGTGATTCAGCAAATAGGAACCTTGGAATACTGACAGTTTTTATTGCCTGTAAAGCACGTGAATTTCCCTAAAAGAAAGTATACATAAATTCTTAGACATCAGACAATATTATTCATCTTCTTTTAAAAATTTTCCATCAGTTTTTAAAATTCAAATTCAGGAGGATATAAAAAAAATGACCTACAATGTTGACCAGTATATTATTTTTAGATATCAAATTTATAAGGCTGAATCAGCTGTATAATTAAACATTAAAATGTATTTATTTGCGGCCTGCATTTACTCTGTATAGAATAAAAACAATTTAAGACCCTGCACTGTTAAGAAATATCAAAAAGTTTCCTCAAAATCCACTAGATAAAAGGTGCTAGAGAACTGGTGATCTGTGGACCTTTCTACATGAATATGAGATTTGCTATAAAGGCTTTGAAACCACAAAGCCTCCAAGGCAAATGAGAATAATAATCATAATCCCAATCATAAGCCTAATAACACAAGGGTGATTAAATGTCACTCTCTGGGGGAAGAAATAGATTGATTCTGTTTCATAAAGGGGAAAAAACCCACATCTTCCTCAAATATGACATTAACTACATGGCTAAAGTTGGGTTTCAAGTGGAGGCTGGTAAATTGAGGAGAGATAATTAACTACTTCTCTGAGGTATAAGCACTTACCACATGCAGAGGTGGTTATATTGACTAAGCATCTAATTTGGTATTAGCACATTTTAGCTACTGAATATGATCTCCCTTTTGTTTCCAACTTGCTAGCAACCATCTAATTAGATTCTATCATCACACCTACAATCCAGCACTAGTAATATTCTGCCAAGATATACTCCTTTTTTTTTTTAAGTTTCTTTATTTTGAGAGAGAAAGAGAGCAGGAATGGGGAGAGGGGCAGAGAGAGAGAGAGGGAGATAGAGAATCCCAAGCAGTCTTCTCACTATCAGTACAGAGCCTGGTGCAGGGCTCAATCACACGAACCTTAAGATCTGACCTGAGCTGAAACAAAGAGTTGGAAGCTTAATTGACTGAGCTACTCAGGTGCTCCAAGATATACTATCTTTTAAATGACAGATCTCCATATACCTGGTGGCCATCAGAAAGTTTATCTATAGCTGGTCATGCCATTATGTCTGTCTCCCTTTCAGTCAGTTCCATTTCTTTGACTATAAAGATTTAGTTTTTTTAAAACAAAAATTCTTGTCAGTGGATCTAGCATTTCCTCTCCCATGTGTTATGCAATGTACTCTGGAAGTCATTAAATGGAGGACTTTAAGCAATGGAATTTGGTATTTGTCTATGTATTTATCACAATCCCATTGTCACCAACATTTTTCTTATTTGGCCATTGCTTAGGAAGGAAAGTAATAAACTGATCTCATTTATTCATGTCATCCATTGTAAAGATTTTTATCACATTGTAATCATAACATATATTGTACTGTTTAATCATGAGCAGCAAATCTTCCCAGAGCAGCTACCAAACAAGCACTCTAGTGTAACAGGTTTAGTTTGTACCAAGGTAGATTCAAGATAAGGCAAAAATAAGTATATGTTCAGGTTATTCACTCTCTTCAAAGATGAGTAATACTTCAAAATAATAAGCTTAATAGAAAAGTTACCCAGGCAACTAAAGAAAGTATTCTTTTTTCATGCTCTTTCAGGTGAAGGTATTCATTGACTTGATTTATCAACCACTTTTATAACCGCTTCGAAGAGTTAACTCACACAACCTGAGAGGTCAAAAGAAATGTGAATAGTAATTCAAAAAATAAATTTAATGGCAAAAATGATGTGTGCATTCATTTAATTAGTGCAATAATCAATGTTTATGTTCAAGTTCCCTTTCTTTATTTCAGGATGAATCACATGGTGGAAAACCCCAGTAAGTTCATACCTTAAGGAACCACGCATTTCTTTCTACTTCCTTATTACTAAGGGAGAAGTCAATGGCTGTATTTGAAGCCATTTGAATTTGAAAATATCTGTATAAACCAGAGTAGTATTAATTTAAAAGCCAAAAATGCTATACAACCAATTTAAACGAGGCCATAGAATTATGAGCAAGGCCATAGAATTATGAGTGAGGTTTTGTTTGTGTGGTTTTATTTTAGAAACTGAGGTAAACTGAGACTAAAAGAAGGGTTATTGCTTTATCCAGTTCCTTAATATAAATTTCTAAAACTTAGGAGCACTGATTCTGATCCTATATCTCCTCCTTTAGGCCTTGCTGTTCAACCCATGCTGGAGAGTTGTCATGTTAATTTTCAACGATACTAATCAGGTTTTAAAATAAAATGAAATATCCCTGAGGTATAAGATATAAATTCCACAAAGTATGATACTAAAATCAATTTGGTAAAGAAAGATGAAAGAAAGGATAGAGGAAAGAAAAGGAGAAAGAAAGAGAGGAGATCCAAGAGAGGAAAATCAAGGCATGATACTGGAGAAGCATTGTGTGAGCCTGATGTTTGCCGGCTAAGTAGGAAACAATGCATGACCCATGTACTCAGTGTGCACAATCTATTTCTTTGTGAGGTACTCAACTTTCCTGATTATTCTCTGTTCTTACAATTTCTCTTTCTTTCTCTCTCTCTTTGCTACTCAGCATTCCAGATCCTGGATATGAGACAGATCCAATGTTTTAAGACTTTTTGAGTCTGTATCTTACTAAAAAAGAAAGACAAAACATTGAAATAGTATGGTCTTCAGGGCACTAGATCTTTTTAAAAATCAATAATTACAATGATTACCTATAATTATATGTGTAGTGTATGTAGTAGTTTATGTTAATGAAATCTGTACATAAATATATAGATTTGAAAACTGTCAAAATTGGAATTGCTTAAGATTTTTAGATTCGGCAAAACATTTGGTATCATTAATAGGAATCTCAGTGGCTTTACAGTTCGGTTGCAATTGGAACTTGGCTTTATTGGAAAAGACTTTATGTGTGAAAAAAGCAAAAACAAAAAAATAACTCCTTATGGAAGGAGTCTTGTAATTTATTCCCAGTTGGGAAAGACTAGGGAAAAAAAACTCCTTATGAACTGAAATATTCTCAGAGTGCATTTGCTTCTTTTGTCTGGAACTTTGTCTCCCCTCTTACGAGAATTACTTTAATTATCCTCTGCTAAAATATTGTTTAAATAGCAGGATCTGAGTTTGAACTGAACCATGTACTCATATTATTATTTTTTTCTGTGTTGAAGGTTCAAATAACTTATTTTTCAAGTAAGTCCAAAGTGTACTGTTTTATACATCCCAATAAGAAAATATTATGGTGACTTTTTTTTTCTTCTCCAAATTTTAATTTAAATTCCAGTTAATTAACATGCAGTGTAAGAATGGTTTCTGGTATAGAATTTCATGATTCATTACTTACGTACAACACCCAGTGCTCATCACAAGTGCCCTCCTTAATACTCTATTTAATCCATCCCCCCACCTACCTCTCCTCCAGTAACCATTAGTTTGTTACCTATAGTTAAAAAACTGTTTCTTGGGGTACCTGTATGTTTCAGTCAGTTGAGTATCTGACTCTTGATTTTAGCTCAGGTCATGATCCCAGGATCATCTCGGGATCAAGCCCCAAGTTGGGCTCAGCATGGAGCCTGCTTAAGATTCTCTTTCACAGCTTGTCTGTGTGGCTCAGTCAGTTAAGTGTCCTACTTTGGCTGTGGTCATGATCTTGCCATTCAGAGTTCTAGCCCTGCATCAGGCTCTGCTCTGACAGCTCAGAGCCTGGAGCCGGTTTCAGATTGTGTGTCTCCTGCTCTCAGTCTCTCTCTCAATCTCTCTCCGTCTCTCAAAAATACATAAACATTAAACAAAAACATTTAAGATTCTTTTTTTTCTCTCTCCCTGGCTTGTGCTCTCTTTCAAAAAGCAACAACAAAAGTGTTGTTTCTTGGTTGCCTCTCTTTTTCCCCCTTATGTTTATGTGTTTTGTTTCTTAAATTCCACGTATTAGTCAAATCATATTGTATTTCTCTATCACATCATGATGACTTTTGTTCCCAAAACACTAACATTTGGAAGAACCTGTAAGACTATCAATCATTATGACCTCAGTCATTAGAACTTTTTAAACGACGGTACAACCTTTGAACTTCCATTTGTTAAATTAAATTATAATATTAAAATTATAGATACTCAGCTGTGCTCATTTCAAAATGGTCAGAAGACCAATATTTATGATTCCATTCCAACTTATTTTTCTTTAAGATGTTCTCTCAGAAACCTTTGAATAGCTGTCCAATTAAATTCAATAGTCTGCCTATGTATATTAACTTTAGGCTAAAACATAGATTATTAGTTTTAGACTTTTGCTAATTCTAATTCTACAAATAAATAAACAGGTAAAAAATATCAGTTGACTACTTCTTTGCTAATTCTAGGACCAGAACTGAATGCTAAAAGCAGAAAGCCCAGATCAAAATATGATCAGAACAAAAAGAGTGGTGAAATTCCTAGGCGAATTTTATAGAGCAAAAATAGATACATTAAACGAATGTCCTGGTTCAGTGACATTGTTATCTGAGTGTCTTTTGGTTTTCATTCAAGCATTAGACTTTTAAGATAGAAATCTTAATGTGGTTGTGGTAGTGTTTTATTTTTAAGTTAGACTCTTCAAATAAGGTAGGATATTATAGAACCTCAAATGTGGCTTTTTTTTTTTTAATTTCCTCTTTAGCGATTAGGACAAACAAAAAAGGATATGTGTATGTGCCCTCTGCTGGCAAAGTTAAGATCCTAGTCTCTTTCTAGAGACAATAGCAACAAAATCCTGGAAGCAGAACAGCACATTATATTCAAAGACATTTTACAGAAGGAACAAAACAGATTTGAATTAATTAAGGAAATGTTTTGAAAGGACTAGAGGCAAGTTTGGTATTGCAGTCTATAGCAAGGCTAAATGAAGTTATTGGAAAATAACAATGTTTATTTGTTGAAAAATAATGAGGCTTAAACATATAGTTTGTTTAATTCCATTAAGGTTCTAGGAGACAAAATAAAGCTAAATTACTCTGTGAGATGAATTCCAGCTTTTTAAACCTCTGACAATAATTATAGTTCATTTGCCTCTGAATCTTAAATACTACATAAATTTAGTATCCCTATAATTAATAGAATATGGATCTTTTTAACTGAATTAAACTGATCTAACATTTCTATCTTTTTAAAGTCACAGAAAATAATGTATAAAATGAATCTGTATAATGTCATCAATTTGAAGAAGCAAGTTTTTAACAAAGATACAGAAAATATAATTAATCTGCACAGAAATTTTGTAAAACATCAACAAATGCTCCCCAAACTGCAAACATTTGCAGAGAATATAAATGAGCAATAGGGATGCAGTCAATGCATTAGTGTCAACTCAGGAGAAGATGACAAATGGTGTCCTGGATGAGTTGATTTGGGGCCTGGTGTTAGTCTATCTTCTCATCAAATGTCTGGATGATAAAATACAGAACATATTCTTTGAACCTGAAAGTGGCATTAAGGAGTCCAAGATTGATTTGGTCCCAAATTGGAATGGAGTGTTTGGGAAGTAAAAAAATGCCTTTAGAAGTTAACCCACCTAAGGTCCCTTGTTTTACAAATGGGGAAACTGAGGCCCAGAAAGATTAGGTAAGGTAAAAAGATGGGAAAAACTCACCGTTGAATAAATAAATAAATACAGATACGGAATGTAGTCCAATAAAGACAATTGTGAGGCTCTACATTGGAGAGAGAAAACAAAAATATCCCATAAGTCTGGCAGAAAAATAGCTTAGGGTCATAGCTCACAACAAGCTGACCATGAATCATTAGTTTGAGAGTAGAACATAAACACTTTAAAAAAATTAAAAAAGAACAATATTAACAAATTGAAGATAATTCTTTTTTTTCTTTTTTTTTTTAAAGGCTATATCTTTTTTTTTTAATGTTTTTTTTTGTTGTTGTTATTTATTTCTAGGAGAGAGAGAGAGAGAGACAGCATGAGCAGGGGAGGGTCAGAGAAAGAGGGAGTCACAGACTCTGAAACAGGCTCCAGGCTCTGAGCTGGCAGTCAGCACAGAGCCCGATGCGGGGCTCAAACCCATGAACTGCGAGATCATGACCCAAGCAAAAGTCGGACGCCTAACCGACTAAGCCACCCAGGCGCCCCACAAATTGAAGATAATTCTAAAGGAGAGGAAATGTACAGCAAAAAATGTAATAAATGCATAAAAAGTCAGATCCTGTATTCTCTATGCTACCAACAATTAGTTAAAAACTTTGATCAGTTATTTAATCAATCTGGCCTCCACTTTCTAAACATATATAATAAACAGGTTAGTTAGGTATTCACCCTCTATTATTAATTTTTATGAACAATGTATTATTATATGGCACACCTACCGAAACTGAGTTTCCTCTACCTATGAGGCACACACATGATGGTACATTGCTTAAATTAAAATTATACAACTTTATAAATTTGAAGAATAGCATAAGGCTAACTAATGGGTTGGAAAGAACCTGGGATATTTAGAGAACTAACATTAAGGAAGAAGAAATAGAAAAGGAGAAATGTAATGAATTCATGTCATCACAGAGTTTTATGCCTAGAATATGAGATACTCTAATTCTTTCATTTTAAATATGTAGAAGTCCGGAATGGGAAAATTAAATGGTATGGTTAAAAGTTAGTAAATGGTGCAGAAGTGGAACCCAGGTCTGAGTTATTCCCATTGCCCTTAATAAAGTAGTAAGCTCTTCTCCATTATTGTGGCTAGAATGATAGAATTGAAGAACAGGGAGCTTAATTCCAAAGCATTCTCTCCACTTTTTCTTTTAAAGTATTTGTAATATTCATTTATTTTTGAGAGGGAGACACAGAATCCAAGTGGAGAGGGGTTTTCAAGGAAGGGGGGCAGAGAGGGAGGGAGATACAGAATTGTAAGTAGGCTCCAGGCTCTGAGTTGTCAGCATAGAGCACGACCCAGGCTTGAAGCCGCAAACCATAGGATCATGACCTGAGCCAAAGTCAGACACTCAACCGACTGAGCTACCCAGGGGCCCCTCCATCCTTTTAAAAGAGAAAAGCAAAACAAAACCCTCTTCAACTTAATGTTCAACATCAAACAGCCTGAAAAATCAAAGGAAATTAGTTGACAATCCATTTTTCATATTTTAATTATATATATATTTTTTCATTTTCATTTCACTTGCTTATTTTCTTAGTCACATTGGATATTTGTCCTTGTCAGTTATAACTGTAATTAAATTAAATTATAAAATTATAAAGGGCCATTTGCCAGATAAAACAGTAGTGCTACAACATATAATAGTGTCTTGAGATGAGGAAGTTCAACAAGGGGTACAACACAGTTGGATCAAAAGAAAAATGAAAAAAAGACCATGCGGATGGAGTCTGAGCTCTGATAAATATAACAAAATATGGTCAAGCTATGAATCAAATAAAAGGAATGGGAGCTTAAAGGGTGACATCTTGGGGTTACAAGGCAAAAGCATTTAAAAAAAAACAGATGTAAGTAACTCTTGGTATTCATACTTTGTGAAGATGTTGGGAAGGATGAAAGTCAAATCTGACACAATGTGTAAAACCTATTAACAGCAGAGGTGCCTAACTGAAACATCATCAGATTTTCACACTTATGAACTATCTATGCCAATCTTCAAGTGTGGTAAAATCTAAGTAACACTAAGGTAAAGGGAAATACTAGTTCCTATGTGGAATTGAAAAACAAAACCACAAGTGTAAGCCTCACACTTAACATATACAGGGCTGAAGTTCTAGAACATAGTTAGGCTTCCTCTTAAAACAGCCATTTCTTTAAGAGGAATCTGGATGGAGGGGCATACTCCCTAGTACTATACTTTCAGAAGGAGGAAGCTGACAAGTCTTACTGCTGGTGGAAATGCTACTAGTTGTGAAGACAATGTGACTGCTTTAAAAAAATAATAATGTTTATTTATTTTTGAGAGATAAAGAGAAATACAAGCAGGGGAGAAGAGAAAGAGAGGGAGACACAGAATCTGAAGCAGGCTCCATCCAGGCTCTGAGCTGTCAGCACAGAACCCAATGGAGGGCTTGAACTCACCAACTGTGAGATCATGACCTGAGCCAAAATTGGGCACTTAACTGACTGAGCCACCCAGGCACCCAGTGTGACTGTGTTTTAATCTCACTTCAGATATCCAAGAAGTGCTCTGGGAACCACAGCTGGCCATTAGAATATTGGAATATTACAGACAGTTTCATGCTTTATTAAAATTAAGGATTCTGGCTTTATTTCCACTTTTTTTTCATTATCTAGATTATTTTGGTTTCCTATGAATTTCAGTAGTGAATTTGAATTCCTATGAATTTCCTAGTGAAATTCAGAGTAGATAGTTATCATAATACTCATTGTTAGTGATTTTAATGTTTCTTAAAAAATAAATTATAATGTTCAAGTAGTGTAAGCTTCTAGAGATTATTATTTTAAGGTCTAAAACTTTATTAATCTTTTCAACCTTGCTTTAACTATTTTAAGTACACGGCACTTTTATGTACATTTTAGCTTTTCAACATTTTTAAATAAGCCTGCTTGTATTTTATTTTATTTTTAATATTTTATTTTATTTTATTATGTCTTCTTTATTTTTATTTCTTTTAATTTTATTTTAACTTGCATCCAGATTAGTTAGCATATAGTGCAATAATGATTTCAAGAGTAGAATCTGGTGATTCACTCCTACATATGACATCCAGTGCTCATTCCATAGAGTGTCCTCCTTACTGCCTGTTGCTTATGTAGCCCATCTCCCCATCCATGACACCCCCCAGCAACTCTGTTTGTTCTCTATAAGAGTCTCTTGGGCTTTGTCCCCTTCCCTGTTTTCATATTGTTTTTGCTTCCTTTCCCTTATGTTCATCTGTTTTGTATCTTAAATTCCACATATGAGTGAAGTCATGATATTTGCCTTTTGAATCAGAGATGATTTTTAATTTTGAAAAATTAAGTTAATTTTACCAAGAAGTTGCATGTAATGAAAAAAAAAATCATAGCCTATGTATTTAGGCAGACCTATTTTACAATATACTTCTGCTTGGTAGATAAATATGCAACGTATTAAAGAATTTTAAAACCCAAATTCTGTAGATTTTGATGAAAACAACAATTCCTTCTAGAAGCCTCCAATTTGGCCCTGCATTGTTCCCTACAGTATTTCTTGGAGAGTTTTCAAACAATGACTTGATCACACTCTCTCCCCATCTTTGTCCATGCACCCACCACCTTGTTCTCTAACAGCTGCAAATTTCTCTTTGTTATGTTTGGACAGCTGTGGGTGGGAGGATGGACTCAGGAGGATGCAACTGATTGCCACTAGTGGTACAGTGCTAGAGATGGTCTCAAACTTTCTGCTCTTAATTTGAGGCCCTATTTCTTCACAATTCAAGAAATCTTCCCTCCCCTGAGAAGAAACAAATGAAGTTCATACTATACTACATTCTCTTCCATAATGCTCTAATCAAATACATAATGAATTCTAGAATTAGAGTTCATCAACCTATCTTAGTCTGTTTGGGCTACTAAAACAAAAATATCATAGACTGGGTGTCTTAAACAACAAACATTTCTCACAGTTCTGGAGGCTGGGAAGTCCAAAATCACAGTGTCAACAGAGTTAGTCCCTGGTGAGGGCTTGCTTCCTGGTACATATGCGGTCATCTTCTCACTATGTCTTCACATGTCTGCAGGAACAAAAGTCTCTTTTATAAGGGCACTGACCCCTTATAAAGATTCTATCCTCATGACTTAATCACCTCCCAAAGGTCCACTTTCCAACAGTATCACATTGGAGATTAGATTTCCGTATATGAATTTTGAGGTGTACAGTCTATAGCATTACCCCTGCTATTTACTTTTCACAGCATCTGGATTATAAATTATGTGTTCCTGTCTGTTCTTGAGGTTTTTCTCTCAATTTTTAATGGCTGGAGATATTCCATAAAAAGCAGAGAGCCTGATTCACCTACTTGGGTTAAATGCCCATGCTTTGTCTTGATTTAAAGTCTTACTAAGATCATGCACAATTCAGTTGTGCCAAAGCCCTGAAATGAAACTAGTTGCTTTTACCAGAAAAAGACAGAAAAGACATCGGGAAAACCTAAAACAAGCATAAATGCCTTCACTTTCAGTTTCTGGCTGCAAAACGTGTCAATCCAATCAGTTTCTTCTTTATCCCTTGGATGTTTAAAAATGTTCTTTGGGGCACCTGGGGGGCTCAGTCAGTTGAGTGTCCGACTTCAGTTCAGGTCATGATCTCACAACTTGTGAGTTCGAGCTCTACATTGGGCTCTGTGCTGACAGCTCAGAGCCTGGAGCCTGCTTCAGATTCTGTGTCTCCTCTCTGGGCCCCTCCCCTGCTTGCGCTCGGTCTCTCTGTCTCTACAACATAAATAAATGTAAAAAATTTTTTTTGAAAATGTTTTCCTTCTTTAGTGCATATATTTCATTCTTTTCTAGTTGGTAAACCATGAATTTTATCATTTTCTTTTTGTATATTTTAATTAAGTATTTATTTATTTATTTTGATAGAGAGTGTGTGTGCACAGAAGTGTGAGAAGGGCAGAGAGAGAGAGGGAGACAGAGAATCCCAAGCAGGCTCAGTGCTGTCGGCCTAGGCCCAACATGTTAATCAATCCCACAGACCTCAAAATCATGACCTGAGCTGAAATCAAGAGTTGATGCTTGAACAACTGACCCACCCAGGCACCCCCATTTTCTTTTTATGTTAAATGGACCTGGCTACAATCAAAACTCTCTCAAAATGGCAAAGAGGAAATGCATCCTAAGGATAAACTTGGATAAAATAGTCTCCCCTCAAGATCAATATGCAACCGAGAATATCATAGTAGTTTTGAGTTAAATGAATATAAATTATTACTCTAAAGGAGATATTAATCTACAACAAGTACAGCAGTAACACATTTCCATTGGCCAATGAAATTAATCTTCCATGTAAGTGTGTGTTTTTTAATAATGTCACTATTAAACACATAGTTGTTATAGATTAGAAATATTTTGACTTTTATTGATATCCTTAGAAGTACAATGAGGATAAAATATATTTAAGTATATTTTAGAAATGGGAACTGCATTTTCAGTAAGGTTAGAGATGACTGGCAAAAACTAGTTTTCACAGTAACTAACCTTGAAGACTGGTCTGAATGCCGTTTTACACACTGATCAGGGACTATTCTACAGGGTAGTAATGAAAACCATAACTATATAAAACATAGAGCAGATATAGATTAATATTACTCCATGCAGTTGCCAGACAATGCAGCCCAAACACATTCCAAGTCCTGTCAGAGAGCTGAGAAAAAGTGATTATTTCCTTTTAAATAGAAGCTATTATTAAATGTAGCAACAATTAGTGATATTGGTGAAATCTATAATTCTAATATTTGGAGTGAAATAGATTATATTTAGATTCTTAGTAGTCGTATGTTGAAATAGAAAGAATGTTTTAAACTATTTCCAAAACAAATATTAATTTCTAGTCACGTTTAATGTCAGTAAAAAGTTAGTTTATTCATAATAATCTATGTATGCAATATAACTCAAACAGAGCTACATTTCATTTTAGGGCTCAAAATAATTCATCCTATTTAATATTTTCAGATAAAAATATAAAACAAGAGTAGTGACTGTGAAAGAACAATCTACAATTCATTTTGAACAAATTTGATTGTTTGTTAAGATATTTCCAACTGTAAGAGAAATTCAAAATACAAGCTTTAATTATTTCAAACAAATGGTATTGTGAGAAGCTGCACTGTGGAGGATTATTGCTCGATTCATAAAAAGAATGAAATCCCATCTTTGCATTACCTCATACTGAGGATATTAAAATATATAATGATTATAGATGCATTTGAACTTCTTTTTATTTCTCTTAAGTTGCTTGTACAAAATGTTTTTATAAAGCATTAAGAATCTGTGAACTTATTCTCCCAAAGACTGTCCACTAGGGTCATGAGACCAGATAGTTTACCTGGCAAATAGTAGCGTGTAGAGAAATCTGGCAGGCTTAGAAATCTTAGGAAAACCACTAATTTTCCTGGCTTCATATTCCCCACTGGTAGAACACTGATTCTTAAAAAGTTCTCTTTTAGTTGTCACCTGAAATAGGAATGTGGTTGGAATATGAGTATGGTAAATGAAGATCAGAGGTCATTGTAAATCACAAGTGAGGATGAATGAACTTCAACAAACATTTTTTTTTAAGTAGACTCCATGCTTAACGTGGGGCTTGAATTCATGACCCCAAGATCAAGAGTTCCATGCTCTACCCACTGAACCAGCCAGGTGGCCCTCAACAAAACATTTTTTAAAGTACATATTCATTTGCTACAGATGTCATTTAAAAATACCATTGATGGGGTGGCTTCAAGAGCATAAATTTATTTTCTTACAGTTCTGGAGGCTAGAAGTCCAGGTCAAGATACTAGCAGCATTGGTCTTTTCTGAAGTCTTTTTCCTTAGCTTATGAATGTAGCTTTCTTGCTGTGTCTTCACATGCTCATCCTTTGATCTATATTATCTGTGTCTTAATCTCTTTTTTATAAGGACACAAGTCACATTGGATTAAGGTTCACGCATATTACCTCATTTTACCTTAATTAGCTCTTTAAGACTATCTCCAATGGGACAGTCACATTCTGAGGTACTAGTGGTTAGGATTTCAACATACAAATTTTGGAAGCAGCACAATTTGGTCCATAACAAAGTGTACTTATAAATAATATCTTTTTAAAAAATGTTCATTTATTTTGAGAGACATAAAGAGAGAGAGAGAGAGCACATGCAAGTGGGGGAGGGGGAGAGAATGAGAGGGAGAGAGAGAGAATCCTGAGCAGGTCCTATGCTGTCATCATAAAGCCTGGTGTGTGGGGCTTGATCCCATCAACTGTGAGATCATGACCTGAGCCGAAACCAGGAGTTGGAGGCTTAACTGACTGAGACACCCAGGGGCCTCTATAATATCTCTTCGTAAATACATTAGAACAACTAGCAATATATTAAATATTTAATATATTAGAAAACAACAAATTAAATTTTTCTCACAGAATTACAAGATTATACACCCTCACATGACCTTGGAGATAGTTCAGTGCATCTGCCCATTTAACGTGGATGAAATAGACCTGGCACATGGTGGTGATTTGTTCAAATTCACTTTGCTGCATCATTCCATATTGGGTGTTTAATATGTGTTTGTTTTATTTACTGACTATCTCAATGTAGTTTCTTACACATCTACTAGGTTTTGACAGGGTATTATGTACCATGGAGTTTGTGGTAGGCATGAATAGAAATAGTCCTAGTCCTCAGGGCGCCTGGGTGGCTCAGTAGGTCAGGCATCTGACTCTTGGTTTTGGCTCAGGTTATAATCTCCTGGCTTCATGGGTTCGAGCCCCATGTAGGGCTTGGCACTGACAGTGTGGAGCCTACCTGGGATTCTCTCTCTCTCGCTCTCTCTCTCTCTTTTTTTCTCCCCTTTCTCCCCTCTCCTCTCTCTCTGCCCCTTTCCCACTCATGCCATCTCTGTCTCTCTCAAAATAAGTAAATCAATTGAAAAAAAAAAAGAAAAGAAAAGAAATAGGCTTAGTCTTCATGGAGTTTGTAACCTTGTAGAAAGTCAGAATATTACAAAATAAGGATGCCAAAAATGTGAAACATAACTGCAATAGTAGGATGACCTACTTGACTTAATCAAGATGATTTTCCAGCAAAAGTAAACTTGACCTGAGAGCTGGATGGAAGTAGAAACAGACTGCATAAGCAAGGGTCTGGTCTGAAACTTCCATTATTCCTCTGACATTTCTTGACTGCTCTCCTCCTCACTCATTCAGTGTGTATCACATTGTCTGACCTCCACCATTCTCCAAGCATCCTGAGCTTGCTACCTCCTGACCACGTCAGCCACATTCCACAAGGTAACACCTTAGCCAGTTCCTTCACATACATCATATATACATTCTCAGTGAAGTCTGCTTTCCATAATACTAAAACCAAGTTCTAATCCATCTTCTTGTACTGCTTTATCTGGCTTTATTACTCTTTTTATTTCGTTTCCCTATAAGACTTATCAATTTTCACATTATTTATAATTTATGTAAATATAATGCTTGTTGCATACATATGACTTTTCAGAAAGAACATAAGCTCTGTTGATGGCACCAATTTTTGTCTGGTTTGCTGATGTATACTAAATATCATGGACAGATACATAATAGTCATTCAGAAAATATTTATTGGTGGAACTGACTGATTTATTGATTGCTGAAGGAAGGCTTGTGTCTGGAGCACAAAGGTTAGAGAAGTCGTGGTTAGAGGCTAGGCCTTGTAGAGTCTTGTGACATTTTTGTAATGGAGATACAGCAAAAGAAATAGGGGTTCTGGAGCCCTTAAAGGGTTGTAAGAAAGGGAACATGAGCAAATTTAAATTCTGAAAAAGTGCCTCTGGTGTTTCTTGCTGTAAAAATCCAGGCAAAAGATATCAGCATGGACTAAGGAACTGGTGGGCAAGATGGAGAATAGAGGAATAAGTCCAGAAAAATTTAGGAAATAAAATGTTGATTACATGATGACAGCCTGGGTAGTCAAAATGCAACCTGTTTCTGAATTTCTAGCCCAAACTATTCTCAATACAGAAGGAGAGAGAGAGAAAAAAACAGAAACTTTATATTCAGTAGGTCCTTGGTTTATATCCTAATTTCATAACAGAATTACGCAATTTTGGACAAGGAACTTAACCCTGTGACCCTAAAATTACTTTCTATGCAAAAGTAGCAATAGTTGCTATGTGGTAGATTGTCTATAAATATGAAATTAGAAAATATGTGCCAACCACCTTGTAGTCAATAAATAGAAGCTATTCTTAGTAGCATGTTTATCTGAAAAATAACTTTCTTAAAAAAAACGTTTTATAAAGTTTAACTTGTCTTTTGCTTTTTTCTTCAAAATGCCACTCATGTATATTGCAATATTAAATGTCTAGTTGCTACAACTGTAAGTGAAGGTCTGCCATAATTGTCAACTCCAACACCATTTATGGTGGACTATTGCAGCAATGGCCCCCAACTGTCTCTTCTCACCCTACTCTGGGCTTGGTCATAGGATTTGTGTTCGTCAATACAATGGCAAATATAATTTAAGTAGAGGCTTGAAAAGCACTTGCACTATGGGATTTCCTCTCTTTGCTGCTCCTGGGATCACTGTAAGTAACCCTTGTAAAGAAGTTCAGACTAGCCTTCTCAAAGATGTGATCACAGAGAGCTAACAGGAGTTATAGCAGATGTGTTCCCAAGGTCAAGAACATGGCCAGTGGCCAGACATGTTCATGAGGTCATCCTAGACCAAACAACCTCAACAGAGACACTATTTAACCACAGAGATCACCCAGCTGGTTCATATCAGAAGAACTGCCCTAAGGATCCACAGATTCATCAAAAAGAATAAAGGCCATTAAGTTTTTGCATACTTTCTTACACAGTAAAATCTAATTGACATATCATTGTATCTTCAAGTCCCTAGCAAAATGCCTGGAACATCATGGATGATTCATAAATACTTGAAGAAGTATGAAATCTTTATTTAATGGTTGGATAAGTTGCTGAAAATCAATGTTTTCTATAAGAAATAAGTTTTATTTTATAATTACTGGAACATAAATTATCTGATATGATTTCTTTCTACCTTGGTAACAGTCTGACAAATATTATTTTCTTAAACACGTGGATGATTTATAATATAAGCCGTAAAAATCAGGTGTTACTTTGGCACATTAATTTTTTTTTAAATGTTTTTTATTTATTTCTAGGAGAGAGAGAGAGAGAGACAGCGTGAGCAGGGGAGGGCCAGAGAGAGAGGGAGTCACAGACTGAAACAGGCTCCAGGCTCTGAGCTGGCAGTCAGCACAGAGCCCGATGCGGGGCTCGAACCCACGAACCGCGAGATCATGACCTAAGCGAAAGTCGGACGCTTAACCGACTAAGCCACCCAGGCACCCCTGGCACATTAATTTTGAAATTTTAGTTTGCATGAGCTAATTACTAACAATGGATGTCAGAAAAAATATTCTTACATACATATCTACATATTCACTTTTAAAATATATGTATATTTGTGTACATTTGTATATATATATATATATATATACACACAGAGACAGATATGTGTGTCTATACATACATATTAAACTTTATACTGTGAGAATTAAATAAAATTATGTTGTATGATTGGATGAGTAGACACAGTAAATACAAAAATTTGGTTAAAATCAGTGGAATATACCTTGCAGGCTGACATCTCACTCAGAGTAAACACCAGGGTACTTATTATGACTTATAAGGCCCTATATGTCTAGTTATGTGTTACTCTCTGACTTCATTTGTAACTACTCACTTCCTCCTTTTCATTACAGATCTCAGGGTCTTTTTACCGCTTCAAAATTGCCAAGCATGCTTACTTCACAGGCCTCTGCATTTGCTGATTTTAATGCCTGTATACTATTCCTAAATAGTCATATGATTTTTTCATTCACTTCCTTCAGGTATTTCACAGAAACAAATTTCTCAGTGAGAGCTTCCCTGGTTAAACTGTTCAATTTCATATCTGTCCTTCAGCATTTTAGATCCATCCCACCTCTTGGATTTCTATTTTCTCTTTAGCATCTATAACAGTCTGGCATATTTTACATTTTACTTATTTATCTTCTTTATTGTCTAGAACATAAGCCAAATGAGGAAAGGAATTTTTATCTGTTTTGCTCACTACTTATTCTTAGCACCTAAAAGAGTGACTGACATGTAGTAAAAGGCCAGTAATATTTGTGGAATGAATGAAAGACAGGGGTTCTTATTTCTAGGTGTTTCAAAGCATCTGTGAATTAGCTGAACATTATATAGACCATTTTTTTAATGTTTAGTTTTTGAGAGAGAATTCATATGTGCACACAGGTGGGAGGAGGGTACAGAAATAGAGGGGAGCAGAGGATCTGTTCTGATAGCAGAGATCCCAATGCTGGGCCTATGAACTCATGAATTGTGAGATTGTGACCTGAGCCAAAGTCAGACACCTAACTGATTGAGCCATCCAGGCACCCCTAGAACTTTGGTGTAGATGTAAATACAATTGCAGTTTTGTTGGCCGATGGCCAATAACTTTCAGCAGATTAATAGGTTTATTGGTAAAGAAATCCAAAATTCTAGAAATAATTGATCTAAAGACTTTAAAATATATTTTGAGATTAGGAGTCAAGAATTATTGAAGCTTTTTGAGAAGGGTAGTGATGACAGTGGAATGGTACTAAGGGGAGATTAATCAGGAAGAATGATGGATTCAAGTCAGGAAAGATTAAAGGCAAAGAGACCAGTCAGAAGGTTATTGTAGTAAGACAAAAATTAATGAGGTCCTGAACTAGAGGCATGGTTTGTGAATGAAAAGAAGCATTCCATCTAATTACAAATACTGACAGTGATGTTACTATGTTCGTGTGATAGCACTGCTGAAATGAAATCAAGTATCATGTTAAGAAAACTTATTCTTGGGGTGCCGGGGTGGCTCACTCAGTTGAGCATCCAGCTCTTGATTTCAGCTCTGGTCATGATCTCATGGTTTGTGAGTGTGAGCCCCACATCAAGCTCTGTGCTGACAGTGTAGAGCCTACTTGGGTTTCTCTCTCTGTCCCTTGTACTATGCCCCTTACCCACTCACACACACTCTCTCTCAAATAAAATAAACTTAATGAAAAATTTATTAAAAAAAAAGAAAAGTATATTCTTATTTTAAGCTAAATGAAACTTCAAATAATGGGGCATTGTGGGCTGAGATAACCTCATCACATTAAAGAGAGAAAGCTTTCCCCAACAATTTCAATATTAATCCAAAGGTCATCTTTTTCTTTTGCTTATAAACATCACCATTAGTAGATTTGGTTATGAGAAAGATAAGGGGACATTATTTGCTGAGTCCTGTTAGAGATACTGGAATAAGACAAAATGGCACATTAGTTACCAGTTTTACTCTTTTGATTTGATTAGCCATAAATATATTCAAATACTTTCATTTTCAGGTAGAAAACTAAAATAACATTTGGGAAATATCTTTTTAAAAAAATTATAATGACTATTTTCGAGAGAGAGAGAGAGAGAGACAGAGAGAGAGGAATGTGAGTAGAGGAGGGGCAGAAAGAGAGACACAGAATCTGAAGCAGGCTCCAGGCTCTACACTGTTAGCACAGAGCCTGACATGGGGCTTGAACTCATTAACTGTGAGATCATGACCTGAGCCAGAGTCAGACGTGCAACCCACTGAGCCACCCAGGTGCCCTATGTTTAGAAAATATCTTAATGGAAATTGTTTGAAGTGTTTCACTCAAGTGTTCCTTGCTGCAGAGAGGACATGTAACATTGAGAATTAACTCCTCATGTTAAATTAATTCCATGTCCTATGGTTTATGTGTACCATGTGTTCTCATCAATTTATCTGTGTAATTTTGATAGAAAATAATACTTAAGGGGCACATGGGTGGCTCAGTTGGTTAAGCGTCCGACTTTGGCTCAGGTCACGATCTCACAGTTCTTGGGTTTGAGTCCTGAGTCAGGCTCTGTGCTGACAGCTCAGAGCCTGGAGCGTGCTTCTGATTCTCTTTCTCCCTCTCTCTGCCCCTCCCCCACTTGATCTCTTTCTCTCAATCCCTCTCTAAAAAATAAGTAAACATAAAAAAAATAATACTTAAAATTATTCATGGCTAAATTCTGATGGAAATATTCCTTAAGAATACTGATGCTCTCTTTATATATCCTCAGAACAATGCTACATACTCAATTTGGGGGAAAATGGTCTTGATAAGAATTATCTTCATTTTTTCCAAACTGTTGTAAAAGGGCCACAATAAGGTGAGCCATGAGCTGTTATAGTCAAAAATTAAAAATTAAATAATAAAAATGTTATTTATCTGAGAAATTTGTTATTATATAAGAAATTCCTGGTACAGCGATTGGGAAACAAATGCACTTCATACCTGGATTTCTTTGCACATGGTTATGAATTTGATACCTTTACTGCTCTATTCCTGCAGGCTCAAATCAGGTGTCTCTTCTCTTTCATGGGAAAGTTCTAGATTATGATCTTGTCCCTTAAACTTACCTGACCAACTACTATATTTCTTTTTTATTTTTATTTTTTGTTTTTTTAATGTTTATACATTTTTGAGAGAGACAGAGGACAAGTGGGGGAAGGGCAGAGAGAGAGGGAGACACAGAATCTGAAGCAGTCTCCAGACTCTGAGCTCTCAGCACAGCGCCCCATGTGGGGCTGGAACCCATGGACCATGAGATCATGACCTGAACTGAAGTTAGATGCTTAACCAATTGAGCCACGCAGGTGTCCCACCTTTTTTTTTTTTTAATGTTTATTTATTTTTGAGAGAGAGAGAGAGGGAATATGCAAGCAGGGGAGGGGCAGAGAGAGAGGGAAACACAGAATCCAAAGCAGGCTCCAGTCTCTGTCATCACAGAGCCCCATGTGGGGCTTGAACTCATGAACTGTGAGAATTTCAGAACTGAGCTGAAATTGACCACTTAACCAACCAAGCTCCCCAGGTGCCCCAACTGCTATATTTCTTTAATTTCTTCAATTTTATAGCTAACCTATCCAATGCATATGTGCCTCATACTATGTCATGGATATTCTTCAAAAGGAGAGATGTTCTTGTTTTGTGCCCTAAACAAATGTATACTCCTCCTGTGATACTGTGATTTATGATAAGAAATATATGTTTGGCCTTATTTGTTGTTTCTAGCACAGAGCTCCTACAACTGTTGAGATTTCTTAAGTGATAAGAATGATGAGAGGCGCCTGGGTAGCTTAGTCGGTTAAGCGTCGACTTTCGCTTAGGACATGATCTCGCAGTTCGTGGGTTCGAGCCCCGCGTCGGGCTCTGTGCTGACTGCCAGCTTGAAGCCCAGAGCTTATTTCAGAGTCTGTGACTCCCTCTCTCTCTGACCCTCCCCTGCTCATGCTGACTCTCTCTCTCTCCTAGAAATAAATAAAACATTAAAAAAAAAATGATGAAAGTGTTGGGGCACCTGAGTGGCTCTGTCAGTTGAGCATCCAACTCTTAATTTCAGCTCAGGTTGTGGTCCCAGGGTTGTGGGATTGAGCCTCATATCAGTCTCCATACTGAGTGTGGAGCCTGCTTAGGATTCTCTTTTTCTCTCTCTCCCCCTCTGCCCCTCTCCCTGGCCCATGACCTCATGCATTCTCTCTTTCTGACAAAAAAAAAAAAAAAAAAAAAGAATGATAAAGGTGTTTTGATATTCATAAGAAACCCTTTTCAACCACAACTGAATTTATGTTAATGAGGTAACTTTTGGATACCTAAGAACAGGGCTGGTTACTCAGAGAGCTGACCTTGGGATTAGAGAGTTGGAACTTTCAGCCCCATCCACCTGGTCCCTGAGAAAGGGCAAGGAACTGAAGATTGAACCAATGACCAATGATTTGATCAGTCATGCCTCTGTATTGAAACTTCCGTAAAACCCCAAAATGACAGGGTTCAGAGTGCTTTTAGATTGTTGGGCCCCAATCTCTATGGAGACAGAAATTCCTTAGTTTTGACCTTGTCTTCTGTATCTCTTCATCTCACTGTTGGTTTATATTCTCTAATATCCTTTGAAAATTTTAAAATGTTTTTATTTATTTCTGAGGGAGAGAGAGAGAGACAGCCTGAGCAGGGGAGGGTCAGAGAGAGAGGGAGACACAGAATCTGAAACAGGCTCCAGGCTCTGAGCTGTCAGTCAGCACAGAGTCCGACGTGGGGCTCGAACCCACAAAACTGTGAGATCATGACCTGAGCCGAAGTCAGATGCTTAACCGACTGAGCCACCCAGGTGCCCCGAATATCCTTTGTAATAAACGGGTAAATTGACTTCCTGAGTTCTGTGAGACACTTTAGCTAGCAAATTAATCAAACTCGGGAAGTGGGTTGTGGGAACCTCTGATTTATAACTAGTTGGTCAGAAACACAGGTAACAACCTGGGCTTGTGTTTGGTTCTTGAGGTTGGGGCAGTCTTGAGGAACTGAGCCTTTAATTTGTAAAACCTGATGCTATCTCCAGGTAGAGAGTATCAGAATTGAGTTAAATTATAAGGACACTCATCTGGGTCAGAGAATTGCTTGGTGGTTTGTTGTTGTTTTGCTTGGTAGTTTGTTAAAAACACACCTATCAGCATTGGGTGCAGAATTTTTCCTCCCTAATTGCATCTTATTTGTGGCCTTTCTTCTCCACTTTCACTGGAACTTCTCCATCACACCGGCTCTTTGCATCAGTGTCCTAAGTGCTGTCCCAGCTCTCAGCATTCAGATCTGTCATGTTGCTGAAAATCTGATCACACTATTGATTTGCTTAAAATCCAGGTTCTTAAAACTAGAGGAAATCATTTAGATTATTTATGCAATCATACACACCCCTCCATGTTCTGGCTTTGCCTTCCACTCTTGTCTTGTCTCCATTATTTTCATAGGTTGTATATTTTCATTCTTTTTTGTGAAACACTAGGCTACTCTCCCCACATGCTAAATGCACTAATTCTTCAAGTCTTAATGTCACTGACTCCCTTCTCTTGGCTAGGCAAATCCATCCTTATCCACTTCTCAGTAATATGTGTATTTCTTTCTTTTTTAATACGTTGCTTTCTACTTAGGTATTTTTTCTTTTTAATTTTAATTCCAGTGTAATTAACATACGTTGTGTTATATTAGCTTCAGGTGTACAGTACAGTGATTCAACAATCTATACCTAACTCAGGGCTTATCACAGTATGTATACTCTTAATCCCCTTCCCCTAGTTCAGGCATCCTCCCACTCCTCTTACCCTCTGGTAAACAGAAATTTGTTCTCTATAGTTAAGAGTCTGTTTTTCTGTTTGACTCCTTTTCTATTTTTTTCTCATTTTTTTCTTTCTTAAATTCCACACTGAGTGAAATCATATATTCTGTGTCTTTCTCTGACTGATGTATTTACTTAGCATTATATCCTCTAGATCCATCCATGTTGCTGCAAATGGCAAGATTCCATTCTTTTTTATGGTTGAGTAATATTCCATTATATATGTATTTGTATATATGTATATATATATTTCACATCTTTTTATCCATTCATCTCTTAATACTTGGATTGCTTCCATAATTTGGTATTATAAATAATGCAGCAATAAACATAGCAATGCATATATTTTTTGGAATTCTGGTTTTTGTATTCTTTGGGTAAATATACAATAGTGTGATTACTAATCATAGGGTAGTTCTATTATTTTTTCTTTACGGTAGATCTATTTTTAATTCGTTGAGTAATCTCCATACTGCTTTCCACTAGTTTTCATTCCCACCAGCAGGGCACAAGGGATCCTTCTTCTTCACATGCTCATCAACACTTGTTGTTTCTTGAGTTTTTGCTTTCAGCCATTCTGACAGGTGTGAGGTGATATCTCATTGTGGTTTTGATTTGCATTTCCCTGATGGTGAATGATATTGAGCATCTTTTAATGTGTCTGTTGGCCATCTGGATGTCTTCTTTGTAGAAATATCCGTTCATGTCTTCTGCCCATATTTAATTAGATTATTTGGTTTTTTGGCTCTTGAGTTATATAAATTCTTCATGTATTTTAGATCCTAACCTTTCATCAGATATGTTATTGGCAAATATCTTCTCCCATTCTGCAGGTTGCCTATTAGTTTTCTTGATTATTTCCTTCACTGTGCAGAATATTTTTATTTTGACACAATGCCAATAGTTTTCTTTTGCTTTTGATACCCTTGCTTAAGAAGACATGTCTAGAAGGATATTGCTATGGACCAATGTCACAAAAATTACTGCTGTGCTTTCTTCCAGTATTTTTGTGGTTTCAGGTCACACATTTAAGTCTTTAATCCATTTTGAGTTTATTTTTGTGTATGGAGTAAGAAAATGGTCCAGTTTCATTCTCATGTACGTAGTTGTCAAGTTTTCCCATCACTATTTGCTAAAGAGACAATCATTTTCAGCACTTTGTGTACTTCTGTTGAAACATTATGTCATTATATACTAATAGTTGGACAATTCCTTAGTCATCTTTTGCCTACAATATCTAGAATAATGATTAGTGTATAATTTGTTTTGGCAGAGATAATACCTTAAACCAAATAATGATTATAATCATGAAAACTCCAGGTTACATTCCAGGTGGAAAGAAAAATAAATATTTTTCAACTGTTCACTTGTGTTTGGGGCAGTTTTAATCATTGCTATTCAACTACCCACATTTAGAAAACCTCAATCCACTTTTGGCTGATTCATTTTCTGGACATCAAAGAAGAAAGAGGCCATGTGAACATCTAAGAAAGAAAGAAGGTAGAAGGAACATTTTTCAGGGAAGCATCAAGGAAATTGCTCTTTGGCTCCTATAACCTCATGCATAATGACTTTTGGAACTACAGGCAGCTGGGCAGGGAAAGCCCTGGCTCTCAAAGGAGATAAACAAATGCCAACCATTTTAATCTTTGCTGTGAATATGCAGGTAAAAATACAACAGCAATAACAACAAAAGCCCCACCTCTTAACAAAGAAGTGGCATTGTTTCCTCTGTACCAAGGAAATTTCAGCAGCCATGATGCCTACCTTTATCCAGCTTTTGCTTTTCCTAAACACAAATATTAGACCATCCCAGGAATTCTTGGCAGCCTGACAAGAGGAGCATCTAGGCTCACTGTCTACTCAAGCTAACCATCTGGAAATGGAATCTGCTTGCTAAGATGAGCCGCCTTGTGTGTATGACATCCAGACAGACAGGCACAGTATCCCTGGCCCCAAACCAGGGTCCCCCTATAGTAAATCCAACTGTTAGAGCAACAGAAAGTGCTCTAAGTTTCTGGAATGAAGCCATAATTCTTGTGAACTGATATAAGACTGGATTTCAGTTGTTAAAAGGTCAAATTTAATTTAAAAAAATGAGACAATGATTGTCATTTTAAAATAATGGCATTGAAACCATTAATAAGTAAATAAATTACAAATGCTTTTTAACTTTTAAACATATTCCTTATATTTTTACATAAAACCAAACCTAAAACATATTACCCACGATAAGTCTATTTTTCAAAAACAATTCTATCTTACTAGATACCTTTTTATTACTGTTTTATATATAGCAAAGTGATATACCTGTACTATGATCAACAATTCCATAGATTATAGTAAAGAAGCAATGAAACTACTCTGAATAGAGTTCTAATAAAATCACTCTTATATTTGTCCAGCCCTCCCCTCATGAGGATTTGAGGGAACAATGTGAAAAAGACAAAGAATTATCCTAGATTCAGTGATCCCCTCTCTCCTTTCTTTTTCACTATTCCAATTGGCAACATTTGTAAATCATACTTCATACAATATCTGAGAAAAATAAGAGGGGTATGAATATAATCCATACACATAAATAAAATAGTATATTATTCGATCTTTAAATTTTGCCTGACATCTGATTAGAAGTTTGAAAATGGGTCTGTGCAGTTCTAAGAAACAAAATTTAAATAAAATTACCAGAGTATCACAGAACAAAAATAGCACCAATGATGGGATATATTGGGATATATTTATCTAAAAATGATCTAACTCTGCTCCACTGGAAAAGAAAAGACACATTCTTGGCTCTTGTCCTCAATATTTTATAAAACCCTGATTCCTTCTGCGAGTCTTCTCTGTTTTTGAAATAGTGGGGTTATATTACCATATTATATGGTAACTGTATCTCGTTCTATGTAAATAGCATCTATACATATTACTTGAGCAACACTTTTCTTTTTTTTAATTTTTAAAATTTCTTTTTTAAATTTATTTCTGAGATAGAGAGACAGTGTGAGCAGGGGAGGGTCAGAGAGAGAGGGAGACACAGAATCTGAAGCAGGCTCCAGGCTCTGAGCTGTCAGCACAGAGCCCAATGCGGGGCTCGAACCGACCAACCGTGAGATCATGCCCTGCCCTGAGCCGAAGTCGGACGGTTAACCGACTGAGCCACCCAGGTGCTCCACTTAATAAAGAAGGAAGAAATGAAAGGGAATGTTTTGTTTGAGGCAAATTATGCTCACAGACTGAGACTGTCTTTGCCAATAATTTATTGAACACTGGGTCACTGTGGAAATTGTAATTTAAAACAATAATATTTTATAAGCCAGTAGCATAGAGGATACTATCTCTAATAAGGCAATAAAACCATAACATACTCCAAACCAATGGTCGATTAATTACACTGTTGATCCAGGCAAAAGGTGGATGAAAGATCTAAAACCCAAATTTAGCTGAGGTATACCTTCCTACTAGTTGATTCTCAGTAGATATGGTCTTTCCGACTAAAAGCTGGGGATCTGCTGGTGGTGTAGGACCCTCACTGCTAGGGTACATAGTCAGCAGGTGATGGTGGGCTGCTCTGAAGCTTATCACTCTAAGCACTGTCACACAGTTTGCACCACTGCCTATGAGGTGTAGTCCTGCCAATGCAGGAACAGATGTCCCTTCCCCTCCTGAGACGACTACATGGCTTGACACCACTACAGACCAGGACTGTCTTTCCCACTGCAGAAGCAAGTGTTGCATAATCTTTGGAGACCTATTTAGATCAGCAAAAAGTAGACTGGCCCAGACTGAAAACTCCCAATAAGTCCTCACAAATTCTGGGTATTTAAAGCTTAAATGTCCATTTCATCTCAGAAGTTCTTCCATGTATTATCGACAAGACTTGAGTGGTGCCCACTAAATCAACAGTTGGGCTACTGAGTGATTATCAATAGCAGATGTCAATGACAACGTCTTGATACAGCTTCCCCATATGTAAGCAAATTCATCCTGAGATCAAAGCAATTTTGATTAAATCATAAACAAGGGGATTTGAAACCATAACAAGCCAATAGACCACAGGGAAGGAGGAAGGAAGGAAAGAAAAGAGGAAGGAATTAAGGGAATCTAAATTTGAAACCAGTAAAGGATTTTTGCCATTGCACTCCAATGCCAAAGCCACAACACCTTCTATGGGC
Organism: Hyaena hyaena; assembly: GCF_003009895.1. Lineage (NCBI taxonomy): Eukaryota > Metazoa > Chordata > Mammalia > Carnivora > Hyaenidae > Hyaena > Hyaena hyaena. Next base: position 1,337,698 of record NW_024080888.1, read on the forward strand.
AATGGCAGAAGTGTTTGTGTTGAGAGGTCTAGTGTTGGCATTTGTGGGTTTTGTTGGCACAGCCACTTCAGCAGCAGGAGGAGGCAGTGGTAATAGAGGTGGTAGTAGTGAGGAGTGCTGACAGAGGTGGTAGTAGTGAGAAGTGGTGCTGGTAGAGCTGATGAGGAAGCTTCTCATGGGTGACTCAGCAATGGACCTCTCAGAATAGAGGACTTACACAGGGGCACTCAGGAAGGCCTTGGGGACTTTGTCTAATATGGAGAAAAGTCTTTGAAGAAGATAAAGATACTGTGTTTCCAATGAAATAGTTTTAATTACTCAGAACATGGCACAGTTTTGATACTTGGATCAGAGTAGCTAGAAGAAATGGAAGTTACGTTTATTATTTTTTTTCTAAAGAAATTTAAGCTGATAAAAATGAGACACAATTCCAGAAGTGATTCCTTGGAACAATATTTACATTCAGGAAGGCCACAACGCCCAAAGCCAAAGAATCGATCTCTAATTTGAGATCTCATTCATTAGTAATCAGTGTAAAATATTTAGGAGAGATGCAAAGACTCCTTGAGTACTTCTAAAATCACAGTCTAAATTTTTCTCTGCTCTAACCCTTTAATAAATGTAATAAATGGCATTGCCTTTCCAGATGACATTTTGTTACATTTTTCTTACAGAACATGTATTCATTCTTCTTTTCAAAAAGTTTATAAGTAGTTGTAAGTTTATTAAAAGAAAATAAAATCCTTCTTTCTGAGAAATCTGATGGCTGCAGATTAGAAGAAAACTTCATCCTTAAGAAGGGAGAAAGGGGGGCACCTGGGTGGCTTAGTCGGTTAAGCGTCCAACTTTCGCTTAGGTCATGATCTCCGGTTCGTGGGTTCGAGCCCCGCGTCGGGCTCTGTGCTGACTGCCAGCTCAGAGCCTGGAGCCTGTTTCAGAGTCTGTATCTCCCTCTCTCTCTGACCCTCCCCTGCTCACGCTGTCTCTCTCTCTCTCTCTCTCTCTTAGAAATAAATAAAAATATTTAAAAAAAAAAGAAGGGAGAAAGGATTGGTAAGAGCAGATGGAAACATTTTACCTTCTGTGGACTCTTTTCAACTCAGGTGAGTTTTATAGTAACTAAAAGCAATTTAGTTTGAACTTCTCAGTGACCTTTAGAGATTAGGTATTGGCAGCTTGAGGCTACCTCCTAGAGGAACCGGCCATATTTCAAAAGCACTGACATAATTGGCACTCCTTCCAATAACCTTTTGCGAGTCACAAGGTCAAGTGGAAACAGGGACCAAACCAAACATTCACAATGGTCTTTCTTGAACAAGGTGAAAGTCTTTTTTGTTTGATTTTGTTTAGTTTTGTCCTGTTTTGTGGTTATTTTCATTACAGGGAGGTCTGACCACAATTCTGTCAATCTAGAAACTTTTATAAATAGGGAGATAGAATAAAGTCAATTGAGCATTGTATTTATTGCCTGTACTATTTACAATCACTGCAAGAGACAAAGAGAAAAACAGCCAAAATCTGACCATAAAAATATTCATTTATTAAGTCTCTTCATAGTCAAAATACTATAGAATGGTATTCAGTTAAGTGCTGAATGTGAGAAAAATTAGATCTTTTTTCTTTTCTCTTTTTTCTTTGCTGGTAAATTGTACAAATGGTATGAAAATCATAGAGTTGACAGTGTATTATTCTGTTCCTCCACAATTTGGTAATTAGTGGAATGTATCACAGTAAATTAATTGGAAGTATTTTTTTTTTAATCCTAAGCATAGGGAAAGTTAAATTGCTCCTGCTTCTGGCCCAATGTGTTTTGCCATCTGGACTGCCACTAACTGCTGGAAGTGCCCCCTTCCTCCCAAAGAAAAAATAAAAGATAAATGCTTTTGAACACTACCTTATGCCTGTTTAAACATCAATTTCTGACTATACACAGTAGCTCCCTCCTTCCCTCCTCCCCCTTCTCATTTTCCCTCCCTCCAACTATTCTGACAAGGAGAAAGGAAGAAGGAAATCTTACATGTAGGATATTTCCATTATGATTCCCAGTGTGGTGCCATTACATAGTACCCTTTCTGAGTGGGTCTAATTGGCCAATATATGGTGCTTTCTATTGATGCTTTTTAGTCACTGCAGAGTTCGATTTACTTATAGGTATATAATTCATCACGTGAAGGTCACTTTCTTCACTCTCATTGTTCTGCTGTTTAAATTGTTATTCTGTGTGAATTTCCATGTAATTAACTGGTTTGGTGGCAGTTTCAAGCACTTCAGAAAGACAAAGGGAAAACTGAAGAAAAGCCACATTTGTGAATGGTTTACATTCAGAAGCATTACTTGTCATTTCCCTAGACCACCAGATGTCAGCCTAAATTGAAGAATGGAAAAGAAACCGTGTATGGTGTGAGTGTCTAGTGAGCCAGATGGAGTTTTACACAGCCCTGCAGGAAGAGTTAGCCAGCAGCAGTTACAATTCAGTGGTAGAGATAGCCCAGTGACACTGCATGCACTGTAGCATTTTTTGATTATGGAACTTAATTATATCATAGATCACTGATAGCTTAATTTATGAGGATTGATTTTGTTAATTCAAGCAGTTCAAAAGTCACTGTTAAAGCTTCAGTCCATTTAATTGTATCTGACTTAAGCTTTACTCACGCTACCAGAAGACAAATGGCTGTATAGAGGTAATACGTTTTTATTTTTCCTGCTGTTTGTCCATTTATTTCTACAACTATCACTGTGATTTACAGTTTGATGAGCAGTTTTCTCTTTTTTGCTTTTCATTGAGTGAAAAGTTCTTCAAATATTAAACTATGTTAAAAATGTATGACTTTTGGGGCACCTGGGTGGCTCTGTTGGTTAAGTGTCTGACTTCGGCTTAGGTCATGATCTCACGGTTTGTGGGTTCGAGCCCCATGTCGGGCTCTGTGCTGAGAGCTAGCTCAGAGCCTGGAGCCTGTTTCAGATTCTGTGTCTCCCTCTCTGTCTGACCCTCCCCTGCTCACACTGTCTCTCTTTCTCTCTCTCAAAAATAAAAATAAAAAAATAAAAATAAAGTATCACTTTTGATTTCACTACCACTGGAGTACCCACCACCGTAAGAAGTTTTTTCCTCTCAATATTACAATCCATTTCAAATTGGGAGATTACAGACATTACTTCTGAGGACCAGACTGTGCTTTGGACTAATCTAACAGAAGTAGTCTGCTGTATTTTTTATTAATATATGCAACGTTAAACGTGTAGGGAAATTCTACTAAAGTATGCAGTAAGAATAGCAGTGAGGAGGGGCGCCTGGGTGGCTTATTCGGTTAAGCGTCCGACTTTCGCTTAGGTCATGATCTCGCGGTTCGTGGGTTCGAGGCCCGCATCGGGCTCTGTGCTGACTGCCAGCTCAGAGCCTGGAGCCTGTTTCAGTCTGTGACTCCCTCTCTCTCTGACCCTCCCCTGCTCACGCTCTCTCTCTCTCTAGAAATAAATAAAAAAAACCTTAAAAAAATTAAAAAAAAAATAGCAGTGAGGAATATGTTTAGAATGATTTTATCTTGTGAATTTAACATAAGAGGACGATGAGTAACATATTAAATTGAATAACAGAGGAGTGAATTTAAAAGATTGAGCCTGCGAGAGAAGAGAAAGAAAGAATATGTATAATTTGCCCTCATAGTTTATTTAGGATTCAATCTTGCTCAAGCTAGCTCTCATTACTGATGTATCAATGAAACAGGGCTTTTCTCCCTGTCTCTTCACCTTCTCCTTGAATTTTAACCCTGACGTTTATTTGAATACCAGCAGCTAGGCTCTTATCTTTTTTCACCCCACAGAGCTATGAAAGCCAAATTCCCTTTGAAGCCAATGATAATGATAATGATAATAAAACCTCACATTTGCTTAACATTCTGAAAATAAAAGGGCTTAAAATACTCTACGGACATGATCTTATTAACCTCATAATAAAGTCCTTTTTGACATAGTAAATGCGAATTTCAAAAAGGTTAAAGGCCTATTCCATGGTTACACAGTGTATCGATGGCAGAATCGAATCAACCTTTTTATTTTATCTCAACAGTAGCTTTGACATCTGAACTTCATTTTAAAATCAGATCAGCAAGAAAGAAGAACAAAATAAGAAGCTGGCTTTTTATTCAGTTTTACCTAATCCTTAATAAGAAGGTCTTTTATAGTGACTTTGTAGAAAATAAAATCTAAAGATTTAGATTTGATTATATTCTACCTATTATGTTTGTATATTTTGAATCTCAAACATCTAATCTATATGTCTTTCAATTTTAGCAAATATTGCAATAACCCAGAGGCTTATTAATATCTAGCACATTACAAAACAGCTTATGATACAGATTTTATATTATTTCCAAAATTAATAATCTTCAAATGGTAGAGATACTGATATCCTGAAAAACGTATGTTAAGGAAAAGTAAAGAATAGATTTGATTTGATATTTATAAATCCAGAAATAAACTACAAAGAAAACTGAGGACACAATGCTTAATAAAGCATATTCAAATTATCCACACCAGTAGATGAGGAAGAGACATAATGTGCTCTATCACCATAGGTGTGTTTAAAGACTGAGTCTGGGGGCATCTGGGTGGCTCAGTTTGTCAAGTGTCCCACTTTAGCTCAGGTCATGATCTCCTGGGATCTTCATGGGTTTGAGCCCTGCATTGGGCTTTGTGCTGATAGCTTGGAGCCTGGAGCCTGCTTCAGATTCTGTGTTTCCCTCTCTCTCTGCCCCTTTTCCACTTGCACACACACTCTTTCTCTCTCCCTCAAAAATAAAAATAAACATTAAAAATTTTTAAAAAGACTGACTCTGAACTTATGCTTTCAGGCATGTAAATATAATAGTACCCCAATACATAGTGGTTTTCGTTCTAGTGGGATTTTCTGTTTTGTTTTTCTGGTATGAAGTGGTGCAAGAAGGTTTGTTTGTTTGTTTGTTTGCTTTACATTTTTCCTTTGCTTGTCTATGTATCCAAAGTCTCAAGTTTAAATAAATAAATAAATAAATAAAGATAGGAAAAAATGAAAGGCTTCTTACAGTGCAGAAGCCACAAGAATAGACATTAGCAGCTGAAATATTCCAAGTTCCACCAAGTAATTGTTTATTGTTTAGGTCACAAAAAGCTTTGAGAATTTCCACAAGGACCTGTTTGCCATTTTACTCCACATAGCCTTGATGCAAATGGAAGCTAGGATTGTGGGGCCCCTTCTATGCCTTCCTACTCAGATCAACAACAGCCCAAGTCCACCGCAGGCAGGAAAGGCACAATGATTTCCTTTCCTGTCAATCTGCATCATAACCAAAGCTCTTTTTCTTCCAACTCTGTCTAGTCTCTCAGTCAAGCAAAATACTTCTCAGAATGGTATGCAGACCCTTTGTTCTCTGCTCATGCACCTTCCCCATTATGCAGCTTTGAATACACAATCTGCAAGTTTCTCCTTCCCCTTTCCATACTCAGAGCTATTCAGCAAACATGTGCTGTTAGGCACCTCAGACAGGATTCAAGGGAGTTTACTCCTGTAGTGCAGTCCAGCAGGGATAGCAGACACACTGAACTTGGTGCCTTATCAGTGTGATAAAACTGTGATCGAGGCACCTAGCAACAATCCGTTCTTTTCTGGATGCAAAGGTGGTTTTGGGAAAATCCCCAGCCACGTAGACTGGAAGATGGGTAAGATGTCTCCATGTGAACAGTCTGAGAGAGGTTGTTTTGATAGCAGAGACACATTTACAGAAAAACACAGAGGATGTTTGCAGAAAGGTGTGTGTAGCGTGTCCTGGGGGAACGATATCTCTCAACACTGACTTTATCTGATTACTGTTTTAGCTCATAAACCTTCTTTTAAAATGCATTTATTTATTACAACTCCTATTGAACACCTACTATTAGCGTTAGACTATGAGGGAATACATATATCCCAGATATCTCAACATTACAATTCTATTTGTTCCTCATAAACCACACAACAGTCTGTGTTTGTTTATTACCTTCCATGTCTTATGGAAAGTTAGCCGCTCCAACCTTTATTGCTCATTAGAGTCACCAAAAGAGTTTTTTAAAGATACCCATACCCAGAGACTTCTTTGGACAAATTAAAGCACATATTTAGGTGATTCTCATTGAGAACCTCTGGTATTGGTAATCTAAGGAGGTCTGGCCTTTTGTGTTGTTCATAAGCAGGGCCCCTGAAAAGAATTATTAGCTGTACAGACCCCTTTACTGCCCCAGGGCTATAAGTACGGAACCGATTAACCTCCATCAATCTCTTGAAGTCCTAGCTGCTTCTATCTCTACTGAATACAATTCTTGGAATATCTTTCTCTGGGTCTCCATGGGCTTCACAATAAAATTAAAATTCTTAACAGAGTATACAAGACCTTTCATTAATTTCTCATGAGATGCATGTTCAGTCTCATCTGCTGCCACGCACACAAGCGCGCACACATGCACACACAAACACACACACATCCTTTTTTGTCCAGTGATGTGACACACTTTACATTCTCAGAACTTGCCAGGATCCCTCACAAGGTCCAGCTTCAAACATACTTTTCCTTCTTATCCCAGGGTTATCCCCTCATCCACTTCACACCTGTGCAAGGCTAGCATTCTTTTAGACTTCCTAAGTAAGTGGTTCTTAACCAGGCCCCCTTCACCAGGATGGCTTAATTAGTCCTTTCTTCTCTTAACTCTCCATGTAGATATCTGTTGCAGTACTTTTTTTCACTATATTATAATTGCTAACTTTTCATTAGTCTCCTCACTAGAAGGCAAACTCCTGCTGAGTAGGCAGGAGGTCATGTTTACTTGTGAAACCCTTAATATGAATGGTTGGCACATAACAGAGGCTCAACTGTGTATTGGGAGAAAAGAATTATATGACTTCATTGAGACATGTTTCTCTTCCGAAATATTTCCAAATTTCTGCATTCTCACTGAATAGTTTTTAAACTGTTGGCACATTGAAGAACCAAATTTGTGTAGCATGTTTTAGCAAATGCTAGACATATGCATAACTTTCTGTGTATAAAACTCCTTCATTTAGTATTATGTTATTTGAAAATGACTTGATACTTAAAAAAACTGAAGGGATCCCTGGGTGGGTCAGTCAGTTAAGCATCTGATTTCAGCTCAAGAAATTATCTCACGGTTTGTGAGTTCAAGCCCCACGTTGGGCTCTGTGCTGACAGCTCAGAACCTGGAATCTGCTTCAGATTCTGTGTCTCCCTCTCTCTGTCCCTCTCCTGCTCATGCTCTGTCTCTCTGTCTCTCTCTTTCTCTCTCTCTCAAAATAAACAAAACGTTAAAAAACCCTGAAAATGCAGACTCAGAAAATGCTAAAAAGTGTCATGATTTCTTCTTTATTAATTACCACGATATCTTTTCTTTATTTGGAGTAAAATTGCAAGATGAGAACTAAAGATCTTTTCTTTGCACTTAATTCACTGTTTCTATTTCACGCTTAATAAGATAAAGGGGAATGTGAAAAATAAATTTGTTTAAATTGGATAAGCATTGACAGATCAGTAAGAAAGAACCTAACTATCCTACAAAGATTCCTTTCCTTCAAATCTCCCCCCATTAAAAGGGTAAAAGAACATTGAAATTGCATAAATAATCCTAATTAATATTTAATGAGTGATTGACCAAATGCCAGATGTAAACCTACTGTGACCAAACACAAGGAAATATCTTTCATGATTTTCACAGCCAATGTCTTTTGGGAATCATTTTTGAAAAAGGCTGTTAAAATATTCCTTGTTTTCATAATTAGGCATTTAACCTCTGCTTCTATATTTAGGTGAAAAGTAAGAATCTTTGGACTTGTATCAATGAACCAAAAATTGTATCTTATGGAAATACAACATTGTGTACTTCAAAGCTGCTGGAAGCATGAAATAATTTAAATCCTAGAGAGAAATATCCCTGTAGTTTAATGACACTTTTTCATATAGATCATTTCCTTTCTTACTATTTTATCTGCATCAGTTGCTACTTTCTTTCCTTTACCAGACGGATATTGCCAAGACATTACAACTAAAATTTTCATTCTTAATGTTGCAAATGTTGATTATTCTGTTTCATACTTCTTCTCTTACTTATTCTTAACTGTGTTTTAGATCCCTCCACACTTGCATTTTCTCCATCCCTCTCCCACATCTTTATTTTACTTACTACATGTTCCTAATAAGGGATTGTTGCACATTGGGTTGTCCGGAAGCTGATTTTATTCTGTTTAGAAGGTTGATTAAAGAGTGGTCTTTGGAACAACAACCATGGAAAGGAAAGGAAGAAAGCAGGACTGAGGATGGGGTGGGAGAAGGGGAGGGGAGGGGAGGTTGAACAGTAATATGTCAATGCAAAGACTTCAGCTCTGTCAAACAGCTGGCCCCACATGGAGCACAAGGCTGAGACAGCCTGTTAAAATCTCCTGAGTGTGAGTGAGCAGTTAGGCCTTTATATGTCCATACAAACTAGTTATTAATTATGAGCTGCCCCTAGAATGGCAGGCTCGCTCTGGCCAAAGAGATTCTCTACACCTGAGCCAATTCCAGGACCACAGAGACATGACTAGTGGCTATGGAAGAAGTCCTTCCTGAAGGATAATCTTGGTAGCACAGCATAGTTTCCACTGCAAGACCAAACTGGTTCAACTAATGTTTACTAAAGGAATTTAAAGACTTTTTCTGACCAACAGCTTTAGATAATACAGTGATGTACAACATGAGAGTCCTCCTTTAGTAAACAATTTGAGGGACCAAATTAAGAAAAAAAAAAAAAAGAAAGAAAACAACAGAGAAAATGATGTGGGATGAGAAGAACTGAGTGAGGTAGTTTATATATAGTCATTCTCTGGAACCCAGTGCCAGTGAAAGTTACAAGTAGCATGATAGCCAGAAGATTCATAAAGAATATGGTTGTCATATTCTGTTTGGAATATGGCTGGAAATGGTTGGTGTTGTTACAGTGTAAATCTCCCTCAACTCCACCACTCCCACCAAAGTCTTTACTTACGTTTACTTCAAGCCTGTCCTGAATGAATGATGTAATTTTAGTGAAGATTAACATATAAGCATGAGATTCACAAATGGATTGACATAGCACGTGTGCAAATAAATCCCTGGAACTAGAATTGACCATATAAATGTAAACTCTTGAGAATTTTCTTAAATTGTAGTAAATATTTTCAGATAAGTCTTTCATAAATCTTAGAGGGGTACCTGGCTGGCTTAGTCAGACTTTCACTCAGGTCATGATCTCACAGTCTGTGAGTTCGAGCCCTGTGTCAGGCCCTGTGCTGACAGCTCAGAGCCTGGAGCCTGTTTCAGATTCTGTGTCACCCTCTCTCTCTGTTCCTCTCCCATTCACACACACACACACACACACACACACAATCATACACTCTCTCTCTCAAAAATAAACATTAACTTTTTTTTAAAAAACCTTAGCAAATTATACATGTACATAAAATAGGGTTCAAATTTATCTTAATCGTTTGAAGGGATGATTGTCCATCAGGTGATAAATGCATTATACTTGTGAAAACATATCCAGTACATTTAACATAGTAAATGAAATATTATAATTTAGAATTCAGCAAAGAAACAGCTTTTGAGTGCATCTGCTTCTGAAATAGTAAAGATGCTCTAAATATATTAGTAAAGAACAATTTCATTAATAGTATGTTCAGGCCACATTTGGCCTAGAAGATTTTCTTTTCCCACATAAGTTAATACTGATACAACCCCTACTGCAGCTGCAGTAGAAGGTATTTTGTGGGAGAGATGTATACACAGGACTTGTCAATTGTGTGTACACTCCTCACAGACACTTACTGCCAGAATTCCTCTTCTTACATAGGTATTAGTATCAACAATTTATTCAAGAAATAGAGCAATAAAAATCAGATTAGTAAAATCTGTTGGAGAAAGAAAAACATTGCAGCTTTGAGACTGAACCTAGAACAATTAGAGGGAAAAAAAATGAAGGAAAATAAATTTGCCATTAATCAAGTACTTACTCTGTGCCAGGCCCTGTGCAAGATGTCTCCCATCCTCACATGACTCTGAATGGTGTAGTCCCATTTTGTACTGAGGGGTCCGAGGGTTGGAGGGGTCATGTCACTTGTCCAAGGCACAGAAATAACATCTAAACTCAGGTTGGTCTGGCCAAAGGTCTGTGTTTTCTCAATTACTAAGTGGTTTTGGAATTTTCTCATCAATTCTGATGAAAGCAAATGATCTGACATTTTTTCAGCAGAATCCTGTGTAGAATATAATTATAATGAAATGAAGGAACAGAAATCAAGGAACAAAAGGGTTCTTACAGAACTGTTTGTTGGGCTGAGGTGTCTTCAAGGACTAAGAAGGTATTGGTGATTACCAAGAACTTAATTGTAATTACACCTGCATAGTATTCAAATTTGTTTTAAAACACTTATTCTGCTTAGTAAACTATAACTAGTTCATTTCACAGTGCTTCCTCAATGATTAACAACATTATTTTGTTGACCTTAAGAGAGGTATCTGAACTCATGGGCCAAATATATTTGTAATCACAAAACTGGAGTACCAATGGTGTGACTAGGGAAGGTGTGTTCTTTACCTAATAATGTCTGAATCGGATCTGTCTATGCTTAGTTCTACTATACCTTAAATTCACAGAGGTCAGAAATACCTTATTTTGAAGGTACCTATTAATAGCTATGTAGAATTAAACTTACTTTCTGTGAATATTAGTCACACTACATCTGTGGAATTGTGACTTCATTGTGGACATGTTTTGTTTAAACTGGTTTGTAAACCATGAATCCATGTAGTATATAAATATAGGGTTATATTTAAATTCTAAAGAATTAATGGTGGAGTTTCTAAAGTCGGAGGATACACTCTTAAATTTTTCTAACATTATTTTTCTAAAGAGGCAGATTAAATTGCTATTTGACACTCCTTATGCAAACTTCTTTTGACTCTAATGTCAAAAGACAATGTGCAATTAACCACAATCCCCACATTACTACAACTCTAAATACTTTTTCATTCTCTCTTCAAAGAACTATTCAGTCATTTTTTTTTTTCTGTGTCCCTGGACTTTCTGTCTTTGCGACTTATCTTGTTCATTCTGCATTCATAAAAATGAGGTGAACAACTGTAACACTCGAATAGCTTCTTATCACAAAGCCAGCTTCAGTGTCTTCACCAAAAGAAGATATTACCACACAGTTTAACGAGAACAGATATTTACCAATCAAATCAGGGCTGTCCCTTGTAGGTTCTAGTTCACAAAAGCTTGAATCTCCAATTACCCAGAATCTGGTCTCAAATATGTTTTCCTTCTAGGCAGGTCTTCAGTAACAGATCCCGTACCCACAAGACTCTCCCTAGGGCAGAAGCAAGCACAAAGACACCATTGTCTTCTTCTTGAATGGGATTCAAGGCAACAGTCCCAGTTTCTTTGCTTGTGTGTTCTCCAAGCTGTTCAGTGTGACAGGAGGAAGCAGAGTGTGTCTTTGGTCTTCCCACCTGCCACACCACACCCAGTCAAATGGGAGAAAACCTTTGGGTGTCCACGTCATGCATTTGAAGTCCAGCCTACAACTCTTAACAGGACTCTTAAAGAAATAATCTTTCTTTTGGTTATGTTTATGATTTACCTAGCACTATTTCCTCATAAGTACATCACAGAATAAAGACACATTATCAGAGGAAGGACATATTTAAGAAATGCCAATAAATACAAATTAGTATGTTTCCTAGGTTAAGAGATAAAAACAAATGATTTTTTTATGTTTTACATATGTAAAAGTTCTACATAGCATGCCTTTCTTAAAGAACCAAAGCATATCAATTTTTCTTTCACAAGAGCACAGAAATGTGTACTGATGGGTCAAACCCCCAGGCTTCACACAGGGAAGGCAGGCGTTCTAGCAATGAACTACAGACTTTCAGAATTATTGCTTTGTTTGTGTGCAGCCTGGGTTTCCTTGCTTATTGCTGTTAAGTTAGACTTTATATCCTCTATCCTTGCAACTTAATTTGGCAAAATTTGCCAAATGCTGTATTCTCCGCTTTGTTATTTTCTGCGTTTCTGTTTGTCATGCATTTAATTTGCATTGTTTATCCTGCTGTGTAGTCTTTTCACTTCTCTTTCTAATTCTGAGGCCACCCATACTGCTTCTCTCCAGTGTTCATATTTTTTTTATAATCTTTCAATCCTTATTTTTAGTTTTTAAAGATTTTTACCTGTGTTTAGTCACCTTCCCTCTTTATTTCCATCTTTTTTCATTCTTGCTTTTGGGTTTACATTCCTAGACTGTGATCCCGCTGGGCTATGGCCTGTTACAAAACAGCACAGGAATCTCCCGGGAGCAGCCTGTCAAAATTGTCTACTCAGTGTTCGTTTACAATGCTTGGCAGGTGGTGAGTGACTGATCACTGCTTGAGCAGAAATGTATTAAACTGATATGTGGCCACATTAGAGTCACCTAAACAACCAATTCTAGATGATAAAGCAGCCATGGAACAGAAAAATAAAAGTATATGAACAATAGGAAAATTACCAACAAAATCAAATAAAATAATGGTAAAATGCCAAAAATGGGCCAAAATATCCATGTTTCTATTGTTCTGAGACTTACATTTTCTTATGCCATGAAATAATTTTGTATACATATGTGAAAAAGGATACAGTATGGATATAACTGTGTAAGCTGTGATTTTTCAAAACATTTTCTAATTCACATCTTTGTATTTCTATTTCTTGTTTTTTTCTCAACATTCACCATAACTACCTAGATACTGTGCATGAAAAGCAGTTAGTAAAAGGAAAACATATGTCTTTATGGAAACGAAGGGGGAAGTGGTAAAAACTATGAGGAATGTCACCTGAGCTCCTAATGAATCCTGACATTCCATTTAAATAAAGCAGGTCCCCAAAGTATAATAATATGGTGTTCTACATTTGGGCCTTAATAAAGCCAGAAACTATTCTTTTATATATAGTGAATGAGGAGTAAGGAGTTCAAGTTTGGAAAAATAGCAAAGCAACTATGTGAAAAAGGAAATTCATTTTTTTAATAACTTCGTCTCCTCTAAAACTAGTAATTATATTTAATCACAGGAATGTTTGATTTAAAGACAGCCAGATGGAAAATAACAGATGTTGGTGACGATATGGAGAAAATTGGAATCCTCACACTTTGCTGGGGGGAATGTAAAATGGTGCAACCACTGTGATAAACAGTTTCTCAAAAAATTAAAAACAGAAATACCATATGACCCAGCAATTCCATTTTAGATATATACTCTGGAAAATTGAAAACAGGTATTCAATAAAATATCTGTATATGAATGTTCAGAGTGGGACTATTTACAATAGTCCAAAGTAGAAACAGTCCAAACATTTCAAGCAGTGAAGGGACAAACACAGTGTGTACATATACAATGGCACATTTTTAGTGATAAAAAGAAGTGAAGTTCTGATACGCACTACAGCAAGGATGAACCCCCAAACATTATAATGAACAAAATAAGTCAGATGCAAAAACTCACATATTGTGTGATCTCATTTATATGAAATATCCAGAATAGATAAATCCACAGAGACAGAAACAAATTAGTGGATGCCAGGGGCTGAGGAAAGAGGTTACCAGAGAATGATGGCTTAGTGGGTATGGGTTTTCTTCTAGATAAAAATGTTTTGGAATTGGATACAGATAGGAGCTACAAAGCGTTGTGAATCTGGTAACAAATCCAACTGAATTATTCACTTTAAATACCTTGTTTTCTGAATTTCACCTTAATTTAAAAAAAAAAAGAGAGAGAACTGAGTAAGTCTTTTACTTGAGAACCAAGAGAAGGGTAAAATATTTCCTAACAAAGTGTGGAAATATATTTTCACAAAGTTCTAATAATCTTCCTATATTTAAATGAAGGCAATGGTGTTTTATATCTTTTCTTGAGATTTTTTTCCATCACTTATTTATTTAACAAATATTCATAGGGTGTCTAGTATGTTCTAGTAAATTTTAGTATTATTTGATTCCTCCTTCTGGGGACATTTTCTTTTTTTAAAAGCATTATTTCATTAGTTTTATGAATAAAAAGAAATAATCACGTGTCCAGTTAAAATCTATTTTTATGTCGTCCTAGACTTGAAGAATTGTCAATAAATGTTTTACCTTAAAAAGGAGTAAATTAGAGACAGGAATAAAGCCCAACCCCTCTTCCTCCCTCCCTTTCATTTTTTCTTCCTTACTTTCTTATTGTTTTGAAATTACTAAATTAGGGGTGCCTGAGTAGCTCAGTTGGTTAAGCCTCCAACTTAGGCTTAGATTGTGATCTAACGGTTTGCGGGTTTAAGCCCTGAGTCAGGCTCTCTGCTGACAGCTCAGAGCCTGGAGCCTGCTTTGGATTTTGTGTCTTCCTCTCTCTGCCCCTTTCCTGCTTAACTCTGTCTCTCTGTCTCTGTCTCTGTCTCTGTCCCTGTCGCTCTCTCTCTGTCAAAAGTAAATAAACATTAACAAATATTTTAAAAAGAAAATTATTAAGCTAGATATATAAAAATAGTTTTTAAATGACAACTACAGAGATTCAAAACATTATGTTTATTGATAAGTTATATAGTATTTGAATATCGCCGGTGGTATATTTTAAAGATGATTCATCTTTAAATCTTTAAAATCTTTAAATCTTTAAATCATCTTTAAATCTTTAAAATCATTAGAAGACCAATGCTTTCCTAATTTACTGTGGAGCAGAATCCTATTTTTAAATTTAATCCCATGTAGAAGCTCAGTGTAAAAAACAGGTAAAAATGGATCTGATCCTTATGAAGCTGCCTCTGCTTTGCTCTTCTACAAGTGGCCTCTGACCTCGGAACACAGTTTGAAAACCACTACTTCAATCTGTTCAATATACTTAATGACATTTCTTCTTCTCCTGTTTCTATGTAATTGTTGGGCCTGTTACTACAAGAAAAGAATCAATTGCTCATTTTCAGTGATACATGGACTCAGGGATTCCTTCAGAATACATTTAGTAAATTACTCCTAGTGAAGTAAATTGTACTTTAGTGGCCTGAAAGAGATCATGAAATTTAGAAGAGAAAAAAAAAGTATCTATGTCTCATTCAATTCATTCTGTTAGGTTCCAGGCATTCTGGACCATTTGAGTCTTTTAAGTTGTTTTGTTGTTGTTTGTTTTTTTGTTTGTTTTATTCCCATTAGGATAGGTCAGGGATCACAGTCTCAGTCTCTCTCTGGTTTTCTACTGTTAACCTCACAGATCATCTGCCCACTGTATCTTCATCTAAACACATATTACTTCAAAACTCATTCTTGGGAAATGACCAGACATAGTTAATTGCAGCAGGAAAAGGCAGGGACTGCATTCATTGATCTAATTGCAGTCACCAGGAATATTTAATTTGAGCAAGATTCATCTCCGTAGGGGCTGCAGGAAGACAAAAAATAAACTTATCATAGCTGCTTGCATTATTGTAGATAGCTATGTATTAATTAGAAACTGACCAATGTTGACTCCTACAAAGTCCCAAGACATATATCTTCTACAAGTATGAGAGACCCTTACACTTTCCAAAACTTAGTGGAGGCCAGGAAATTACAAATGACATTCTTTGCTGCCCACTTGTTCTATGGTGAACCATTAATCCAACTATTCAATATAGAATATGTAATTTTGGAGAGGTCTAATCCCTCTGCCTTCCAATCTCTTCTCCCTCACCTCTACCAGCAGCATAATGCTTTGACTAATAATTCTGGAAAGCTTATACCCATATCATCCTCTGTGCTTTGCGCCCTGCTCTTCTGCTGCCCAGCTTCTTTCCTGCCAATATTCATAGTCTTAATCTATCTCCATTTTGTTGTATCCTTTTGGCAAAAAAAAAAAAAAAATCCTAGATCCACATAATTCTACCTTTCTTCTCCCAAACAGGAGACACTGAATTCTCACAATAGTATAAATTGGTATGATAGCAAATTCATGGTGTCCAATCTTGATAGAACAGACTCCCAATTCTATGGGTCATTCTCTAGATGTTTATTAAGTCTCTATTACATGCCAGGAGTCATTCTCTGCTGTGGTGATGTAGCTCTGAAGAAAACAAGAGAGGAGTTTCTTCCCTCATGACACGTTCCAATTCAGAAGACAGGTGATAATCAAGTTAACCAATATAAAAAATAATTTTAATTACCATGGAGTACAATAAATGGAGTCACTGATGGTATGATAAGGATATAGGTAGAGTGTCACTTTTAGGTCAAGTCTAGGAATGGCATCCCTCTTAGAGAAGGTGACATTTGAGTTGAGCCAGCAAGACATAGAACAGGAAGACATCTCCATAGTAAATAACCAGATTTGCAATTGAATAAGGTCTTGCTGTTTCCTCTTTATCAAATATCTTTTTCCTCTCTCTTATAAAGAGTTGTAGCTGCATTTAGGACCCACCGGATAATCCAGGATCATCCTCACATCTCAGGATCCTTACCTTCCTTATTAGATAATTTTTTTTACAGGTTCCAGGAATTATGTTTGGGAGAAAGGGGCATTATTTGGCCTACTCAAGTCCTCAGAGATCACTTAATATAACATTTGTGATGAAGGAAATAGATGCAGAGTTGAAGCGATCTATTCAGGCACACACTTAATAACAGGGCTGAAGCCAGATGCCAGTCTCCTTGCTGCAGAAACCTCACATTAAATTAGAAGCAGGTGACACACTGTTCTGTTTTCTGAAACTGTTTTTGTAAAGTCAAATGATACACGGAGACTGGGGATGAAAAATTTTAAAAGAAATCATAAATTGCATGGTTCCATTTCAATGATAGCCCTAAAAACTATTATAACAATTTTCATAGTTATACAGATGAAACTTCCCACTGATAGTACCAATTCATAATTCAAAGTGTTTTGTTAAATTATGAGTTTAGTGTCTTCAATTAATGTTTATGAGCTGGGATTTGTGGACAATTTTCCTGAGGGTTCTGGAAAGGTTTCTTCTGAGGAACCAGTGTTTGGAAGCAGGGTGTAGATCTGTGTTTCAATGTATTAGTCATTCAAGTAATTAAATATTATTTCCCCTCAATTACCTGGAGAAATAGAATTAAGCATTGTGTGGCCAAGATCCTCCCTTAGTGAGGGAGCCGGGAGGGCTAGCAGACTTTTCATGCTTCCCAAAGCGTTTTTACAGCCAGATCAGCACACTTTTCCCATTTTATTTGTTTATATTCCACACATCACGTTTAAATGATGATTTAGATGATTAAATCCTATATGACTTGAGGGTATTGATATGGTACAATTACTGTTGTCAGTCATCATTGCAAATGTTTCCCAGTTTCGCATCAGTCCTATTAGGTGAAAAACCATAATATATAAGAGAAGAAGCCATTCAGATTTAGGATGAATGCTCCAGTCACTCAAAGCTGTCATAGGGAGGGATGAGAAGATAGAATTGGCAGATCTTGAAAATAATTGGGTCAGGCCTAATGCTGTTTGAAACTGTCATATATATCTCTTGAGGAAGCTTTTCCAAATATTAACATGTTCAGCCCTACCACGACACGTTTGAAAGATGAGCTTTGACAAATACAATGTTCTGATTCTTGTTTCCTGATTTTATACTTGGGAAAATTCTCAATTTCATTCCTCTACATTCTTACCAATACTTGCTATATTCAATCATTTTATTTTTTAGCAATGCAGTGGTGTGTACACTTATTTCATTGTGCTTCTCATTGCATTTCCCGATATGCGCCTTCTTAAATGTTCTGTGTGCATTTGAATATCCCTATCTGGTCAGGCTCCTGTGGAAGACTTATGCCCGTTTGTCTTTTAGGCTGTATTTTTCTTGTTGATTTATGAGAGTTCTTTGTATGTTCCAAATATAAGTCCTTAGTTAGCTATCGGTATTGAAAATAATCTCTTCCATTCGGTAGGCTGTCTTTTAGTTTCTTAATGTTATTTTTGTATGTGGACCAATTGCTAATTTTAGTGTCAAACGAAATATCTAATTATTTTCCTATTTTGATAGGATGTACACAACCATGTTTAATGCTTGATATTAACCATGTCATCAACCAATGAATTTAAATAACTATTTTGAAGCACTTGGTTTATGGAATAACATCAGCCTTAAAGTAATGAGTCTTTAGTTGCAAAACCTAATTATATTTCATTCCCAATGTTTTAAATGGGTGTTATGTGTTAGCATAGCCTAATAGGGAAGAGAGTGGATTTTGGCATCAGAAATGGCTCATATCTTCCCTCAGACATTCAGTGCAGAGTCGTAGATGATCTAAACTTTGTGAGTGTCTCGGTAACTTCTTATGTAAAATAAGGATAACAATGTCTACCTGGTAGACTCATACTGAGTTTTAAATTGTTCTATATAAGATATCTTAATATGTTATTTTATTTCATTTTCTTTTCTTTTTTTTTTCTTTTCTTTATATTTTGAGAGAGAGTGCGAGCAGGGGAGATGGGCAGAGAGAAAGAATCTTAAGCAGGCTTCATGCTCAGCATGGAGTACCATGTGGGGCTTAATCCATGATCCTGGGACCACGATCAGAGTAAAAATCAAGAGGCATACACTCAACTGACTAGCCACTCAGATGCCCAAGTATGAGGATATTCTAAGATGCCACTTTTGTAAGCATTTAAAAGAAGTAAAGTACCAAAATGTTTTCAACCTAAACAATAATAGGATCCAGTAAAATTTCTTCCTGTCACTAAATAAATGAATCAAAATGTCCCTATGGTTGTGGAATAAATACAATTCATGTGAAAGTAAGAATTATAAAGTGCCATTCAAGTGATGGATGGATGCTCACAACTTTAGTTTACAAATGACACTCGGGCACTTAATCAATTTTTAAATTGCTTTTTGAGAGATGAAAAATAAACTCATATATCGTAAACATAACAACGTCAACTGAAACTGCACTTCAGAACAATGGTCTTAAAAGGAGAATATAACTTAGATTAGACCATTCTAAAGCCACCTTTTTTCAAAAATTAAATCCCACACCTCTAATGATATGTTTAAAACAGATGGTACAATGTTCAGCAATATTAGCAATAAGGTGCTATATATAATGTGTGAGTAAAGAAAAAGCCTTCTTTAAGGCAATAACATATGCTATATAGGAATGTGTGAACCCGTGATCAAGTATGTCAAATACAATAGACAGATCCAACAATGTGGAAGTTGACAGAATGCTGTTATCAGCACACCTGAGCAAATGATTGGTACAGTACTGCAAAAGAGGCAGCCATCATGCTGTGGAAAGATCAAAACACAGATAGAAATTTCTCATTAAGGTTGTTAGGTTGGAGGCAATTGTATAAGTGTGTTGTCAGCACTTTTTAAAATGCTCTTGGCTGGAGAAGGCAAATTGCTTGGTAGCAAAGAAGAATTAAACATCCCCTACAAGCTATCTATGAGGAATGACCTCTGCATTCTATGATTATTTTTTTTAATTCATGGTTAGTGTTTTTCAGTATAGACAAATACTTATAAAAATTTGCTTGCTGACATAAATAAGTTATATAGAACTTAATATTTCCTCCTACTGAATTCACCCAATTTGAATAGTTACAAGTTTATGGTATAGGTGATATAGCATAGATACAATGCTACCAATTTATATTAACATACATATTAACATATATAAATTAATATATATGTAATATATTACATATTAATTTATGTGTCATTGTGTTTATTGAATATAATTAATACATGTATATATATGATTATATATGATATTATATGTAACTATTTTATAATTACATATTATATATGTATTTGTTTGCTAGGGATATCATAACAAAATTCCTTAGCCTAAGTGGCTTAAACAACAGAAATTTATTTTGTCTGGAACCAAAGAATCTAGATAAAGATATTAACAGGTTTGGTTTCTTCTGAGGCCTCTCTGGTGTAGAGATGGGCATGTTTTCACTGTCTTTACATGGTTTTTCTTCTGAGAGTATGCCCTTCTAATAATAAGGATATAGGTCAAAGGATTAGGCCCACCCCAAAGACTAATTTTTAACTTAGTTACCTTTTTTTTCCTGAGAGACAGAAAGAGAGAGTATGCATGAGAGGGGGAGTGGTAGAAAGATAGAGAGAGAAAGTGAGAGAGAGAGAATGAGAGAGAAAGAGAGAGAAAATCCTAAGCAGGCTCCACACTCAGTGTGAAGCCTGATGTGGGACTTGATCCCACAATCCTGGGATCGTGACTTGAGCTGAAGTCAAGAGTTGGATGTTCAACCGACTGAGCTATCCAGGCATCCTTTAACTGAGTTACCTCTTATATACAGTCACATTCTGTGTTACTGGGAGTTAGGATTTCAACATATGAATTTGGGGGGTGCGCAGTTCATCCCATGACAATATATTTTATATGAATTATGTGTATAATCTTATGATTAATAGAGTTTGGTTATAGTTGGTAAATTTTACCATTAATTTCGGTGTTTTATTTTCATTTATAGGAATGTCCTAAATGATGTGAAATAGTTCTAGACTCATTTTAGATCTCAGCTGCTGCAAAAGCAGGGAAAGGTGCCTATAATCTTATCTCAAATGATCCTTGAGTGACACTTCCAGAGAAATCAGAAGTTTTGAAGGGTGGACATTGGCAATCCCAATGTCAAATGCCTGACAACCTTGACAGTTCCTGTTCTGAGTTTCCTCCCACATGACATTTAAATTGTTCCTTGGAATACAGCATTCCCTTCTGGTGTGACACTCTGAAAGAGACATTGAGGAAAAACTGCAAGACCATAGAAATTATCTCCTATGTGACTCTAGGTAACAGAACTAAATTCACTTGTGAAAATAATAGGAAATGTATTTTACCTTAATATTGATAACAATATGGGTGCCTTAAAATAGAATGGATTTCACAGGGCTCCTGGGTGGCTCCGTCAGTTAAGCATCTGACTTCGGCTCAGGTCATGATCTCACGGTTCATGGGTTCGAGCCCTGAATCAGGTTCTGTGCTGGCAGCTCAGAGCCTAGAGCCTGCCTCGGATTCTGTGTCTCCCACTCTCTCTGTCCCTCCCCCTTTATCTCTGTCTCAAAAATAAATAAACTACGAAAAAATTAAAATAGAATGGTCTTCTCATTATATAACAACCCCCTCTGTCCAATAAAGTGTTCAAAGGCAGGATATCCCTAGACTTACTTCCATGAAATAATATTCTGTTTTAATTTCTACTGTTAATGTAACTGAATTATTTGCATGTTATCTAAATTTGGTATGTAATTACTGATTTGTCTCCACCCACAGAAAAGAGACCTACGGATATGTACAAAGCTACATACCCTTTTAATATCTGAAGGTATTCAGGGTTTTTGGAAGGGCAAAGACTGAAATACAATAGGATAGTTATCGTGTTATTCTTCTTAATTTAATAATTTATTATTTATTTTTTAAGCTTACTTATTCATTTTGAGACAGAGACAGCATGTAAATGGAAGGTACAGAGATAGAGGCAGAGAGAGAATTCCAAGCAGACTCTGTGCTCTCAGCACAGAGCCTGATAATGGAGCTTGAACTCACAAACCATTAGAGACCAAGAACCAAGAGTCAGACACTCAACCGACTGAGCCACCCAAGCACCTCTAATGATTTAGTATTAAGTTATTGTTTAAAATAATTTATTATTGGGGCACCTGGTTCAGGCCATGATCTCATGGTTCGTGGGTTGAACCCCTGATTCGGGCTCTGTGCTGACAGCTAGCTTAGAGCCTGGAGCCTGTCTTTGGATTCTGTATCTCCCTCTCTCTCTCTGACCCTCCCCTGCTTGAGCTGTCTCTCAAAAATAAATAAAAAACATAAAAAACAAACATAGAATATAAAAAACATAAAAAATTTATTAAGTTTATTATTAATTTATTACTATTACTAATTTAATAATTTAAAAATCAGCATGAGAACTTCTTTTATAGTAAGTTCTTTTTGTATGAAGCAGTTATGTTCTCTTCAATATAAAAACCACTATACATTGATGCTTTCTTTTTTCCCCCAGAGAATTAACTGTGCAGTCCATTGTGTGGCTTAACAGCTATGATAAAAGAACTATTTTTATTACCATAAAATGCAAATGGGATAATTTTTGGAATAATTTCAAAAATGTTGACTGCCTCTGATTGTATATCTACTCTTTGTATTGTTTCCTAAGTCATGACAGATCAAATGACCAGACCAAATTGAGTGAAGAAATTTTTATTCTCAATGTGTGAGAGAGCTGCTCTCCAAGACAGAAGCAGATGTAAGAAGGAAGAAGATAGGGATAGGGGTTGAGAAGTGTAATTGGATTATACTCCTCAGGGTATTGTGGCCCCTGCACAGGACCATGAAGTCAGGAGTCAGGTTTCCCATGGGGGTGGAGGGAGCCAGTTCTAGGAAAAAGGGAAATGGATTGGACACTGTGTTAGTGGCAGGTTGATACTACTACAGCTGACACGTAACTTTGTCCCCTTTTCATATTAGATGTTAAGTTAAACTTTTTTCCCAATATTTTGTTAAAGGCAAGTGAACACATATATATGATATGTGTGATACGATATTAACAGTAAAAAAATGTTACCATTGTGGTTTTTCTTGAAGTCAGGTATTTTTATATAATAAAAATAGTTTGAACCAATAATCATGTTACAGTTCATGCCAGTGTTATTTTTTTCAACTCTAAATGGAACAAAGTATTTACTTTATACAATAGCATAAAGGTAAGTAGGATTCTGAATTTTAGAAAGTAATTTCCTACTACCTTTCTCGTGTCTGTGCTCCTATTTTAAATATCCAGCTTTTTCCTCACAGAGTGACTGTTTTACCAGAGATTAACGACACATTTACATTTCAGAACTAGATGGGAAATCCAGACAACAAAACCATTTTCTCTTGGTGTTTTTTATTTTCTCTTTCAGTATTTCAGTTATTTAGTTGTATATGTATACATGTATTTATATTTGTGTTACAAAAAAAAAATCCATAATATCTATTTTACTATGTCGTAAATTTTCACCTTGCTGCTTTTCTTTCTCTCTGCCAAATCAGTAATCTGACAGCGTAACTGAGTCGGTCTTAATCCAGTTAATTTTAGCCCCATCTTGCTCTATGTAACTGCATTCATTGTCAGTGGGTGCTGGGTTGTTTTCATATGCTTATTCTTTCATCAATACTCCTTTACTCAGAACACCTTTTTATAGTGGCCAACTATTATGATTTGTTTTTTATCTATACAGACACTTCTGACATCAAATGTGTGAGGTTTTCACACCAAGCAATTTGTATTCTCTGTGGACACCAGCTGGGTTTCCTACAATTTAATTTAATCCTAACACTAACTACTCAGGGTTAATGCAGACCCGCAAGTTAAGGGCTCGGTCCCATGAAACTGCCTCCTGACCTTTAGATGTCAATCACAAGTGAAAGGTCTCCAGATGACCCACATTTCTGTCCAACTGGGCTACAAACTGGGAGTTCCCAGGACCTCCTCCTCGGGCTCTATAATTTGCGATAGTGATTCACAGAACTCAGGAGAAAAACTCCACTTATTATTACCAGTATATTATAAAGGATACAGATGAATAGACAGATTTTGAGTTACATAGGGTGAGGACTGGAATGGTCCCAAGTGCAGGAGCTTCTGTTTCCATAAAGTTTGGGGTACACCATACTCCCACACGTAGATGTGTTCATCACCCCCAGAAGCTCTTTGAACCACCTTTGTTTAAGGTTTTAATGGAGGTTTCCATTTTCTAGACATGGTTGATGTAATCACTGGCCTTTAGTGATTAGCTCAAACCTCAGCCCCTCTTCCTTCCAGCAGGTCCAGTCGGGAGAGCTCAAAGTTTCAACCCTTTAATCACATGATTGGTGCTTCTGGCAACCAGCCCTCATCCTGAGGCCTTGTACAATTCCGGCCACCAGTCATCTAATTAATATAAACTAGGTGTGGTTGAAATGAGTTTATGAATAACAGAAGACACTCTACTCAACTGTATCACTCAAGAAATTACAATGGTTTTAGGAACTCTGCGCCAGGAACCTGAGATAAAGACCAAATGTATATTTCTTATTATATTGCCCACATCACATGTGGATTTAACCACTCTGTGAAATACCTAGTCAGAACATTTCTGACCTTCTGCTTGAGTGACACATAACGAAGTCAAGCATTCAGGAATCCAAGTGGATTAAGTTTGAAATCTGCTAGTTATCTGTACCATAGGGGAGGAACTTCATTATATAAAAGAAAGCTTTAGAAGGGCAACAGAGAGAGATGAAAATCATGAATTGGAAATCCATTTTAGTATCTGAATGTTTCTGTTCTACATTGGCTCACTCAAGAGATTTCTTTTTTTTTAATTTTTTAATATTTATTTTTCAGAGAGAGAGGGGAACACAGAATCTGAAGCAGTCCCCAGGCTCTGAGCTCATGACCTAAGCCAAAGTCAGAGGCCCCACTGACCAAGCCACCTGGGGAACCCCAGAGATTCTTTATAAAATATTTTCTATAGCTTTGTTCTTATATTTGCTTCAGGCAAGATTTGGAGAATCTCAAAATATGTGTTTCAGGTGAAATCTTTTTTTTTTAAATTTTTATTTATTTTGAGGAAGAGAGGTAGAAAGCAAGCAGGAGAGGAGCAGAAAGGGGGAGACAGAGTATCCCAAACAGGCTGCACAGTGTCAGTGCAGAGCCCAATGTGGAGCTTGAACTCACAAACCTGACCTAGAGCAAAATCAGGACTCTGACACTTAACTGACTCAGCCATCTGCACCCTCAGGTGAAATCTTTTTGAAATTAGTGACTAATATTTTGTTAGGGAATAAATTGAAGTGGATAGCTCTGAGCAACATTAGTCTGATACCCAAAAAGTTTGTACCATGTTTTCTTATCTTTGAGGTTGTCAAATATTTGTTGCCATTATTATTATTATTAATTATTATTATTATTACTTTATATTAGAGTGAAAGAGCAAGAGAGAGAGCATGAGCTGGGGCAGAGGGAGAGAGGCAGAGGGAGAGAGAAAATCCCAAGCAGGCTCCATGCTCAGTGCAGAGTCTGAGACAGGACTTGATTTCAGGACCCTGGGATCATGACCTGAACCAAAATCAAGAGTCTGAAGCTCAACTGACTGAGCCACCCAGGCACCCCGCCATCATATTTTACGTGAAGAATTCTAGAAACACTGCTAGTGAATACTCAAAAGAGTACTGATTATGTGCCAACCAACGTTCTAAATGCTGCATATTATTAAATTTAATCCCTGCACCAACCCTATGAGTTAGATATTATTATTATTTATTTTACAGACGATAAAACTGAGACTCAGAGAGAGTAAATTACTAACTAAAGGTCACACAGCAAGTAAGTGGCAGAGCCAGGTTTTGAGCTAAAAAATCTTGCTTGTGACCATTATGCAATCTGCCTTTTACACAAAACCTTTCAGTTAATCTGTTTTCTTTTTCTTGTCTTTTCTAGTGTGCTAGACCGGGGATGAGTATTTTTATCCAACATTCAAAAATTCTTATCTTGATAGTTCAATCAAGAAAGTTCAGCAAACCGTTTTACGAATACTGAAATAAACAAATTATTTTTTTTTCTTTTCCTTGAACCTTGTTGCAGTGTCTTCCAGTCTCCAGCTACTGAGCAAACTGGGAACAGAATGCGTACCTCTGCCAGGCTTCCTTTCTCTCCCGTCTCTGAAGCTGGCAGAATATAAACCACTCTCCACACAGGATCCTGGGAGGTCTAAAAATTTTTCTTAATGTTTATTTATTTTTGAGAGAGAGACTGAGTACAAGTGTGGGAGGGGCAGGGAGAGAGGGAGACACAGAACCCGAAGCAGGCTCCAGGCTCTGAGCCGTCAACACAGAGCCCAATGTTGGGTTTGAACTCACAAACCATGAGATCATAACCTGAGCTGAAGTCAGAGGATTAACTGACTGAGCCACCCAGGTTCGCCATGAAGTAAACAACTTTTAGCAACATAAAAGGATTTCCTTTATTTTCATGCAATTTTGATGCGTTAGAACAGCTTGTGAAGTTCCTGTCGTTTTAACTTCTACGTATTCAATGTGATGTTATTTTTACATTTACCATTCATATAACACCTAAAAGAATCTATGAAAACTATGATGAAACTGATTTTTAAAAAAGCAGCAATTAAGCTAAAGATAGAATTTAAAATTTTACTTATGTGAACAATTCTTTTTTATCTTGGCAATGATTTTTTTTTCTTTTTTTTTATTTCTAGGAGAGAGAGAGAGAGACAGCGTGAGCAGGGGAGGGTCAGAGAGAGAGGGAGTCACAGACTGAAACAGGCTCCAGGCTCTGAGCGGGCAGTCAGCACAGAGCCCGATGCGGGGCTCGAACCCACGAACCGCGAGATCATGACCTAAGCGAAAGTCGGACGCTTAACCGACTAAGCCACCCAGGTGCCCCTTGGCAATGATTTTTTTATAGCCTTTTGTAGCTAACCTTTTTTTTTTTTTTTTAACATCCCTGCGAAGTTAAAACGTGTTACTAAACATAAAGAGAAGTGAGGAATTAATGTAATTAATATAACACCTGAAGTTCAACAAGTAATTTCTGTTGTATTTTCTTCTTCATATACCTTCATTCCGTATGTCTTTTCCCTAAACACGGATATGTTATGTCAGGCTGAAGTAACAGGCTATTTCATTTCAGAATTGTAACTGGAGCCCAAGGACGCAAGAACACTTTGCTCTGGGGTGTGGGGACAGCCCGATCAGGTTTGGCCACTCACTACTGACGAAACCGGAAGGGAGACAGAGGAGTGGTGGAAAAACCAGAAAGGAATTTAGTTCAGTGAGGCCAACACTGGGAAGACAGACCAGCATCTCAGACGGTCTCCGAAGTGCTGGAAGTACTTACAGGTTTATATTAAGAAAACATGGGACATAGGTTGGTGAGTATGTGCAGGTGCGCAGGGAAGGTCAAACTGATCGTTGTCTTGGGGTCAATCACACAGGGACTGGCTGACGTCAGAGCTGACCGCATTGCTTGAAGGGGTAGTTTCGGTTCCCATCACAGGATTCTCTGCCGGGTCTTTTGCCTGAGTTAAAAGATAAGCTGGAAAGAGGAACTTAATCAGTTAGAAAGTACAGACTGAAGTCAAATGGAGGTTGTTGAAGCCTGCTTTCAGATGTATGCAATCCAGTGCACGAAAAAAATCTTTCAATCTATTTTTTCCTTTCAGTTTCTCAGCCTGTCACATGATGCTTGAGCAAGTTTTTTTTCTGGTGACCTCGTATCTTGTGCCCTACGCATTTTCGTGAACTTTTTTACTTTGCTAATTCTGTTCATTTTGTTGCTTTTCTTTTTCTTTGTGAAAAGACTCCAACAGTAAAGCAGTTATTGAGAGCTTGCTAGTCTTCCCTTCTTTTCCTTGCATGCCCCTTCCCCTTCCCAATCTTCTTTCTAGCGTGACACTGCTAGCCAGTCATATATTTGCTAAATGCCAGTCATTGCTTAATGTTTTACATGCATTGTCATCCACATAGGATTCCTAATAATAAGTAGGAACTATTTTTTGTGTCTATTTACAGATAAAGAAAATGAGGCACAGGAAAGCTAAAGTCAAATGGCTTATGACTGGAGTTTGAATTCAGTCAATCCTTGCCCATCAGATCTCCCGGATATCCTTTGTATTGGCCTCTCACACAAAGTATGTGTGACCTTTGGTCTGACCAATTGACAACTGATTTAATGCAGGCAGGCAGGTCTGAGTATCCAGAGGGGGTCCTATAGGACCAGCCAAGAGGGTCCTTGACTTTGTGCAGGATGGAAATCAAACATGAGCATAGAAGAAGTAAGAGCAGAGTTTACTAAAGACATAAGAGTGCAGTACAGACAGTGTCTGAGAGACTCAGAAAGGAAAGAAAGGCACCCATGTGGCTCAGTTGGTTAGGCGTCCCACTTTAGCTCTGGTCATGATCTCATGGTTCATGGGTTCAAGTCCTGCGTCAGGCTCTGTGCTTATAGCTCAGAGTCTGCTTGGGGTTCTGTGTCTCCCTCTCTCTCTGCTCCTCTCTTGCTCGTGTTCTGTCTCTGTCTCTCAAAAATGAATGAACGTTAAAAATTGTTAAGAAAAAAACAAAAAAGGAAGAAGAGTGAGCCACATCTTTGCTTGGAGTCTGGGGTTTTTATTGAGGATGGTGGTCTGGTGCACCTGTCTTTTCAGGCATCCAGGAACAAAGACAAGTGTTTGGATGTTCTCCATAAGTCACTTATGCCCTGGAGCCAGGGGTCCTAATGAGTCACCCGTTTTGGTAAACGTTCTGCTGCCCAGTCACTCCTTAGATGTTGTCTATTGTTCTGGAAGTCTCCAAAGAAATCATTAAATCCTTGACCTTTACAAGGAGGACATACGTTATCTATTGTATAGATATACACATACCTACCTATTGTGTAAGGCTTGTGTAAGGCAGGGCTCTAGGACCTAGCAAAAATAGAAGCAGGAAAAAGAGCAAAAATTGCCATTTTTCATGGGGTCTTTTAGTTGCCCTGTTTCACTTTCTGGCCTTGTTAAGAAAGGAACGAACACCTGATTATCTTGGCATCTAAATCTGCGATTACTTCTGGTCAGAAAATTTGCTATAAGGTAAAAAAAAAATGAAATAAAATCTTTTAGCAATGGGCAAATAGTCAAACTGTAGTTTATAAATGATTCTTAGAGCCTTCTATTTGGATTTGGTCCAGTTCCATAGATTTAATTTGATTGTTACACTGAACAGACAGAAGATCATGGGAACTGCAGTTACAGAAGAGAGATTGTTTTTATAGACATGTGATATGATTTTTAACACTTCACACACCTGCGTATATAAATTATGCAGTTATTTATGGCATCCTTCTGCTGAAGTAATTTTAGTTACTTTCTTAGGCAACATGATACATTTGTGTGCAAGGAAAACATATGTCCTATGAATGCTTCACTCATACATTTATATTTCAAGTCAAGCGTTCAGTAAACAGAAACTAAATAAATGCCTGCTATATGTCAGCCATTGGACTGGACCTTGTGAATATTGTAAACATCAAGAAAAACCAATGTTAAAGCCTTGTGAAATAGCTTTAAAAAAGCTTTATAAAGTAGGTATTTCTGCTTCAGGGATTCTTTCCCCTCCTCCTCCTCCTCCTCCTTCTTCTTCTTCTTTTTTTTAAATTTCTGCCGTAGCTATTCTCGAATATAAACACTAAGTCCCAGTGTTTCTTTGTAATGAAAAGCAATATGTATAGGGTTTCAGAAATCTTTTCTTTTCTAAAATTTTCATCACTTGCAAAGTAGGTTTGATTATGTTGAGAGGTCTATAAATTATCCTTTATTCAAAATGTCTATAATTTTAATCAAGTTATTTTAATTGCAATAGGTTGTAAATTTGCAATAAAATGACAAGAAGAGAGGCTGTAACAGATGTTCTGTCAGCACATGTGATTTCATCTGAGACAATCAAGCATTCATCATGCTTAATCTTCATCAATTGAAATGTACTGATTTTCAATAATGTGAGCGCTGTATACTCAAAAGGCTTCTGATACTTAAGAACAAATTTTTTGACTAGGGCATATTTTTGTATAGTGGCTAATTTACCTCAAGGATTTCCTCATGTGCTATTATAAATAATTTTATTTAGTTTGAATTATTTTCATATTACTGGATTATAAAGGTAGCTATTGTTTTTTTATAGATTCCTTATTTTTTTTTTGGTCATTCCATGTTTCTTTGCATACGGCAAGTATTTCACCTACATATGTAAAATATCATCTATGCTTAAACTGGATGCAATTTGTAAATGGTGATGTTAAATTATTTCTTTGAAATATACTGCTCAGATGGGAGTTTAGTTTATTTAGCTTAGCTGTAGAGTCCTATGAGTAGCACATTAGCAGTAATACTTTCATAAAGAAAATACAGTTAAAGCCTGCTTCAGTACTATACACAATGAAAATAAATTTCATTGAAAACCTAGCACTTCCTAGGCAGTGTTTTGAACATCACTGGACCTTAGAAAATACAGGGTAAAAATAAAAGCGGGAAAATGAACATCACAATATTATAATCTGTACATTCTTTACATGGTGCTTTATAGGAAACTGTGTAAGAAACGGAGAGTGAGAAGAAGAAAGAAAGAGGGAGAGCAGAAGAGAGACACAAAGAGAGAGAGGAGTAAGGGAGATAGGCAGAGAAAATGCAGGCAGTTAGAAACAAGAAGAAAAAGAGGAGGAGGAAGAGGAGCTGGGGGAGGACAAGGAGAAAGGTGAAAGAGGAGAAGGGAGTCACAAGAGGAGAAACAGGATCATGAAAATTACAGACCTAAGCTTTTCCTTTCACGTGCAAGGGCACACATTCTCTGGGGACGGTCAGAGGCTCCTGTAGAGAATCAAGCTGTTGGGTAATGGGAAGGTGATCTCCTGCCTTGAGGCTTGCTTTCATAGAAAAGGAGTGGAGGTGGGGGAGAAATGAATAAAAGTTCCTGCCAGTGGGACCTGGAGAGAGGCAATTAGGTCTTGGCTAGTTCTCAGGTACTGCAAATGCCATTTGTCTGCACCCGGAAGCATCTTGGCTGCTGGGTAAATGACAGTAGTTTGAGAGGCTCCCGAGAAAACGCGCAGAGTTGCTGAGAAACACAGGGAGAGTGACCCTAGAGGCCAACGTAAGATTTAAAGTGGGCAGAAAAGAAACAGAATTGCTCTCATATCTTTGCCTTTTCCAACCAATTGCTTGGAAAACAAAATAGTGTAACTTCCAGAAAGTCTTTCCATTCATTCTGAAAAAATCGTCCTTTTAATCTTGCCTGGTGTTCTGTCTCAGGAAGGGAAAGTCAGAAGAATGAGCCTCTGATTTCTGTTCAGAGATTTTATAGAAACCTATTCTCCCAAACTCCACCGCCACAGTTATTTATTTATATATTTGTTTACCAGTATTCTCTCCTTTCCCAAAAGAAATGCAGGTTAAATCAATGAAATTTTACTTTAGGTGAAATTCTCTTATCTTTTGATGTGTGTTTTGGAGAGAGAAATACGTATTATTACAATAATTTTCTGATCAATTTTTATACAGAACCTACTTTATATTTAAGGCAATCTGAATTCAGTACAAATATCTTTTAAAGCCAGTACTCTAAGAAAATTTTTAAAAAACTTTATAAGATTTTCTTCACTTTTGAAGCCCCAAAACCACAAAAACTGTAAGTTTGCTAACTTCTTACATTTATTCAGTGGCAATGTCTGCGTAGAAACTTAGCAATTCCATTACTGGAACTTAAGCTCCGTTTATTAAAAAAATGTGCCCAATTTCCCCATCTATGTCTTTTATTTTAATGTACATAGCTTCCTCATAGGACTTTTTCAAGAAGTATGCCAAATAGCACACTGATAATCGTGTTATTAGGAAAGAATCTTGGGATTCTACTGAAAAAAATGTGGGGTGTTCAGTTTTTTTTCTTGTTAGACAATTTGTCTGACAATTTGCCAAATTTTAAGAAACAGAGGAATTAAAAATAAGAGCACATTAACCACAAAGAGTTTTTGGAGATAGAGTTATCCGTGTTCCTTTCCTACCTAGTTTGTGAGACTAATGTTAGAGTTACTCAGAAAATAGCATTCCACAAAGTCCAAAGGACAATGCATGAAATTTTTCAAGACAAATTCACAGGTTTTCAAATAGCAGCTAGGGTGAGTAGAGACAGTAATGATTTCCCTATCATAAATTTCCTCTGATAGTTTTTTTTATATCATCGGGGCTAGAGGGAAGTTGAAATGGTAGGAGTGTCTTACAACTAACTCCGTTGTTTTTCACTCTTCCTCCCTGTCCCAATCTGTGCCGAGCCATACTCTCTCTCTCACCACTGACCAGTTTGGCTCTTGTTTTTGTTTTTGTTTTTCTTTCCTCTTCCTTTGTCCCGCTTTCCTCCTCCCATTGACGCCCATGTCCTTGCCCTCTTCTTCCTCTTCTTCCTCCTTATTTCTGATTTGCTCTTTTTCTACTAGTTCTTCCTCAGGTCTCTGCTATTTTCTGACAGTTAGCCACCAGAAAGCAATAGGGAAAGAAAATATACAGGCATTTTTCTTCCTGGACTTTGTGTTGCCTTTGATTTTATAATTGTAGGGGAAAATGATATTATAACTTTTAAATGGTAGTGATATAAGGGAGATTAGTAACTCGTGTTTTGTATACCTCAAAAAGAGAATGGCAAACCAAGTTCTGCCTAATTCGTGAGAGTGAACATTTTCCCTGAGGTGGTAACTGGCCTTATTGAAAATGGTTTTCTCACAAGGTCACTTGCCAAGACAATTTTTCCACTGATGTGAAGATGTATCTTGTTGGCAAAACTGCATGGATATATTAAGGTTATATCTAGGGCGTGAAGAAGATATTTGTTACAGCCCAGAATGAGAGCATTTTAAGAAAACCTGACACTTCATCATAGACCTTAAATCTGTCTCTAACAAAGGTAACAACATTAGCCAAATATAGAGGTCACACTTTAATTTTCTATATACAAAAATGAAAGGGGCGTCTAGGTGGCTTGGTTGGTTGAGTGTCCTGCTCTTGATTTCTGCTCATGTCATTATTCCAGAGTTGTGAAATCGGCCTCCACATAGGGATCCCTGCACTGAGCATGGAGCCTGCTTTGTTTCTTTCTCTCTCTCTCTCTCTCTCTCTCCCCCCCCGCCACCATCTCCACTTGCATGCTCTCTCTTTCAAAAACAAAAAAAATTAATATTTTTGGGATTAATGATTATAAATTCAAGTTTGTCTACATTTGTCTGAATAAAATGAATTCTCCTAGAAAATTTTCTAAATTTCTAAAATTTAATTAATGAATTTAAGACATTTAATTCCTTCCACACTCCCAAGACGTTTTATGCATTTAATAATCTCAATAACCCACCACTAGTGCCATGCCAAGAACATTATCAATAAGCAGCTGGTACCTGGAGCCTCATGGAATTCTCAGATGCTGTATAGTCATCTTAGTCTGTCTATTTTTCAGAATAGACTACAGAATCAGTTTTCAGATACTAATATTGCTCCACGATATCTACAATGTATTACTTAAATTTAAAAGGATAGATTTTTGTTTTGTTTTGTTTTGTTTTGTTTTGTTTTATGATACTCGTGAGTGCCTTTAGGGTATATAGATGTTGTTTTCTCAAACATATTCTACTTTGAGTATACAACATGGAAAGAGAGAAGCCAAAATGATACAGAACTTCAGTGATAGTCTTTGGTTATTGCTTCCATTCCTTGCAGGGAGTCGAGTTCATAGCTTGCTGTTAATGTAGAGAGAGCTGTGTGATAAGCTAAAACCTACTGATGACTTCTCAGTGTGCTGACCATTTAAAGGAAATAGAATTAAAGCTTATGAAATAGAATCCCGATTCAAAAGATTTAATGAGAAGATTCAGAAAGGGCAATGAAAGTCACATTAAAAAGACATGCAATCTCTGGAGGGTCTTTTAAATTTCATCTACAGAATAATTTCCACACTATTTAGCTGCTTCCTCAGCAGGATTAAAGAGATCTAAACATGTTCGTTAAATAGCAAATCTGCAATGATGGGATGGAGAGTAAGGGATAGTAGGGAATTGAAAGACAATTTGAGACGGTAGGAGGCATCTTTGTGGGATATTCTTTGTTAAAAGCAAGATAACTCCATGACAAATCACGAAAATCAGTGCATGTGAATTTATCTAAGAAATCAGGATTAAAAATGACATGCTCTTGGGGTGCCTGGGTGGCTCAGCAGGTTAAGTGTCAAACTCTTGGTTGCGGCTCAGGTCATGATCTCACGGTTCATGAGAGAGAATCCCATGTTGGGTTCCATGTTGACAGTGTGGAGCCTACTTGGGATTCTGTCTCTTCCTTTCTCTGCCCCTCCACTGATCTCTGCCTCTCTCTCTCTCTCAAAATAAATAAACATTTTGAAAAGTACATGTTCTTGACTTATATTTGATGTATAAGTAGTCACTATCTTTGTCAAAGTTTGCTATTTTTCTTATCGTTTAATATCCATCTAGTAAGCTCAAATAATTTTTGAGAATGGCTAGGTAATAAAAATAAATGAAATTTTCCTACACATGTTTCCCAACAAAATACTGTCATCCTAATCCACAAACCTCATATATATAAAGAAATAGACATGTGGTCCCCTTTATGCAAACTATGCACAATCAAATGCTTTAGTGGTAATGATGGTGACAGCAAAGATAAATGAGGGGAAGTAAATAACAAAAAAACAAATTTAGAAATTATCTTTAATTGTATCCTGGTAAGAAGAATCTAATGAGTTATTTTTTTCATTCGTGGCTGCAGTAGGAAAAGTAGAGTAGTATTTATAAGAACACCTACCCTTTGCATTGTATCATGTAGTATTTTCACTCTTAACTTGAATGAACTTGACATAGAATTTATTTTAATATGAAAAATAGGAAATTCAAGTAAGTGTGTGAATCCAAATCTTCAGATTTAGATTCAAAGACACTGAAAAGACACTGAAAGAAAAAACAAACAAACCACTAACTGGTAGGTTGTGTTGGAGAGCACTTTTACTGTGATCTTCAGTGGGCTTGCTGTATTTATTTGAATCTAATAGGAAAAATCACATCACAACCAGGATCTGCCCTAAAGTGATATTTTTTTAACCATGAAAGTAACATTTTAAAATATTCTAAATATTACTACATTCAACACTCAGTAACTGGAAAATGTTTTGCCAAAGGCCTTTGACACTTCAAGAAGCAATCCATGAAAAAAGTTACAAAAACTCCAAAATTTGGACTTTTTCCAGAGTTCGGATTGTTTAATTAGGATGTCAGCCCAGGAAAATGAAGGTTACTTTGTTGTTGTTTTCTCTAAACACAAATGCAGTATAGCTCATTGAAGATTCTCACTGAGCTGTGGTAAAAGCTCTCATGGGAAGGGGCTTTATAACACTCCTTGGCTTGTTGATGAAACCCTGGGTTTGAAACCACTGGGGCAGCAAACGTCTCTACCTGCGACGGAGGATATCAACCCAACTGAATGTACAGTCTAACAAGGGCAGGCTAATCATTCCTGTGTAAATGTGTCCTGTACGTGCCTTACAAGGATACAGGATAGATGAACAGATTGAATAATAAGGAAAATTTTGTTAC
The DNA here is from genome assembly GCF_003009895.1 of Hyaena hyaena. NCBI lineage: Eukaryota > Metazoa > Chordata > Mammalia > Carnivora > Hyaenidae > Hyaena > Hyaena hyaena. Next base: position 1,372,926 of record NW_024080888.1, read on the forward strand.
ATTAAAGATTGCCTTTAATGAAGATAAAGAATATTATTCAATTTGTTTCTAATATAAAAAAGTTGACACTAATAACAATTTTTTTAAAAAGGTACTAAGTTGTATTTACATTTTCTTTGGACTTAGATGAAAAGTATGTGATAACAAAACTTAAGTTTTATAAATATATATAATTTATATATCAAATAAAGATATATATTTATATTAGGTATATTAGATAATGAAAATTTTAAGTGTATTATTATATAACTTAATGTATATATAATATAAATATTTAATATATAAATCATATATTTATATAAAATATAACTGAACTTCTACAAAATAGAAATTCATTTGATTCAGTGAATTTAAATTTTGAAACAGATGAAAAATAACAAAAAAATCCCCGCTAAGAAGATTAAATAGGCTAGTCATCCAAAAATCAACATAGCTTATTTTAATAATTTTAACTTGTCACTTCTTAATGCTTAAATCTTATTAGCTCATTCTTCTAAAATAAGAGTTTCAACTGATGAAAGAAAGTAAATAAGAGCAATTTAGGCACACTTGGCTTTGAATATGAACTTTCTCAGTTCCTGGAGTGATCCAAAAGAGGTAATGGAAGCTTGGTCAGAGATGCAGAAAAAGGGGGGATGGTTATTACAGATACATTTCCCATAGTTACAGAGCTGCTGCTCATGATTTTGTTGGTAGTAAATGCAGCATGACTTGGGATAATGTCTTTCAAATATAGCATCTGTCTGTACTGATTTATTTGATATTTACTTTTATATCATTTAAAAATATGACTTACCCTGGCTTCACAAAGTAGGTATTTGTTAAATAATTTATGAATGAATGCATATGAGATTGTCATCAGTAACTAAGGTCTTATTGTACTTCAGGAGCTTCCTGGGCAGGAGGGTCTGGTAACAAAGAAGAGCTCTGGAATTCAATTTATAAAATAATATCCATGAAAGTTGCTGTCTCCACAGGAGAAATCAAGAAAACCCCATTGCTGTATTTTTTATCCATGGGTATGTTTAGTCATATCAATTAGAAACGCATTACTAATTAATTGTCTTACATTATATTGGCTGGATTAAAAAGAATAACCAAACAAGATTATAGCAACTTAAAAGTCGCTACAATGCCTCTTTGCTCTTGGTAGCGATTTGTCATTTGCGCATTTCTAAAATATGTATAAAAATAAAAAATTATATTAATAATTAAAATTCCAAACACCAAAGCATCATTTAAAGCTAAATATTCTTAATTATCTAATTACAAAATTACTTAACCAAGTTGTGCATGGCAATGAAAAATACTGTCAAATGATTTACTTCCTTCTGTTCTGCTAATATGAACGTACACTGGTATCATTGGAATCTATGTTGAAAGCGTCTCTGTAAGATAAAAATTCTATTTAATCTAAGAGTATTTGAAAAAATTAAATGAAAAACCTTTAGATTGTGATGTGATTTTAAGCAAGCACCAAAGAAACTATCAAAACTTTAAATTTTTGGAAATGACACATTTACACATAACAGAATAGAAATCGTGAGTCACCAAGCCTCCACTTGTCAGTATCTAGCTCATACTCTTCCCTGACAGCCCGAGTCTATCACTGAGGGAGGTGAGGGTATGGATCCCAGCCATTTCAGCTCAACATGAGTCATCGGAAGATGGACAACACTAAAGTTAACAATACTGGATTGTATATTTGAAAGTTGCTAAGAGGGTAATTCTTAGAAGCTCTTATCACTAGAAAAAGCTATTATAACTATGCGAATTGATTATCTTTTTAAATGTTTGTTTATTTTTGAGAGAAAGAGAGAGACAGAGTGCAAGTAGGGGAAGGGGGAGAGAGAGGGAGAGACAGAATCCCAATGAAGAAGGCTCTAGGCTCTGAACTGTCTGCACAGATCCCAGTGCAAGGCTTGAACTAAGGAACTGTGAGATTAAGACCTTAGCTGAACCAACCAGGCACCTCTGTGAAATGATGAATGCTAAGTAAACTCATTGTTGTAATCATTTGGCAATATGTACATATGCCAATTCATCATATAATATACCTAAAACTAATACGGTACTATTTGTCAATTATATCTCAATTTAAAAAAAAAAACCTCACTTTGTGGGGTGCCTGGGTGGCTCAGTCGGTTAAACAGCTGATTTCAGCTCAGGTCATGATCTCTGTCTGTGAGTTTGAGCCCCACGGCAGACTCTGTGCTGATAGCTCAGAGCCTGGAGCCTGCTTCAGATTCTATGCCACCCTATCTCTCTCTCTGCCCCTCCCCCACTTGTGCTCTGTCTCTCTTGCTCTCAAAAATAAATAAACAGAAACAACTAAAAAATAACTCACTTGATACTTTTCTGCAAGGTTGGCCAAGTTTATCACGCTACAGTTTGAAATCTTCTCCTACAGTATTATTAGGAGTTTCATACGTGTTGTTGTGTGTTCATTCCTTTTTATTGCTTGGCAGTCTACTGTATGGATATACTAGCATTTGTTTAACCATTCATCTGTTGCTGGACATGTGGGCAGTTCCTAGTTTTTAGCTATCACAAATAAAGCTCTCATGAACATTCATATACAAGTCTTTGTATGGACATATGTTTTCAAGTTTTGGTCAATTTGAAATATTTTCAAGTTTCTGCTATAAGAAAATATCATTTTCACATTCAAGATAGGCAATATTTTTAAAAATTGTGAATTTTGATGAGGATGTATAAGGGATAAAGAACACTCTTTTACGTGAGCAAAATGGACTATGGATCAGCACAAATCTTTTCAATTTGACAGTACTTAGCAAAATGAGAAAAATATGCTTATCCTTTATTACAGAAATCCTCCATAGTTTTCTGTAAGTACTCTCTGTGTGCCTCAGTTTCTCACCAGTAGCAGGAGGATGATAATACTTAATATGTATATCATAGGTTTATATGTACATATCATAGGATTCTAGTGAACATTAAGTAAACTGATCCCTGAAGAATGCTTGCCAAGCCAAACTTTTTTTCATTATTATTTTTACTATTTACTTATAGGAATCCATTGTTCAGAAATACTTTATCAAATATGAAAGAAATGTATATTTGAGGGTGTTCACTACAACAATGGTGTTATGATAAAATACTCTAAGCAATCTAAAGAGATGATTATGTAAATTGTGGTACATCTGTGGGAGGCAATGAACGTGAAGAGATGACCCTCCTCCCTGGAGAAGACGCTCTTTTGTTCTAAATCCTGCCTTGGTCCTTGCTAGTTGCGAAGCTCGGTCCTTTCCGTAATCTCTCTGTTTCTTTTCTTCAACTGTAAAAAATGATAATAAAAATGTCCACTTTGCAAGAGATTTTGCGAGGCATCAATGAGACATTCCATGTAAGTTCCTTGGAAGAGAATCAGAGGACAGAGGGAACATTGCAAAATCATACATAGCATTACTCTGGAATCTTATGTGCCCCTTAAAAGAATATGAGCAGGCCTGATTGCACTGCCTTGGAAGGATCCTCATTAGAGGAAACTTTTATTTTTTCTCTGTAGATATTGTATAATGGAGGCAAGTAAAAGACCCACTTAATATATGCGTAAACATAGATGTAAATGTTCCACGATATTTCAATTATTACTTTAACCTCTAAATTACAGAGAACAGTAGCATATTTCAAGTTTCAAATACAGCTTTCTTCATTTTGATTACAAATGAAAATTTTAATATAAAACTGATCAATCCAATAATGAAGAGTAAAAATCAAAGTTAAAAAACACACTACTTGGTTTTTGAGAAATTTATTTGAATTGTGGATTTAGAAAATATATGTTATATATTTATATACATAGGAACTATCAAAAGGTAGATATGTTATTGGAAAGACTACTGTGACTGATGAAATTGAATGATTGCCATTTAATCATATAACATTATATTAAAATGACTTAACTGGAGAAGATAAAAATCATTATGTTAACAAATGCACTTTGTTTTCTGTGTCACGCAATCTCTTTAGGAGCAAAAATTTCTTCAAATACAGGTTATCCAAGAGATAGTGAAATAATTTTATGACATAAACAAACTTAGAGCCTTACTCAGATTAAAAGAGAAGTTGATTTTCATTTCATGTAGAAAGCCAAAAACAGAGCAGATGTGCATGCAGAGATAAAGAAAAACACTGACTGCTTCTCAGTAAAGGTGATAGTCTGTCTTTCATACTAATTTATGTACGATATAACAAGTAACCACTAAATGTAGTAGTAGGGGGAAATTTGGCTGGTATTGTTCCTTTTACAAGTCGCAACCACACTTCCTGCCCATAATTTAATTCTAATAAGGCATCCCCAGTTAAAACCCTATCACAGCGTATTTCACTGTTAATATTTTCAGATTCAAATGCAAGCTTGTCTCTTCCATCCACCACTAAAAATCCAGAGAGATGGGCACTAAATGACTCAATGGTATACTTAAACACATATACCCCAAGATACGGAATTCTGAATTTTCCAGTTCTTGGAGTATATGAAGCTCCATAATTGACATCCAAATTATTAAATAGGATAGGACCAGGTGTAGTCATTCCATATGTGTGAGATGCAAAAAATGCCACCATCGGTGCATATCTGTAAGATCCTTTGGAGAAATCTGTTAGAGGAAAACAAAGTGGAGTCAATTTTCATGTTTTTTAAAATATTGTCATTCCTCATTTCTTTATCATTTTATCTCAGTTATAAAAAGGGTTAGCAGAAGGAAAAAGGTCATTCATCAGATTTAACAAGGGCATAGATGTTTGCGTGCCTCTTTGCTGAATTATCTCAAATCACTTGCCCTCTGTGAGCCTCAGTTTCTCGATTCAGATCAGGATAGAATATAATAACACTTGATACATTCCTCACAGAATCGCCTCAAAGATTAATTTGCATGTTACTTTGATCTCTCTAGAGATAAAGGAATTCAAAGCACTCTATGGTTATTATGGTGTGCCAGCATGTTTTAAAGCCCCTTGTAGGAATTGAAGCTGACATGATGTAGAAACAATTTTTCCAGCACCTTGTCAAACAGTTTCTAGAGGCTAAAACGGAAACCAGACGAAGTCATATGCACTATAGAGAACTAGACAAAAGCAATTTTCTATGTAATTAATGCCAAATGGACTCACAAAGGCTGAGATTTAAAAATAGACTAAAACATTTACTCTTTGGCATGCAGCATATTATTGAAAAAAACTTGATTTAAAATATGCTTTTGTTGTCATTAAAGAAAATATATTTCAAATGTTGCACATATTTTCTTGTATAAAAATCAGAAGTGATACACTCTTAAAGTTAATTTATAACAGGCAACACTTATAAAGGAAAATGGACAAAAAAAGACATTTTGCTCTACTTAGTACATCTGAGCATATTCTAAGTCTCACCCAGTCATACTGGCACGTTTAGCTCAACCTTCATAGAAGACATGGTGCTAATTTAAAGCTTCATTTAAATGACTATATCTGACATGAATCAAAGGTATATTTCTTTATCATCTTTTTTGAGGAGAGATTATACTAATCAGATATGTACATCTGTATTTTCTTTTAAGATGCACAAGGAAAAAAAATGACTGTCTCTGTTACATCAAAATTGAAGATTTCAACAAGCCTACATCAATCTGGATTTACCTGACAGACATTTCCGCTTGTAAATCATGTATGTCATTCAGTAAGTTTCAGAAGTAAAAGGAATTAATCCTCACACGAGTCCTGATTAATCAGGTTTAAATATGCATTTGTGAATATTTTCAAACAATGTTTTTATGACACGGAGCAAATCCAAGGCTGCGTGCACTTTCATACCTGGAGCCAGAGCATTTTCGTCCAGCAGCTTGACCGTGCAGTTCTCGCCAGTGAACGGATGCCGGCAAGCACAGATAGAGTCAGTCCTTCCGTTTATGCACGTGCCTCCATTCTGACATGGGGACCTACTGCAGTCTGAATACCTCTCTGTTCCTGAAAGAGAATCAATATAAGGGAGGCTGAAAGTGACCTGTTTTCTTGTTGATCTTAAATTATAGTTTGCAGCTGAATGGGAAAAACACTGAAGCAGAAATAAGAAAAATGGGTCCCTAGGCCCAGGTTGGTGGTCAGCATGGTCGCAGGACTTCATCAAGCCTCTTCACTCTCTGAGCTCCCTTTACTGTTTCTTTGAAGTGGGGATCTTCTATAATAGTCAAAGTGGGGAAAATCCATTGCATGAAAATGTTAAGATTTTGGTTAACTGTAGGACAGGATAGGGCATCTGGACACAGATTTATATATATTTGGAACTGATACATGATAAAGGTAGTACTTCAAATCATTGAAGAAAAACATCTATTCAATACATGGTACTAATATAAATTTAATATTCATAAAAACGTATTTTCCAAATACAAAAACACTAAATGTGAAAAAAGAAAACCAAGATCACAAACTCAAACAATCCATACAATTAGATTACAATCAAGTAAAATGCATATCTTTGTAGAGCCTTAAAATTTTGAAGATCTTAAAGCAAAACGAAACAAATATCCAGAATCCATAAGAGAAAATTCTGACCTTTGCCCACCCAAGAACTAAAACACATTTGTAGAGGGGCGCCTGGGTGGCTTAGTCGGTTAAGCGTCCGACTTTCACTTAGGTCATGAGCTCGTGGTTCGTGGGTTCGAGCCCCGCGTCGGGCTCTGTGCTGACTGCCAGCTCAGAGCCTGGAGCCTGTTTCAGAGTCTGTATCTCCCTCTCTCTCTCTCTGACCCTCCCCTGCTCACGCTGTCTCTCTCTCTCCTGGAGATAANTCTGTATCTCCCTCTCTCTCTCTCTGACCCTCCCCTGCTCACGCTGTCTCTCTCTCTCCTGGAGATAAATAAAACATTTAAAAAAAAAAAAAAAACACATTTGTAGTGAAAGTCACCATTATCAGGTTCAAAGATAAGTGACAGATTAAGAGAAAAGTTTTTTTGATGGACACAAAGAACTAATGAATAATATACATAACATACAAAAAGTTCTGACCAATCCAAAGGATTGTGGAAAAAAAGCGAAAAATGGACAAATGATATGAACTGTCCAAATACTGAACAAATCCTACAAAAGTTCATTAACATTTTTAAAGCCTTTTCAATCTTACTACTAATTAAGGAATACTAAATTTTCACCACCATTTTTACATCAGGTGGCAACATTCAAAAAGATAGAAAACATTCAGTTATGGAGAAAATGAGCATTCTCATACAATGTTGGTTAGAACTTAAATTGTTAGAACCTTAGAATGAACAATTTAACCATATTTATCAGAATTAAAAAGGTTCATATGCTCAAAGCCAGAAATTTCTCCTGGAAGAATATATATTCCAGAGACACTTGCCTATGTATGCAAAGAGAATTGTTTAAAAAATGTTCTCTATGACATAATGTGCATTAGTGAAAAACTGTAAGACACCTAAATGACCATTTTATTGTAAAATAAACTATAGGTATCTTTTCCCTAAGGAGTATTAGACAGCAGTTAAAGTATGAGATAGATTTCTGACCCATTTGATTTACTGATGGCAAAGTTCCAGTTCACTCATTAAGTATAGAATAACTTCAATTATGCAGAAAACCTCAAATTATGAATATGGTTATAAAGGTAATACATAATTATGTAAACAGAGAAAGGGTTAGGGAAGAATACATTACTGGCCACAGTTACCGCTATGGCGCCACCTTGTGACAAAAGTGTAAACGGCTTACACTTTAGTCCTTTCAAATCCTGATTGTTGATGATTTTCAAATTTAGGGTTATTTGCTTTGTTTAACATTTTTCTCAAGAAGTGAGATCTGTAAATACTTTATATACATTATAATTCATATTTAAATAACTCAAATTCACATGTAATGTGACTAAACTACATGCCTGAACTACATTATTAGAATTTTTTTTGCAAAAAAAAAATATATATATATAATATATATATATTATTACACAATTAGAATTTGGTTTAAAGTATTTTGATATATTTTCTTCAAAATTCCACAAACTACTTTGCCCATTATGGAAAACTCTACACATATGCAATATCTTTTTTAAAATGTTGCAAATTGGCAAAAAAAATTTTAACATCATTTCTCAACTAAGTGAATAGGTTATTAAACCCTTCCATTTACTGTTACCTATCATTCTAAAACCTAGCCCATTACTTCCTAGCTTTAAAAACTTCAATGATTCTCCATTCTCTATAGAAATGTGAATTCTTTATGTCAAAGCACTGTCTTCATCCTTTTTCATGTTCTCTGAATCTAGCATAGTGGTCGACTCACAGGGGTGTTCGTCACAGTGCTTCACTAGGAATGAATCAACTGTGAAGCGGAGCCGAGGGGCCACTGAATTATTTATGCAATCTGATCAGCTCTACAAATCTGTTTTCCCAGATAGGAAAATGCTATTCTCACCTGTAGACTCTGCCCCTGTGCATGAATCAGCCATCAACCTATTCTAGGCAGGAGAGTTTCAGAAATTCTAGAAATGTACTTTTTTGTATTCCTGTTGGCTCTCCTGTGAGTCTACACAACCAGGGCCTTTGCTTTCTAGGTAATGGGTAGGACGTACCTTTCAATTTTCTCTTCCCTCCATTTCATTACCTCTAAGAATAGGGTGTTTCCTTGTTCTCTGTAAGATGTTTCAGAGGATGACATTTTACCCTTGATTCCTATTCCTTTGCAAGGTCATTCATCTGGAGGAGGGGTTCACTTGAGTTTGATTCCTCCTATTGCTGTAGTAGCTGGAGGTTGCAGAGAATACACATGGTTTGCCTCCTGGGGAATCTGGTGTTCCTACTGAACACCTGTCCAGGATGCCTCACACACTGGTCTGCGTCTGCCGCTTTTGTTTTAAGTTCCTTTCTCTGGCTTCTCTGATATTTTAGATATTCCTGGTCTGCAAATCTCTGTTTAATTACTCCACATTATGATACATAAAATTATGCCCAGGTCTCCCAGAACTGGATATATTGGGAATTGACTCTAATTAGAGCAGACTGCAGTAACAATTGCCAAGTATGACCTTAGACTGAAATGAAATGGCCTTATATTTTTGTTAGTGTTATATACGCATTAAGTGTCCATTTCCAATTTTTGCAACTGCATTACATTGTGTCATAACAGGTCTTCTATGTCCTGATGTCATTGAAATTTTCTAAAATCTCATATTTATTTAATTCATTTTACCATGGATTTGCAATTACCAACAATTGCATTTATCTTATTAGGCTTGACTTATCATCTGTCCATTGAAACTGTTCTTTGCTTTAATTCTTCATGCAATAGTTTAAATTAATACTCCCAGGTTCATCATTTCCAAACTTATGTTTCATGTGTTCATCCAAGTCACTGATAAAAATACTTAATGGATCAGTGTCAAGCCAGAGTTTTATAATAGACAACTAATGACTGATTGACATTGATTTATAAATTGAAATTATTTATGGTTTGTTCTACAATCAATTAAAAAATCTACTTTTGTACATCATCTAACTCACGTTTTTTACTTTATTACAAAAATACTTAAAATACTGGTTGGGTATCTATAAGTTCCTGTATATGCTTGTGCTCAAAAAGCATTTTTTTTCTTGAATTAACAACAAAAGTCAGACCTCCTAAAAGCATAATTTTCTTTTTGAAATCTTCTCTCATCCCCATCAACAGAATTAATTATGTTAATTCTCTTATTGTCAGATGCTCAGAAGTTCTCTGTTGAATTTATCACACTCCACTTTAATTGCTCACATATCCTCCTCACTTTCAGTTACTTTGTGAGCTTTTGTGAAGTCAGGGCTTGAGTCCTCTGTTAAACTTTGTGTCACTACTGACCAGCATGGTACCTGACACACCAAATGCTAAAATGTCTTTTTTAAAGTTGAATAAAGAAGCACAGGGTGATGTATGGAGTTGCTGAATCACTTATATCATACATCTGAAACTAATAACACCATATGCTAACTACCTGGAGTGAAAATAAAAACTAAAAAAAATAAGATGAAGATGGATAAACAAATTAATGAAAGATTGAACAGATGACCACATTCTTAACCCAACACTCTAACCCTTCTCCACATTTCGCAAAGACTGGGTAGAGTTCGATGCTATGATGTCATTGGCATGTTTTTCTAGAGACCTGGAATCATCTCAAGCAAATTTTCCACAGCTTGTCTCCTACCTTGGGCTTCACTAAAGTCTTAAACTCTTTCTAGCCCATTTATTTTCTTTGGTGGAGGTCAGTACGATTAGTTGAACAGTCTGCCAACTCAACATTCTACTATCTTGTGCAAATAGCATAACTAATCCCTCAATATTCATTTCCCTGCTCTGAACATGACTAAAATTCCTTTGCCATTGACTTGGAATGTTTCATAAGCTATAATTTGTTCTGGTCTTTGCTTTCTGGCCCCTAATATGTGCTCAAGTTATACTTTCCTATTAATTCTACTTCTATATTTCATAAATGTTCATGTTAAATTTGAACTGACTGGAGAGCTCCTTACATTTTCAAAGCACTCTGCCTTTGCTAATATTTGTCATTCTTTATTATAATTATTTGCAAAATCTATGAGGTCCATGAGAAGAGGGAGTGTGTTGAATTTACCATTCTGTCCACTCAGTCTTTCTCAGGGGTCATTCAACATTTACTCAATAGATACTTAATGAATAAAATGAAGTGGCAGCAGCACATGGGTGGCTCAGTTGGTTAAGCGTCTGACATTCGGTTTTCGCTCAGGTCATTATCTCATGGGTTTGTGGATTTGAGCCGTTTATTGAGCTCTGCACTGGTGGCATGGAGACTGCTTGGGATTCTCTTTCTCTCTCCCTCTCTCTGCCCCTCCCCCACTTGTACTTTCTCTGTCTCTCTCAAAATAAGTAAAATTTAAAATAAATTTAAAATAAATAAATAAATAAATAAAATGAAGTGGCCTATTTTATTGATGTTTTCTCCATCATTCTTATTTTTATTTATAGTACATATAATGTTATATATAATACATTTTATATAACATATTTTACTTTTATTTTATGTAGTATTTACTTCATTTAAAAATTTTATTGCTTAGTTCTGCTCTAGTATCAAGATCTTTTTTTTTTCTTTCTTTATTTAAACAATAACATTGTAGAGGGTAGATAATCCTGATCTCTGCTTGGGGCAGAATGGAGTTTCCAAAATAGGGGTGAGGAAACCTAATATTGCCTCTGGGCCAATTTTGTCATACACAGAGGAGTATGATGTACAAATCTACTGCACAATTTTGCCCAAGGTAACATTTCCACACACTAGAACTTTATTTTTCATTCCAATTCCAATGCCCTCTAAAATGATTCCATACTCATACTTATGGACACACTAACTTTCAGCATTATTCTGTGTCCCCATTCATCAAAACTGTTCTTGTCAAATAAGGTTTATTTGCTCTAAAAGTGCATTGCTCTAAAAGTGGTTCATATGTTTCTTTCCAACAACTTCACGAAATGTATTTATTTGTTTATATTAAGTTTCCAAATTCATTGTTCTAATTAGTCATATTCTGTCCATTGGCAGATAGATGGATGGAAATATTGTTTCTAAAAATCTTTACTACTTTTCCTTCAAGTCATAAGTTTTTATTTTTGTTCTTCTTTTTAAATCACTACTGCTGCTCTTGATACTGTTTCTGGGAAATTTCTTCTCAGCCTTTCAAATATAGCTTTAAAGCTCATTTAATCATATCAGCAATCCTTCCTGAGTGTATTTGCTTTGTCTCAGAAGATTTACTCTAACCTTATCATCAAATTATCATTCATTTATCTTAAAAATTTTTTTTTTAACATTTACTTATTTTTTGAGAGACATGGACAGAGCCTGAGTGGGTGAGGGACAGAGAGGAAGTCACAGATTCTGAAGCAGGCTCTAGGCTCTAAGCTGTCAGCACAGAGCTCTACGCCCAGGTGCTTTTATCATTCATTTATCTTAAGACATGACCTAGGAAATTGAATGTTTCTATTTGATATCATCAACTGTTTTCAGTTTTTTCTTAAACGTCATAACTGTGGGGCTCTTGGGTGGTTCAGTCAGTTAAATGTCTGACTTCGGCTAAGGTCATGATCTCGTGGTTTGTGAGTTCGAGCCCCACGTTGAGGTCTGTACTGACACCTGAGACCCTGGAGCCTGCTTCAGATTCTGTGTCTCTCCCTCTCTCTGCCTCTCCCATGCTCATGCTCTGTCTCTTGATGATAAATAAAAACATTAAAAAATTTAAAAAGTCATAACCTTTAATCAAAAACAGTATTTAAAAAATTACAAATAACATTAAAATATGTTCAACACTATTAGTCATTAGGAAGATGCAAAATAAAGTCACAATTAGATACATCTACACACCTATTAAATGGCAAAATAAACAATATTGACAATACCAAGTGTTGGCAAGGTTGTAGAGAAATTCTCGTACATTACTAGTGGAAATGGCAAGTGGTTGACCATTACTTATAAAAATAAAACTATGCTTATTTTATAAGCAAGCTGTGCTTTTGCTATATACCTATTCAAAAGAAATGAAAACCTGTGTGCGCCTAGGCACCTATGTGTAAATGTTTATAGCAGCTTAATTCATAATCAGCCCACATTGGAAATGACCAAAATATCTTTCAACTGGTCAATGGATGAACAAACTATGGTAGTCTATGCAGTGGAAGGCTCCTCAGAAATAAAAAGGCATACATTCAACAGCATGGATGAATCTCAAACATAATGTACTAAGTGGAAGAAGGTAGACTCAAAACCCTATGTACATGCATTTCATTTATAAAATATTCTGGAAAAGATAAAACTGTGAGGGAAGACAACAGACCACTTGTTGCCAGTGACTGGGAGTGGAGGTAGACTCTGACTACAAGGTACATAAGGAAGTTTGTGGGGATGATGGGTGATGGACAGGTTCTCTGTCTTGATTGTTGTGGTGATTACATGACTGCTTTTGTCAAAACACACACATCCTTCCACATCCCTATGTTTCTTTTTGTTTTCATTTTCTTTTTTCTTAAAGATTGAGTTTGGAGATACATATACTTTCCTGATTATTATCATTCCTCCTTTTTCCTTCATTGATCTCTTTCTCTCTCTCTCTCTCACTTTGATCAAACATAGGAAATCTCCAGTTTTTAGCTTCTTTTATTTTTCTTTAGCTCTCTAATTTACTTCTGTGTCCTTGAACATCACCTCTGTGCAAGTAATTTCTAACTCTTATCTGAAAACCATTTTCTGGTTCCAGGACTACCTTACTAATTAACTCGTGGACTTTTAATAGAAATAATAGATTTTTTAAGTTTATTTATTTATTTATTTTGAGAGAGAGAGAGAGAGAAGAAAATCTCAAGTAGAGTCCACAATGTCAGCACAGGGCCCAATGTGGAACTCAAACTCACAAATCATGAGACAATGACCTGAGCTGAAATCAAGAGTTGGCTGCTTAACCAGTTGAGCCACCCAGGCACCCCACAGAAACAACTGATCTTTAAATTAATGTATCACAGACTGAACTTCCTTTCCTGTATATATCTGTGCTTTCTCCTTAACGTTATTAGTTCCATTAGTGGAATGATTAACTTCTCATTTCTATGAGATTGATACTTTATTCAGACTCTGGTGTTATTCTTCATTCTAAGACTTTGTATTTTCAATTACATGTTTCTACTAAATATATATTCACATTTAACTGTCACTCCTAGCTTCCATTTTATTCCTGTCTCTATCACCTATTTGAGATCTTCATCTGTTCATGCCAGAACTATTATAATAATTTGCTAACTGGTCTGTCTGAAGAACTCAAACTTAATAATGCATATCCATAATTAGCCATATTCCTGCTTTAAAATATTTTGGGTGCCTGGGTGGCTCAGTCTGTTAAGCATTCAACTTCAGCTCAGGTTATGAGCTCAGGTCATGATCTCACAGTTCCTGAGCTTGAGCCCCACTCCAGGCTCCTAGTGACAGTTTAGAGCCTGGAGCCTGCTTTGAATTCTATGTCTCCTTCTCTCTCTTCTCTTCCCCAGCGCATGCTCTAACTTTCTCTGTCTCTCAAAAGTAAATAAATGTTAAAAAAAAAATCTTTGTTGCCAAGAGAATGAATCTGAACATAGCACACTCAGAATTGGATGTAAATGGTATGAATGTTCAGCCCAAATCTACTTCTTACTTAAGATTTGCCCAAACACCCAGTTCTCAATAAGAAATGAAACTCTTATAATAATGAAAACATATAGCACTCATTTAGTGCTTAGTACATGTTTTGATCTGTTTCTTTCATATTTAAAATAGTTTTATTACAATGTATATTGTTCATAAGTATATAAAAATTTAAAAATAATAAAAATACGTAAAACATAACAACCACCAAATATCACACTACTCTCTAAGTACATCCTCTACTATCAACTTTTGTTAAAATAAAATTACAAAGTTTCTGGACCAGGGCCTTGCTTTCTATACCTCTTGAAGACTTAACTATTTTCTCAACAATTGAAGCCTATCCTACCATCTTATTTAATAATGCTGCAATCTGCTCCCAACACACCCTGGCATTTCCTACAGTGCACTGTTTCCCTTACCTTTCTCGCTTTTTCTTTTATGCACAGCATTTATTACCTTTTAACATACAATGTAATTTATGTTGTTATTTTTTTCCCCTCTATCCCGCTGGAGTGTAAACTTCAGGAAGATAGCTTTTTCTCTAAAACATTATGATGTATCCAAAATATCTAGAACAGTACCCGATTCCATTTAGCACTCAATTATATTTGTTGAATTGAATCAAACAGTTATGAATTATAACCATTTTCAAATAACAGTAATAACTCTAAAGATTGTTATTCGACCCCAAGAGAAAAACCACTTAAATGAGTTTGAGCACAACATTTTGAGCTAATATGACACTGACACATAAAAATTAACTGATACTTTTATTCCACCTTTAATCTAGGAAGGTATTTGTAAAGATCTAGAGGTAGACATGCAATTTGAGATTTTTAAGAAAATATCATAGTTTATAATAAAGTCACTGATTTTAGGTGATAATTGGAAAGTAGTTTCCTCACTATTACCCAGATAATTATTTGGGTTACTTGAATACTTTTCATAACTTCCAATTTAATACAGCAGTCTTGGGGAATACAGTCAGATGCTAACATCCACTTGAGGTGTGCACATCCTAGTACTTCTTGGTGTTTTCTCAGTACTCTCTTCTCATTTCTTTTTCTCCACCAACCCTTAGAGGCTGCTCTATTGATTTGATTCTGCTCTATTTCCCATCCCTCCATAGAATACATACATTCCCCTGGTTTATCTCACCCATACCCAGAGTTTCAAAGCACTTATCTTTATGCCGATTCCTCTCAAATCTAAATATCCACACAAATTTTAAAACTTAGCACTTGCTTATGATTATAAAGTCTAAAAAGAATTCATGAAGGAGTATTGATTAACCATAAAAAATGGCTTCCTTTTTTCATACAAGGTAGATGTATATTTTGATTCCTCTATCTTTCTGGAACAGTGCCATACAATAACTTTCTTCCACTGATTTCCTTAATTCTCCAAACATTGTGTAATGACTTTATTGGTAATTCTTTAGAGGTGAAGAGTTTTGAGTTTAACTCAATCAATAATGATAACAATAAAGGTACCCAGTCATAGTTTCTCCCCAACGAATGATATTCAATATAAACATATTTGAATAGTTCAAATTAAACTTGGGATAAAATACTTATTTATTTTCAGGGTCACTTTTAAGCTGTATATAGTGAAATTGGCAATCAATTGTTTCTCAAACTTCATATGCAGTTAAAATTTGGTACAGCTATTATTTTTATGCTTCAATTTTTTGTCAAGATATAACTATAATGTCCACTCAGACCACTGTACAATAGTTCACAATATGTGATTTAATAATCCCCACACTTTCCTTCTCATGTTTGATAACTCATATATGAAATCATACAATCATGTTGAATTTAGTGTTTTTGATGACCAGTTCAAAGACATCTATTCATTGTATTTAGTTACAGACCAGTTAATAATCAAATCTGGTTTCAACTCTCGGGTGCCAAAGAAATAGTCTCCTGTAGAAATAGCTCCCGTGATTCTTGTCAAAGAAATAAGCGAAGCAGGTGCAGTGTCTGTGTTAAGTGGGACCTGGTATTCTGTCCCCTTTTCTTTTCTGTGTCTGACCATGTGTTATAAATTTTGGTTCAGGTGTGAGTGTCAAACACATGGGCTTCTGCCTGCTCACTCAGAGACCATGGATTCTTTACTGCAAGATAAGGTACAGGAGGGTCTGTCGGTTCTGTCAGCATCCTCTCCTCAATTGTCATCCTTCCATCTGAAGGAGAATTACATGGAAACCTGAGGACTCTTTTCTTCTCCCACGGAACCATGAACAAAAATAGTACATTTAATATTCTCTTCAACACTGGTATGTTTTATTGACACAAACTGGAGAGACTATTCCCAGCAGATAGGCTTGCCAATCAATTTTGACACAATGGATATCTTTACCATCAGGAGCAGAAAAGAATTAATGGAGCAGGCCTGAGACTGCTAGCTTTAGAGAGGCCTGCCTGCAAGGTTTTGCCCTTAGCCCACCTCTGGGCACTTGGCTTCTTGCCATTTCCTAATTAGTAAGTGTCATTCACTGTGCCCAGACTTTTTGTACAAATAATATGGGTGTCCTGGATATCTGTTTTCCTCTGAGGGTCTGCAGTTGTGATATATGCTAAGAAGAGGGTGCCTACATGATCAATCCTGTTATAGACAAAATGTTTATGTCGGCTAAAAATCCATACATTGAAATCCTGACCCTCCCCCCCAGTCTGATAGTGTTGGTAGGTAGGGACTCCTGGGTGGGGGGGTTTACTAGATCATGAGGGTGGAATCCTCATGAATGGGATTAGTGCCTTGTTTTTAACAGACCCCAGAGAGCTCTCTCACTCCCTTCCTTTCTACCATGTGAGAATATAAGAAGTGAACAGTCTGCAGCCTGCAAAAGGGTTCTCTCCAGAACCCAACCATGATGCACTGATATGAGACTTCCAGCCTCCAGAACTATGAGAAATGAATTACTATTGTTAATCAGCCACCTAATCCATGGTACATCGTTACAGCAGCCTGAATTGACCAATAAAACCCCTGGGTGCTGACCATTTGAAGGACTTCTCTGGGCAGATATATTACTGCATTTGTGTGTGTGTGTGGTGGAGTGTGGGACTAGAGAAAAGAGCACACACAAGCGTACTTCCTTACAGGACAGAGTGAGCATAAGAAAGCTGGTACATGGATTTCTCCAGACTCTGCCTGTACCATTTGCCCACTCTGATCCTATCATGTAACTTCTCACTATAATACACCTTAGCTCTGTGCATAACTATTTGCTGAGTTCCATGAGTGCTTCTGACAGATCACCAAACTTGTGTGTGGTTTTAGAGACCTTTATAAAACACAGCATCAATTCTAAATTCAAGCTCTTATCCTTCAAAATTTAATTAGCTCATAGTCAACTATTTTGTACAGAAGTCAACACATTAGTTATCTATTTTTTTTAAAGTGAGTGAGAGAGTATGAGCCAAGGAGAGGCGCAGAGGGAGAGAGATGGAGAATTTTAATTAGGCTCCAGGACTAGAGTGGAGCCTGACATGGGGCTCAATCCCAGGACCCTGGGATCATGATCTGAGCTGAAATCAAGAGTTGGATACTCAACCAACTGAGTCATCCAGGTGCCTCAACTTATTAGTCATCTTGAGGTATATTTGCAAATGTTAATTTTTTATAATATGGAAACACATGAAAAGTATAAAATACTTTGTAGAAGACAATTTCAAAATTTTTTGCAGATATTTTTCAGCAGTTATTAATACACATGCATTTTTATATACTTCAGCCTTTATATTTTGTATCTTATTCTTTTTGAGTTATCATTATAGGGTAGGCATGAACTTAGTTATAAGCATATGTTGAAATTACTTTAACATTTATTTATTTATTTTGAGAGGGAGAGAGAGAAAGAGAGAGCAAGCAAGGAAGGGGTAGAGAGAGAAGGAGAGAATGAATCCCAAGCAGGCTCCATGCTGTCAGTGGAGAGCCCAATGTGGGCTGGAACCTCCAAACTGTGAGAATGAGATCATGACCTGAGTCAAAATCAAAGTCGGAAGCTCAACAAACTGAGCCGCCCAGATGCCCCCATATGTTGAATTTAAAATACAATGATGTGGGGCTCCTGGGTGGCTCAGTCGTTAAGCGGCCAACTTCAGCTAAGGTCAGGATATCACGGTTCATGGTTTCGAGCACCACATTGGGTTCTGTGCTGACAGCTCAGAGCCTGGAGACTGCTTCGGATTCTGTGTCTCCTTTCTCTGTCCCTCCCCCACTCATGCTCTATTTCTGTCTCAATAATAAACATAAAAAATAATTTTAAAAAAATGCAATGACTTATAAAGATAGAGAATGTTGGAATACCATGAGTCTATAAGTTGTGTTGATTTATGTAAAGAATTATATGTCAAATATTAAGTGAAAATATTAGGGAAAACCATAAACATTGGGTATGGCTCTGGTTGTAATCATAATACGCATGGGTGCAATTTATTTAATGATATACTGTATACAAGTTAGTTCCATGATCCTCAAAATAAACTTTTGAGGTAGATATATTATTCTATATTTTATAAATGAGGAAAGCAAGTTTTAGAAAAATAAAAATAAATGTAAAAATGACGTTTACAAATAAATACATTGCCAGGTGGGACCTGAATCTTGGTTTCCTGATTCCAAAATTGGTGCTCCTTAGTAATCATAACTAACTCAATGCAGAGTCACAAAAATTAGATATGGTTTTAAAGTGGTATAAAACAGTTAAGGATCCAGGCTCCTATTTTTCTCTTTTAAATCACTTATATATACCTCAGCAATAGTTTTAGGAAGTATATTTAGTATACTACCAAGTCTTATGTAGAATGTAATCTTTCTTAAGAGGAGTGGTTAAAAGGGCAATTACGAATAAAAGTGGCTTATTTTGAGAGTTTAGTATAGGTAAATACTGGGAAATGGTCACAATAAAAAGTCAGTGGTTTTACGAGGAGGCGGTGTGCATCCTCAGCACTGTTGCTGCTGATGGGTTGCGGCAGGATTCAGCTCCTCTTAGAAGGCAAGCAGCCAAACCCTCTCTGTGGGGACAAGTCTGCCGATTGCTGTACAAACAAATCTTCAAAGATGAAATAAAACCCTCTTGGTGTCTATGGGAATATTGTTTAGACACAAATCAAATATTTAGTGATTCAACCGGAACAGCTTATCAGCGCCGGCCTAGGAGGAATCATAATTAACAGAACCGAATGTGGCATGGCTCACAAGAAACTGATAGGGAGGAAGACTCTGAATTTCGCCCTTCTATTGCTTCAGTCGAAGAAAGATCTTGTGAATCATTGATGGTGACTTTCAGTGACAACTGCCCACTGGCCATATCCCAGAGAATCCAAACACAAAAGTAGCATCTTTTTTATTTGTATTTATTTATTTTTTCTGAGAGAGAGAGAAACAGCAACAGGGGAGGGTCAGAGAGAGAGGGAGACACAGAACCTGAAACAGGCTCCAGGCTCTGAGCTAGCTGTCAGGACAGAGCCGGACTCGAGCTTGAACCCATGAACTGTGAGATTATGACCTGAGCCAAAGTCGGATGCTTAACTGACTAAGCTACCCAGGCACCCCTGAAAAGTAGCATCTTTACTTCCTGGTAAGTGCAGGAATGAAGACAATATTTGTATCTTCGAGAAAGGAAACTCTAGGAGTATCAATTCTGGCCATCTGGAATATTCAGGTATGGCCAGACACTGAGATAGATTTGATGTGCTGAACAGAAGCAGAAGGAAGAGTAAAGCAGGTGAACAATACTACACAATCTCTAAGTATAGTGGCTGAAGACTGGGCCCTGCGACCAAGAGACCAGGGGCCAGGCTCAATCACTAGCCAGTTGCATGAACTAAGCAGAATAGATGAGTTCATCTTTCTGAGGGTTAGTTGACTTATCATCAACAATAACAATAATGAGAGCTATTTCTTAAGTATTGTTAATTAGGCTAACATATGTAGTATAATTTTTACAGTACCTGTGATATACTGAGTGTTAATACGTAGAATTCAATATTATGTTATTATAATATTACTATTATTAGGCTTGAAGTGATCAGTATGAAAATAAAGATTACATTTTAAAAATGACATTTATATGGTTTTTCATTCTACTAATTGTACTTATTAGTCTGCAAATAATAGTGGCTATAATCTGAATAATGTTGTGAGATTCATAAGACGATGGTGAATTATCTTCTGATGTTGGTTAGGTAGTGGAGCAATCTGGCTACATGGTATTTATAATAGAATAGCAAAGGTCAAAGGACACACAGCCAAATTTAGCCAGAGTGCCAGTGTGTCCCATCCCTGGTGTGAAACAGAGTATGAAAAGTAGTTAATTGAAATGGGTTTATTCTTACAGGAAGAAATTAGCCTGAGTCCACTGGTTTTATCACCATGGATAGACTTCATCTGCTCAGCTGTCCCATGGATGCCATCAGTTTTATGGCCCATAGAAGCTGGCTTAATGAGCTTGCATATCTACACATCCACTAAAAGGGTACTATGCATTATGCTACTGGTCATACATAAAGTGAATATCCAACCAGTTGATGAAATTAGGCCAATATATCTTTAGTGCCCTGACATTGTTATTGGCTATCTTTACTGAAATAAAATAAAGAACTTTTAATTAATTATTAATTTTTGTAGATAGCCCTATAAAATATTTTATTTCCAGTAAATAAAGGAACAGGAAGCAATTTTATCAAGGCATCATTGGAAAAATGAGGATCAGAACTAAGTTAATTATTAGCCCATTAAGCCCAATACTGAGTCAGCTGCTATATAAATATCTAAATACAATTTTTATAAGCTTCTAACATGCATTCTTTATACTATAAAGGTTTGTAAGTTCTTATGTTCTATTAAACATTTTACCTCAATAAATTTTGGAGCTATTTAAATTTTATACTTAGTGTATGGATCCAAGTATTTTTTGGTTTAAGAAAAAAGAAAAGACATGGTTTACCTGGTGTATGATCACATGTGCTATAGAACTTATTGAACTTAAAATTTTAGGAAACATTTGCAATGTCCACAGGAAGACCAAGGATGGAAATAAAATGAGAAAAAGAACAACTGACTATTTTTCCTAAAATTTTAAGAACATCTTGTAATGAAGTACTACTACTTTTGTCTTGGAAATGCTAAGTCTGAATTGTTTGTTCTATGATTCTAAGATTAGTCTTCCTGGGTCAGACTAACTGGAAGGAACTCAAAAGTAAAATACAATAATTTAGGTAATGAAGAAACAATTCAGCTTTGTATTATTCTGTGATTTATAATATTATCAAAATATTCAGAAATTAAATATGGAGTTATATTGTGTTAGGATAATGATCATTCATAATTAGAAATCTGTAAAATAAAAATAATTCATCCAACTGGGCATATAATTTAACAGCACACTCATAAGAGAGGAACAGTGTCATTTCTTTTAGTGAGAATCAGTAGCTATTACTTTCATTGTGGAAAGAATATTTAATATTATTCATGTGCCAAACATATTCATAAAACACTTCTCTCATATAGAGAGACTATTAGGTAGTTTATACATACTGCATTGAATTCCACCTTCCTCCCAAATTTATGATTCTCTTCAGGTGTTTACAACTTCTATTAATGATATTGCTACCCTCTCATTTCCCAAATTCCAAACCTCAGAATATTCTACGTCTCTCCTTCCCCAAGTGCCATACACCCAGGCTATGAACAGCTCACATTTTTCACAATAATGCACTTTGCAAATATTTCTACCAATGAGCTCAGCAAAATACCTAACACAGTCCCATCACTTAAAAGGAAGAAACAGAGACACAGACAGGTGAACTTGCATAAGGTTACAGAGAAATTTACTGAAACCACTAGAATTCAAATCATAATTTGTTTGTGGCTTGGATCACCAATTTTTCCGCTCTCCTGCTGTTTTTATTAATTTTACTTTTGCATTTTGTCTCACATCTGTCCGCTCTGTTCCAACCACCTCTTCCTTAGATCTGGCTCTTATGCTTTGCTAATATTGTCCTAACTGGTATCTCTAGTTTCATTCTTTGCAGACATGCTGTATACTACTGCTAACGTCACGCTTCTGAGAGATACTTTTTACCACACTCAACCCTCTGCTCCAAATTTTCAAAGACCCCTTTTTACAAAATCATGTCTAAATGCCTTAGTGTTGTGATCTCAATGTGTCTACACAAAATTTATGTGTTGACATTCTCAATCCCAAAGTTGATGAAATTAGGAGGTGGGGCCTTTGGGAGGAAGAGTCCTCATGAACAGGATTAGCATTCTTTTAAAAGAAACTCCAGAAACAAACAAACAGATAGATAATAGATAAATAGGTAAATAGAAATAAGAGACCCCAGAGAGACCTCTCACACCTTCCACCATGTGAGAACACAGCAAGAAATCACCAGCTGTGAGGAAGAGGGACCTCACTAGAAGATATTCAGGTTGACTCCTGATCTTGGACTTCCAGCCTCCAAAACTGTGAGAAATACATTTCTGTTATTTGAAAGTTACCCAGTCAGTGGTATTTTCTTATAGCAGCTTATGGGAAAATTTGATTGTATTATAGAGGTCTTATCAGGAAAGAAGTTAAGAGGGGAACTGGGTGACTCAGTCGGTTAAGCGTCCAACTTCAGCTCAGGTTATGATCTCGCGGTTCCTGAGTTCAAGCCCCATGTTGAGCTCTGTGCTCACAGCTCAGAGCCTGGAGCCTGCTTCAGATTCTCTGTCTACCTCTCTTTCTGCCCCTCCTCTGCTTGTGTTCTGTATCTCTCTCAAAAATAAATACACATAAATGAAAAAAGAAAAGAAGAAACATTTAAACAAATATGTACACTATACACACTTGTTTTGTTTTGATGCCTATTGGATGGAATCTCATTCCAATGGTACATCAGTGATCATTGAATTACTTAACTATTCACCCAAGTTCATGAAAGTACTTTTTATATCTTAAGCTCTTGATAAGCCACACAGATTGACTAAATACCCTTTAAATAGAAAGCAATTAAAAGTTATTTTTTCAGCAATAACTTACCAGGAACTGGAACGTTGTCTGTGTTTCTTTGGGTCCGGCCTATCAGGACAGTGGTCAGATTCCCTGTGGGTTTTTTGAGTGAACTGGGTTTCTTCAGCAATGGTTTTATTTGCTTCTGAGACTTGGCAACATTTACAAGACTACCAGACAATGTTCGATTTATATACCAAGTTAAATTGGATATGGCAATTTGAGTTTTTATTTCAATGACTGATTCCACAAAATCTGTCAGACCTTTCTGAAGAAGCTTAATATCTGGAAGGGAACCTTCTATCCATTTAGGTATGGTAGCATTCAGTTCTGATATACTTGTAGAAGCATTATGACACATCATTAAAACTTCATGCAGAGTTTTGTTAAGTAAAGTGAAGTTACTTGAAAGGTGAATGGATTTTGCTTCCAGGGCCTTAAATCTGGAACTCAGTACCTGCAGTTGAATGGTCTGGTCTCTCTCACTTGTAGCCGCACTGCCTTTTTTAAGTGAAACATAATAAGGTATGAGTGTCTTGGTCACTTTAGACTCAATTCCTTGCAACCTAGTTTCAAAATTTTGGGAAATCTTTGTGGCTGAGAGTATTTTTTCCTCCAAATAACTCATATTTTGCTGGTATTTTATCACTTGGAAAGTGGTTTCATTGAACATTTGATAAATCTTTTGAAAGTTGGACTGACTTAGTTTCTCATCTTTAGTACTATCTGCAAGGACCTTGGCAACTTGCAAAACAAAGTTGTATCTCTGGTTGTCATTGACCAGCATCTGAATAGAATCATTCAAACGTTGGAATTGAGGAATAAATGCTAAAATAGTTTCCATATTTTGGGTGCATTTATGATGGACCTCAGGATTATAGTTTATGGTACTGAAAGT
The DNA here is from genome assembly GCF_003009895.1 of Hyaena hyaena. Taxonomy (NCBI): domain Eukaryota; kingdom Metazoa; phylum Chordata; class Mammalia; order Carnivora; family Hyaenidae; genus Hyaena; species Hyaena hyaena. The sequence continues at coordinate 1,397,016 of NW_024080888.1, forward strand.
CTCTTTTAGCATGTAGTTATCTTGAATGAAATCAATGGCATTATTTATAATAGTCATTGTTTTATTTAAGCCATCTTCCATTTCCAAGGCATATTCATCGATACGTCTGTCTAAGGCATCACTACGGCTCTGCACTTCATTCCTAAGTAAGTTGTGTCTTTTTGAAAGTTCTTTGATAAGAATATTTAGACTGTTGACAGCAATAGTCAGATTTTCCAATTTTTTCTTTGTAGCTACTGCTTCTTTTGGTTGTTCATGTGTCATCGTCTCTCTAAATGGTGTTCCCCGCTCAAGCAAGGGTTGAAGGATCTCCATATCATAAGTCAGATCATTTAGCTGCTCATTCATTTTATCCACCTTATTGTCCATTGGAAAGAGAACGTCAGCCAAAGTTTGGTTTAAAACTTGTAAATTCTCTTCTGTGTCTTTAATTTGAAATTTAAAATCCTTTCTGCACTTGGATAACATGTCTTCACACTCACTTCTGACAGATTCTTTCTCCATCTCCAAAGCCATGGTGAGATTGTTAATCTTGCTGTCCTGGATGTGCAAATCATCAAACATTTGCAGCAGCATCAAACCCTGCTTCTTTATATTCTCATGTAGAGCAGACACGTACTCAGTGACATTATTGCTAAGTGATTCAGCAGTTAGAACACCTTTCTGAACTGATACTTGTTCAGTTGATAACAGATGCTCATGTACTTCCCTCATTTTAAATAGAGTCTTGTTGAGGGATTCATAATACAGAACACTCCTTGAGTGTTCCTGTTCTAAAGCACTTTCTAAGTGAGTTTGCTTTGCTTCTAATTCTTTAATAGGCTTTTCACATGTAAAAGTAATTTTTTGTCTTATATTCACAATGTGATTCTTTAGATCTAGTACATCAGTTAAAGTGGGTCTATTTTCTTGCAATAAAACAGACTTTTGCTGGACTGCTATAGAAACCACGGATTCATTGACTTGCCGAATTAGTTGTCTGGTGTTTTCAAGGTCCTCTGATAGGCTTGATACAGTCTTGAAGAGCTGTGCTACAGTCTCTTGCATTTCATTTTGAAAAAATTTAAATTGTTCTCTTACTATATTCTTCACCAGGTCATTAATGCTTTTGGATTTTAGACCTAGAGAAAGAAATAATAAAAAATAATAAATGATATATGATTTTAATTATATAAATTTTAGATATCTCTAGAGAGATAAAAAGCTTGAGACTAAACCCTAATAACATGTAATAGTAAAAATACTTCTTCACTAGATTTACTTATGAAATTTTAAAAAATGACTATAGTTCATAGAAGGAGATCACCTTGTTAACTGATAAAATTGAGGGAAGAAATCAACTGGGTTGTAGAACACACCAGCACCATAAACAAAAGATATGAAGGAACTGCTACTGATTTCAATTAATAGACCTTGTATGTTACGATTCTAACTCTAGGCTTACTCTGGTATGAAAATAAATGGCTTTGGGCTATCTGCCTCGGTAAATAATACCTGGTGTTATCTCATGACTATGTTATTAGGTTTCTAGTAATTAGGTTTCAGAGCTTGTGTTTTGAGCTCATAAAAACTAATAAATTGACTGCAGAGAAGAAATTTAATGACATTCCCAAATGAGGAACAATATGAAGTAATAGTCACAAGATTCAACGATAGCTTATCATAAAATAAAATAATAATGAGAGGTTTGGGGATCACAAAACAAAGTCAGATGAAAATAGAAATTCAAGATGTACCTCAATTATCATAATATGACATTAATTCTTAGCAAAAATAAGAGGAAACTTGCTACTCCTGAAACACATATTAGTATCTCCCATATTAGAAAGCATGGACTGATCATAAATCAGAATTATGGACATCTCAAAGTAGTATTAAAAAAAAAAACAGAAAAGGGTCCTTGAAGGACTCAGAACTCAGAACTATTCAGAATAAGAAATGAATACTTAAAAATGTAAAAAACCAGCAAACCAAACCTATTACATACAAAAACAGGGAAATGGGAAAAAATAAAATATATGCTTGAGGTTTACTTCTAGTAAATAGCTATGAAGCACATATAAATGGAAGATATCTCCACTCAAATCCAAAATGTAGCAATGACTGTAATGCAATATACTACAAAGCATTTTGAACAGGAAAGCCTACCTAATTGTAAAATGAGTTATGGCTATCATAAAGCCTATTTAAGACGGATAATTACAGAATAAAAATATATAGTCTCTACATGTCTCTATTTTGTAAGCATGTTTTAAAAAAGTATTTAAGATGCCCAAGAGACTTACATAAAAAGTATGTGAAAGATCAATTATAGCAAATAGAATGATTTATTGCTTGAGCATCTTGTTATTAATCTGGTACAAAGACAAAGCCGTAAATGTTGTTTTCATGAACAAATATTTTCCTGGAAATCATATACCCTAAAGGTCAATGTTGCTAATTGATCTTTAGGGAATAGTATTTCTAGAGTTAAAAAAAGTTATTTTACATTTCTAAACATAGCAGAAACTGAAATACATTTAAAAGTCCAAAAAATATAAGTCACTGAACATCAATTTGTGTGTAATTGAAAAACTAATAGTAAAAATGTGAAGTATCGGAATACTAACAATGACACAGCATCAAAGTACTAAGTAAGGGCTAAGTTCATTAGAAAAGATTAAACAGCTACAATTAAGTTAGATTGTACTGAAACAGTCCTAGCTTTTATATTTAAGAGCATGAATAATCACACCAGAAGGCTTCTAAAGTATTTTTATTTTCTAAATTTTACTTAGCACTTGACCAGTTGCCTACATATACAACAAATTTACATTGAGGATATTCTCACATGCTACACAGAAAATAAAATTTGGAAAGTTATATTTCTCATACTAAAAATAGGATATGTTAGTTTCATTGGGTGTAAAGTGCTACTCAATAGCAAAGTTTTTTTATTGTACTTCCCACAATGTCATTTAGTCATTTCCTGTTAGTTAAAATTGTCTTAAATTTTCATGATGACTTGATAAAATACAATAAAATATTTAAGGTTAGGGATCAGACCTTCTTGGCATTTATAACCTTATCATTTGGCTTTAAAAAATTCTTCAAGACTTAAAAGGTAAAATAAAACTTAAGTGTAAGTTAACTAATTAATAATTGTGGACAGTAAAAATAGCTGTTTAAATTCAGTCAACAAAACCTATGTGATCTGAAAGTCAGGATAAGAATGATAGGTAGAAACATTAAACAGGTAAAGTTTAGTTCAGAATCTTGATGGGGGTAACTAGGAAAAGAAAGTGAATGATGAAAATGAAAATTAGGAGGTGCTTTAGCTATTATGTTTTAAATCTTTAACGGAAAATACCTTGGATTAAGGGTAAAATCAGAACAGTGTCTGAAAAGAAATTGAATAGACTATTAGCTTAGAAACAGATTATTGTTTCTGGAAAAGGAGCTTTAATATATTAATAAATTTGTTGCTAAAAAATCATCTGTGTAAGAATCTGATTTGGCAAAAATATGTCAAAGTGCCGTATGTCAATATCTGAGTGGGAACATAATTTTAACTCTGTTTGATTCTGTCTCATGTGCCTCACGTGCTTCTACCTCCTAAAAAAGGACATTGAGTGTGGTGACTTCACAGATACATATGATATCAGACACCTTGGTGTGCTCCTCTGTGGTTGTGCATGTATGGCCCATTCATAACATTCAGTTACCTCTTAAGGAACTGGGACATTTGTCGTTGAACAGGTTATGGCTACTAGTTGATACGCAGTGTTTCTCACTTTGGATGCTGAGTAAGCAAGAGAAGAGGTTTTGTTAGGCAAGTGCACTTCCTTGGAGTGGGTTTAGTTTCTGTTTCCTGAATGAACATTCATTAACAACTAGCCCTCTGGTTTTCATAATCAGTTATGCTTATTACAAAACTAATACCTCCTATTGAGGGGAGGATTTGTTGTTTATGTTGTTATGAGTGTAAATTTTATCCCTTTGTCATTGCCAGAAATCTTGTTAGTAATTTCACAAAAAGCTGTTGAGAGGCCTAATTGTCTCTAATTCTCTTTGGTTGTGACAACCAAATTTTGCTAAACAAATTTCATTATGGTGGTTATAGTCACTTGCATAGTGTTTCTGTTTGTCTTCTTTCACATGTTATCACTTCAGGGAAAATAAATTCCTCTCATATGCTTGCTATTGGTAAGTTTAGCCATAGAGGACTATGAAGAGCAGGGTCTTTCATTCATGAGCTGGATAGCACTAATTGTTTATATAATTTAAAAAAAAATCATGGTTGCTGCTAGACTGGTAGATGTTACCGAAACCTCCACTTTATCTCTTTTACTTGCAAGCCACAGGTGAAAAATAAAGAAAAAATAACATGTAATAGATATGGGGTTGGACAGAGAGTGTGTTTTTATGTATAAAATAAAGTGACAGGGACCAGTAATCTTGAAATTTGGAAACATGCAATAAGCCCAGGGAAGTGAGACATTCCTAGTGATCAAGTTACTTAAACTGCTTTGCCTAATTAATTCCTCCTGATCCATACCTTATTAGTTGAGATAGTGTCTTTTTGTAGAAGTCTTCCCTGGTGCCCTTAGCCTAGATTTTCTGAAACTATCAAATGGTCCCACAGTGCCCTAAGCATAAACTACCATAGCAACTACTCACTATCCATTGATCCCTGAGGTATGCAGAATTAATGCTGTTTCACTCAAAATGTCCACACCCGAACTTATGAATATGTTACCTCACCTGGAAAAAGGGCTTTGGGAGATATGATTAAGGTTTTAGACCTTGAGATGAGAGTATTATGGATTATCCAAGGGTGTTCAGCGTAAACCTTAAGCCCTTTAAAGAGGAAAAGGAAGGTAGAAGAGTGGGCTTGAGAAATGCCACGAGAACTCAACAGTGTTACTGGCCTTTGGAGATGGAGGAAGAAGGTCATGAGCCAAGAAATGTAGTGGCGTCTAGAAGCTGGAAACAAGCTTTAGTTTACAGCAATAGAAAACAGGACCTCAGTCTTACAACTGCAAGAAAATGAATTTTGACAACTGGAATTACAAGATGTGGATTATCCTGTAAAGCCTCCAGAAAGGAACATAGCATGCTGTTTTAAGAGCACAAAAGTTGAGCAAAACTACTTCATTTATAAAGAAATTATTATTTCTATCACCCTTTTTAGGTGATGTTTTAGGATATATTTCTCCATAAGCTAGATAATTTCTGGAATAATTATGTACTTTAGATTTATATTCATCATCTTCATCAATATTATTGAGACAGCCATGTATCTAGTTCCTTCATAATCATTCTTAACCTCATTTTATCTTGAACTGGAAACCAAAATGGAAGTAAATTAAGTATGGCTCATTTTACAAGTTAAGCTGTAACCAGTACATAATGAAAATAAATTAGATGAAATATTCAGTTAAAGATTTGACTATACAGTAAAAAAAATTTAGATGTTTCAAATTATTTCAGAGATTGATTTACAAATATCTTATTTCAAAAACGTAAGTCTTAGAGACTTTATACCACCCAGTCTAAAGGAAAAATTCCAAAGCAATATGAGAAAAGATAAATGAGTCATTTACCTCTTGTCTTAACTGAATGAATAATGTATTTTACTTTACTTGTACCTTTTAGAAAAGATTGAAATTCTCTGCCTTTATCTTCATTGATTTTCTCTTCCAGGGAGGAGTATGTGTTTCTTACATCACTAACAGCCAAAGAAATATTGTCAATCTTCTTTTGTAGAAGGGTCAATTTCATTGCCTGGTGGTTCATCTGCTCAGCCATCTTTTGTGTCACTGCTGCATGTAGAAGAAAGGAATATTGGAAGCATTTGAAAAAAAATATATATATAATACCACTCAAATATTGTGATAAGTATAAAGGTATTTCAAATAAATCATGTTTGTATTATATATTTGAAAATATAGGCTACTGTATATGCACTTAGCAAATGGCGGCCTGAATTTTACACTATGGGTAAAAATTTATAATATATAAAATAAAATATATATGTATGTATACATTTATAATATATTAGATTTCTAAAATGTTATAACTTTGCCCAGTTTTCAGTCTTTTGTTTTGTTTTTAAAGTTCAAAGAGTTATTGTTACATTCTTAAGAGGTGACAAATCTGAGGGACAGAAAATCAAAGTAACTCGTTTGAGGTTGCAGAGCACATACCTCATCTTCTGCCTATTTATTTATTTATTTATTTAAATTTATTTTAGAGAGAGAGTACAAGCCAGGGAGAGGAGCAGTGGGAGAGAGAAAATCTTAAGCTCATGCTCATCATGGAGTCTGACACTGGGCTCAATCTCATGACCCTGGGAGCCTGACCTGAGCCGAAATCAAGAGTTGGACGCTTAACTGACTGAGCCACCCAGATGCCCCTTGTCTTCTGCTTCCAAATCCAGTGTTACAGAATTAAATATGTATAGCTATATATACATATGTATGTAGTCATATCTATAGTCTGAGGATTTTATTCTTTTCTGTGCTTTTCTTTAATGAGTGCTAAAGATTCAGATTTAGTTTGAATTACTTAACATAGCTATAATAGTTTCCATACTTTTAGACATGCACTTCACTAATTTAAGGAGGATCTTATCATATTTTATGAAGATACTGAATTCCAATCCCTAAAAAACAGTACAGTTTCTATGATATATTTAGGTTTATTCCTAAAAAGTTCCCGTTAAGTCACATTTCTCAATTTGAGTGCACTAGTTTATATGACTAGATCTATGGCAAACACATAAAGGTTTTCAGCAGTAACTGCCCTCCTATTTCTTCTTTCTTTAAATGTTTTATTTATTTCTGAGAGAAAGCAGCGTGAGCAGGGAAGGGTCAGAGAGAGAGAGGGAGATAAAGAATCTGAAGCAGGCTCCAGGCTCTGAGCCAGCTGTCAGCACAGAGCCCAATGCGAGGCTAGAACCCATGAACCGTGAGATTATGACCTGAGCCGAAATCTGACGCTTAACCAACTGAGCCACCCAGGTGCCCCACAACCTCCCATTTCTAAGAAATAAAGGCCTAAAAGAAATGGTAAGGGGCGCCTGGGTGGCTCAGTTGGTTGAGCGTCTGACTTCTGCTCAGATCATGAATTCGTGGTTCTTGAGTTCGAGCCCCATGTGGGGCTCTGTGCTGACAGCTCTGACCCTAGAGCCTGCTTCAGATTCTGTGTCTCCCTCTCTCTATGTTCCTCCCCCGCTTGAACTCTGTATCTGTCTGTCTGTCTCTCTCTCTCAAAAATACAGATTAAAAAATAAAAATAAATAAATAAATAAAATTAAAAGAAATGGTAAAATGCTTATGATTAGAAAAATGAGAAAATATGTGGCCTCCCGACGTTGAATCAACAGGAAGTTCTCAATTAGTCACAATTATTTTCCCAGGTCAGTGATCAACATTCTCAGTGATCCCTTCTCTGTTAATGAAAGAGAGACTTCTTAGTTCCTTCAAATGATCACATCATTCCTTCCACGTCAAGATACTTCCATGATTGATTGCACTCTTTGGAGGACAAGAGTTTGACCTTACTTTAGAAACCTGTGATTTCTTTACAACCTAATACAACAGCATTTTTAATCGGCTTCTGTATTTGCACACAGAGCTTCGAAATTAGAGGTGGTCCCTTCAGGCTAGGAACCTAAAGCTCATCCACGGTTTCTCCCAACATGGGGCACCAATAGAAAAGGATTGAGAGGTATGTTGACATGTCACCATCAAACATTTGACAGCCGAGGGATTTCTTGTTTCGAAGTTGTTATAAATAGTGTTGACAATAATTGGGTTAGGGATGTTAGTAATTACAAGCTGTGACCTGGGTCACCACAGTCTTTCTGCTGCTTCTGTTTGGCTGTCTCTTTGCCAACAGCGGTGTGACTCTCAGCTTGGTTGCTGTGTATCAAGTGCTGCTGTTCCTGGGCTGGATAGACAAAAAAAGAAGAGAGAGAGTTAAGCTGTGGGGCTGCCTCATTTTTCCAATCCCGAGCAGCGATGTGGCTGCTGTTCATTTTCCCGTGTACTGAAGCATGATGGTCTGCGATGATTGCAGAGTGAGCTGCTCACCCCCATCGGGGAGGGGCAATGTGCTACCTCTTTGTGCTGGAAGTGCAGGGCTCTAAATCTCTTTGGCAAAAATAAAATTATTCAGGTCCCCTTTTAGGTGCAAATGGATGGTAGTTTGTGGCAGCTGTGCAAACAGGCGGAGGTAACCTGCCTGCATAATTGAGGGACTTGAAAATCAGCTGTGTGAAAAGCTCTAGTGGCTCTATAAGTGGACTGCCACAAAGCTGCTTGTTTAACAATGCAATTTCCAACTGGTGTCTCTTTGGAAAAGGGGGAACCTACAGGTTCCTTAATGAAAGAATATCTGTTTAAATAAATGGGCCATTCCCAGATTTTTAGGAAATAGACTCAGCATATAAGGAATACAAGTAAAAATAAACTATTACATCACATGTCTCAAGGGGATCAATCCATAAAATCAGTGAAATTTCAGAAAAATAGATATTCTTATAAAATAAATCTACTCAATTAAAGAATTGATTCGTCTTTCCCATGAATCAATATTTTAGATGGAAATACAGTTCTTCATTGAAGAAAATTTAGAGGGAAAATTTTTTAGAAATATTGAACACATCAAGTAATGTAGATCTGTAATTTGCAGACTTTTAATGGATAAAGGTATTCACTGAAGCCTGCATATCAGACACGGGAAAGCATGGGTTTGGTATCTGACTGTGCCTCTAACTATATGAAATTATGTACCAATGAAACTGTGCCTCTGGCACATGTTAATGATGCTTCGAAGGTATATGTAGCTGTGACAATAATACTAAAGAATCTCTATTCCATAGAAAGAATAATATACTTGGCATCAATGTGAGTTAGTCTCTGTCAAACTGAATTTTCCATTGCTTTTCTTCAGGGTATCAAGCTAAACTAATGAATTTCCATTCTTGTTCAAGTTTTCTGTTTTGATATTGTTTCTTTTTTTCTTTCCATCGTATTATAGACAGTCCTGTATAATTGTTGATTTATTTGGAAGAAAGCAAATAAAACAAAAAAACACAAATAAAAGCTTGGGCAGATTATACCTATTTCCGGGCTGTAGTAAGTTGGTAACAAGTTCTAATTTTCTGTTAGGTCCCAGCAATAAGGTTCTTAAAGCCTAAATTCAAATTAATTCATACAAATATATCTATTAAATACTTGCATAGATTTTTATCAAGTTTCCTCCTTAGATGACGTAAGAAAGAATTTTTCTGGCAGCTAAAATCAAGTCTAACCATGAGAGTAACTAGAAAGTGAAGCGATGGTTCTCAAACCAGGGTTGCTGGATAAGCATCCCTGAAAACTTTTTTTTTTTTAATGGGTAGTATTTTTTTCTTTATTTTCCACCTGCAAATTTTTGAAAATATAACTTCTAGGCCCCATTCCAGACTTGCTAATTTTTAAAAAGTCTGGAATGGGGCAATAATTTGTGTTTTAACAAGCTCGGTTGGTGTTTCCAATGCACAGTAAAGTTTGAGAACCACTGAAGAAGGCATCAAGCTATATCTTCCTTAGCAATTTCTCACCTCACTGCCTTCCGTATTTCTCTTAGCAATGGAAGATGGTTCAGGATACGGACGTGTAAGTATTTATAGCAAAAGGAACATGTGGCTTCAACAGGATGAACAAATGATCTTTTCATTTTTTTACTGTTTACCTTTTCAATCAAATCACAAGAAATTAAAACAATCATAGGAAAACAAAAAGAGCTGGTACATTTAAAGGCATTTCCATAATGTGGTAAGCAGAGGATACTTTCTTAGGAAGTAAAGAAAAACAGAAGCACCTGTAAATTCTGAAACACTGAAAGTGTCCATGTCCTTCCATTTCCTTACCTGAAGATTCTGATTCAGTAGATCTGTTCCAGAGAATTGAGCAGGTATATGTGTGTGTGTGTGTGTGTGTGTGTGTTTATGTAAAATATATGCGTGTTATATATATATATGTGTGTGTGTCATACATATCTGTATGTGTGTATATATACATATATATATAAAATTTTAAACTCTACAATTGATTTTTGATTTATGACCTTGGTTAAGAAATACTAACTTATAACAAAATTTCTAATTATAATAACTCATAAGACAGAAAATTCCAGATATTTTCATACTAAAATTGTAATCAAGAAATTTATCTTCATAGATTTTTAAACAAACTCTCCTGCCTGTTGATAACAAAAACATGTTAAAGACCTGATTTATTAAAGCTCTAACATATTACAACATTGAGTCTCCTATTGTTCCATAGAGAAGTGGGCTTTTATAAGGAGGAAGTAATTTTGATAAACATAACTGAAAAGCTTATAGTGCATTATTAAAAACACTAGGAAACAGATGAAAGTTTAAATTTTAGAAGCATTTCTTATGAGTGTGATTTTTTAAGAAAAGAAAAACAATAGAAATTTTATCAATAATGAAACTGGTCCTGGATTATCTATTGATACAGCGAAAAAGTCTGGAACACTTTTGATATGTAATATACCAAAATATTAATATTAATATTTAAAACAACAAAATATTGATATCAAAAATCAATTCAATATAAGACAATGTGTGTTTCTGGAATGAAAATCAACTTGATTTTATTTTCAGTAAAAATTAGTAGACTTTTACTTGCTGTAAAAATATTTGATTCAAATAATACTCTAAACTTGTGTGATTTAAATTTAAAATTAAAATCACTTGACTTATTTTTCATAATTAGATTCAAATCAGTTAAATTTTATTTTCAATCAAGAGAAAAATATTAAAGAACCTTATGAAATTAGTCTCATGAAATAACTCTTGAAATAAAAATTTCCAAGTAAAGTTTTTGAAATAAAAAATTCCAAAAATACTTTATCAAATAGTGTTAAGAAAAAAAAAGCAAAAGAAAATGTTTAAAAGATAAAATTAGAATTTTAATATTATATAATTGAAATGATGGAACATTTGAGAAAAGAAAATATTATAGAACTTACCTAAAATAATTCTGATATAGGCATATCATTAAGAATCAGTTTTATGTTTAGCATTTGGAAAATAAGCCTTTTTAAAAAAAAGTGGAGATAGGGGCGCCTGGGTGGCTTAGTCGGTTAAGCGTCCGACTTTCGCTTAGGTCATGATCTCACGGTTCGTGGGTTCGAGCCCCGCGTCGGGCTGTGTGCTGACTGCCAGCTCAGAGCCTGGAGCCTGTTTCAGTCTGTGAATCCCTCTCTCTCTGACCCTCCCCTGCTCACGCTGTCTCTCTCTCTTTCCTAGAAATAAATAAAACATTAAAAAAAATTTAAAAAAAAGTGGAGATAATATTCTAATAGAGATGTCAATTCTTTTCTAACTGTATAGGGAAAGAAGATGTTCGGTAATTCACTCCTCATTATATGAAAACATAATATACGTGAAATAAGAAAAATGAAATGTTCTCCATATTTTTGTGAAGTTTTAAGAAGACCGATTTGAACTAAAATATTGGGAAAATATTTTAAGTGTTAAATGACAAAATCTAATGTGATTGCATATCTGTGTGTATGTGCATGTGGAACTTTCCATTTGCTCTTAGCTATAATTATTTTTAAGTTAGTTGTTTAAGAGGAACTAAGTGAGAAAATTGTACTCATAAGTAAAAGAACAACCATTAACCATTGCACAAAGATCCTTGAAATCTGATTGTCATATGAACCTCTTTTCTTTGGAGTTCATTGGATAAGGTCCCTGCCAAGGCTGTTAAAAACCTGAAATGCCTGTTTAACAAATTCAGTGGTTTATGTTGTCTCTTCCTAGCTCTGTTTGTTGACTAGAGTTCAATACCTGCATTCATCCCAGTTTATTGCATAGGATTTAGCCCATGGAGAGTGCTGATAGGGTCTCTCACAAGTGGAGTCAGTTACTTTCCTGTGATAAAGTTCCTCTGCTTGATCGATGCTGTTTTATTTTTCCATGTAGCAATCTTTCTGTCTTCCCAAATGTATTCCCTACCACAAGGACTGCTGTGAATTCTAGGGTTCCCAAGCACTCTTATCTTGCACTTCAGTACAGACCTTTGCTTTGTTTTATAGAGCAGATTTCTAAGTCTCTTTTTCTTGGTCCTTTCTGAGAGATAGGTGCTAGGACAGAAGGACATTTATTTATGTCAAATAACATTTAAAGAGCTTTATGGACTTCAAATTTTTAAAAAACGCAATACAGTGGCATCTGGGTGGCTCAGTCGATTAAGCGTCTGACTTCAGCTCAGGTCATGATCTCACACTTCCTGGGTCCGAGCCCGACGCCAGGCTCTGTGCTGACAGTTCAGAGCCTGGAGCCTGCTTTGGATCCTGTGTCTCCTGCTCTCTCTGCCCCTCCCCCCACCTTGTGTGCTCTCTCTCTCTCTAAAAAATAAATAAACATTTACAAAAATAAATAAATGAAAGTGCAATGTATTTAAAAAATTAGATTCCTTTTTTTCTATTCCCTCCTTATTCTTCCCTTCCCTTTCCTTTCCGTTCTCCTCAACCCTCACCCCCTCCTCCTCTTCCTTCTTCTATTAGACAGGTGTTGTCTATGAGCATTTGGTTTTTTTTTTTCTTCCAGACCTTTGAGGCTCATGAAATCATTACTGGCAACTCAGTCATGAGAAAGCTTGCTCTTAGTACCAGAAAGCTTCCTATCTGACAGTTTCCTGCTGATCCTGTGATATCAGGTGAGTGCTTACTTGGTGATATTCGGTACATACATAAAGATTTTCTGAGATGTGGGAGTTAAATCAAAGAAAGCAATTTGATGCAACAAAGACTAAGGTACATGGTGTCTTTTGACTAAATGTATCGTAATTGAGCAAGATGCTTATAGGAGGTAATGTTCTTTCTTAAAGAGGAAAGCATTTTTCCCCATTGGGAAGAATTAGATATGCAAATATGTAATAAATTTATATACTTTTTTCTGTTTTAAGTATTTATATTAATTGAAGTAATATTTTAAAGTAATTTTACTGGAGAAGTTCCAAATTTAAAATGCTGGTTACAATAGCTTATAAAATTTGTTGAGCTATTTCACAGCATTTGGAAAATGAAATATTTTCATATATTCATAACAAATGGCAGATATCAGTTTACTTCAATAACTGTGTAATTGTATTTTTCAGCATTCATAGTATCTGCGATATGTATTCCAAAACATAATTTCATAAAATACCCTTTTCCTATCTGAAAGATCTGACTAGAGCTGGCTGGATTTTTTAAAAACAGATTTACAAAGAAGCTTTTCTTTCCTCCTCTCTAATCTAACATTATTTGAGCCTACATTTCTGTCTTTTTATCATTAGAGCAAGCCACAATTTCCTTGTTGTACTTCAGAACATTTTAGAGACATCTACTGGAAAAGCATATTATTGCAAATTTTATAAAAATGCTTTAAAAAGTAAATTGTTGCTCACATTCTGAAAAAACGTCTTGGATCCCACATCACAAAATCAGGTCCCTTTTTGAAGACAAACCCTTTGATTCTCAAAAAGGTATAACAAATGTAAAATATATCAAAACTATTACTTTGCTCTTGGACTTAATACTTCTTCCTTTTTTCTCTAACAAATTTCTATTCTTATAGGCTTTAAAAAAAATTTATTTTCTCTTGATAGTATGACTAATATATTTTTAAAAATTTTTATTGCTTTATTTATTTCTGAGAGAGAGAGAGAGAGAGAGAGACAGAGTAAGCGGGGTGGGGTGGTGGTCAGAGAGAGAGGGACACACAGAATCTGAAACAGGCTCCAGGCTCTGAGCTAGCTGTCAGCACAGAGCCCGACGCAGGGCTCGAACCCACAAACTGTGAGATCATGACCTGAGCCAAAGTTGGACGTTTAACCAACTGAGCCACTCAGGCGCCCAGTATGACTAATATTTTTAATAAGCTAATCTAGAGCTTTTTTTTTTTTTTACCAGAATTTTGATTATCTAAATTGTAGCAAAATGAGCATGTATAGAGGTTCAGTAATATTATAAGCAGCATATTGTAGAATAAGACAGCAGGAAGAATTTCTTCATTGATTTTGAATCACAGTACCCCTTTCTCTTAAAAATTTTTAAATGTTTATTTATTTTTTGAGAGAGAGCAAGTGGGGGAGGGGCAAAGAAAGAGGGAGACACAGAATCCGAAGCAGGTTCCAGTCTCTGAGCTGTTAGTGCAGAGCCCCACACAGGGCTCGAACCCACAAACTGCAAGATCATAACCTGATCCAAAGTCAGACACTTAACTGACTGAGCCACCCAGGGGCCTTCATAGCACCCCTTTCTCACAGGTTGGAAGTGGAGTTATAAAAGGGTGGGAAGAGAAAGAAAAAGAGCAAAAGGTGAAGAAGTGGAGGAGGAGAAATAAAAGAGAGTACAGTTGCTAGCTATTCTATTTTATTCCTGATCTATGGATCTTCCCTATATATTTAAAAATATCTCCCTGTTGCAATCTAAATGAAAAAGAAATTGTCACTTTTGTATTATGAAATTTATTTTATTTGTGGGGATGAAACTTTTGGGGAAGTGGGGATTTGTAAAATTTATTTCGTATTTTACATATCTTCTATGGATAAAATAATCTCCTGATGTGAAGGACTAGCACTGAAGTAATTATCACAGTAGCTACATGACCAGGTTATTCTAAACCCTTGAGGGCTCTGAAGACATTTAAAGAATGGATGAGCCACACTGATTATTCTTGCCATATTTGGGGCTGCTTGTTAAATGAGTCAGTGTGCAGAGTGTTGTCAAAGGAAACCTGACAATTTTCCATTCCATATAAGAATAAGAGACTGTTGGCACATATATAAAGTGTGGTAAGAAGAGGGAGAATTGGATGTAGAGGGGGAGGAATTAAAAGAGAAAAATATGTTTTTAAAGAAAGGAAAAAAAGAAAGGAAGAAAGGAAGGAAGGAAGGAAGAAACCCAGGATAGATGAAATAATGAAGATGGGTTCAAGGGACAAAGGGACCCAGTATTTCTTGACACTACCAGTGCATCAAATGCATTAATAAAAAATTGGACAGCTTTTATATACTGCAATAAAAGTGAAGAGTAAGATGGTCAGAATATCATAGGGAGCAAGAGTAGGGTTTTTTGAAATCACAGTTTTATTGAATTGATGGTATAGCATGACATCATGGGCATATCTGCCATGAGAAAATTATTCCTATCATAGATTTCAATAGAAAGATAACCTTTCCACAACAGCTTAATCAGCAGATGCTTGAACTATGCGTAATTCTAATATAGTATTGTGACAGAAGATCAGAGACAGATCTGTTCTGGGACATTTTTGTTAATGAGGATTCAAGATAAGGATTTGTAAGTCTAGTATTAAAAACATCCACAGGTGGCTTCCAGTTAGAACATGAGATGTCATTAAACAATCAAAGCTAAACTATTTGAATTCAATTCAAATATTTCATGTATAATATTTTGAAAAAGAGGGAATGATAGTACATAGCAGTTATTCAAAACTGTCAATTAGCCTTGTTTCTTGTGCGTGCATTTATAATGCTGGAATTCTATGGTTCTTTTCCTCACAGATGTAGTCCACCTCAGTGTTTAATAATCAATTAGTAGTTATAAAAGGACCAAGTGTGAAGCAACTACAGTTCTTATCAGCTGCAGCCCATGACATTCTTTGACATAAAGACTTTGTTTTCTGCCACATATCAACATTCAGTCCCCTATGTGCAATAGGGTGTGTAATGACATTCTAAATTTCTAGGAAGGTATACTGTGAACTAACCCTTGAATCTCTAAGAAATAATAATGGAATTAACATTCCTAAGATACAAGGATATCTTCATAGAAGAAGAGAAATATAAAAACTAATATTAGACTTTAGAAATAGAATTCTAATACTGTTCAGAACTTTTAACTATCTGCCAGATGCAGACTAAAGGCAAAAATGTTTTACTACTGTGAATATATCTGTGCACCTGCCAGAAATCAGTAATCATTTGAAAGCAGGGTCATATTTGGACTTCTTTAGAATATGCTAAGTTGCCTCGTTTCTAAATACCTTTGGTACAGATGATATTTCATTTAAAAGTTTATTTTACTTGATTATAAATGAAGTACATATTCATACTATACCCTGAAAATGTATTAAATTCTTATACCATCTCTGAAATTCAGGCCAGACCCAGAACAAATAGCGTATAGTTGAATTTGCCTACAGATTCTCACCAATGGCCTGGAAAAACCATACATAATATCCCTAGCAAGACTACAAGTTTCCTAGAGATTTTTGTATTACAACTTTCTTTTTTCAAAATGTGAATCATAATGGTTTTTCCACACTTACATTAATTTTTAATCACAGTCTCTCATGCTGCTGATTGAATTCCTCACCACTGCTAATGGTCTTTCTTGTAATATTCATTCATTTAAAATATGTATGCTGATGCCATATCTTATTTTTCAAAGGAAACCTGTTTAAAGCCAAAAGCAAAATAATAGCCACATGGATGTTACGCCACAGCAGGTTACCATGTGTTTGATTAGCCTTGCCACCAGAAAATCCTTAAAATTACAGTTGATAAAATGACTCTATTAGGATTTAAGGGGAGAAAAAAGCACAATTATTCATGCCATGTTTGTATATTCTTTAAAACTGAATCTCATTCATAGATATCATTTCAAATAATTAAACTAGAACAAAACTAGAAGTTAGTTTTATTATCACATAGGGTCACTTCTAATGATTATTTAAAAGTATAAAATTAGGATTTCTGATATTTAAATAAGGCATGTTTCCATAGCATACAGTTAAGAAAAAGTGTCTCATACTCTGTCTCTATCTCTCAATAATAAATAAATGTTAAAAAAAAAAAAAAAAAGAGTGGGGGCACCTGGATGGCTCAGTCAGATAAGCGTCCGACTTCGGCTCAAGGCATGATCTCGCAGTCTGTGGGTTCGAGCCCCAAGTCGGGCTCTGTGCTGACAGCTCAGAGCCTGGAGCCTGCTTCGGATTCTGTGTCTCCCCCTCTCTATGCCTCTCCTATGCTCATACCCTGTCTCTCTCTGTCTTTCAATAATAAATAAAAGTTAAAATTAAAAAAAGAAAAAGTGAATAGTCAGATCTCCACTTACTCATGCTATAAAACTAACATAATGATATTAGAACATATGAGATATCTCTGTAAAGAGATTTAGGGTGCTGAAATAGGCACTAAGTTAGGAAACTCTAGAGAGGTAACAGTTTTAATGATTTGGCTGTGAGTTAATTAACTTTGGTTCAAAAGGAAAAATAACAACTCTTCACTGGAATCAGCTGCTTATTCTTCGGAAGTTTTATGCTTCTAATTGTTATTATAAAATTACTATCAGAATATACCTGTTAGCTGACAGTTTGCTCCACTGAATCCAGGACAGCACTTCCATTCCAATGAGGTAACGATTTTATGTTGCATCCTGTAGACAGGATTTGATATCTTCTGAGATCTAGAGAGGAGAGGGATTATTTGTCTTTCATTAAATTATCAGTTGGGATAATTAAAGTTTTGGAGACAATGCCCAAAATATAATAAGCATTCACTAAATGTTATCTGTTATTATTAATGCTATAGTCTTCATCATCAACATTATTGTTAAACTTAGATATCTTTAAATATATTATGAAAAGCATTAAGAGTTATGCTGTTTGGGATTTTAAGTTTATACTTACATTTTCTAAATGTAAGTATCATTACATTTTCTAAACATAGTAGAGCTTTTCCCTTGATAATACTTTTAATGAAACCAATGTTAAAACTTACTCTAAGGAGCGCCTGGATGGTTCAGTTAGTTAAACGTCTGCCTCTTCATTTCAGCTCAGGTCATGATCTCATGGTTTCATGGGTTTGAGCCCTTCATAGGGCTCTGCGCTGGCAACATGGAGCCTGTTTGGGATTTTCTGTCTCCCTCTCTCTCTACTCCTCCCCCACTCACACTGTATCTGTCTCTTTCAAAAATAAAATAAACTTAAAAATATTAAAACTTGTTTTAATTCTACTTTTTAATCAGCTTATGAGGATAATTTATTCTATTTCAATTCTTATTATTCCTTATATAGTCATAGTTAAAAGGATCTGTTTTCTCTCAGATCAACATCAAACAAACTGTGTATCAATGATCTAACTGAAATTACGGTAACCACTATGGTTTTTAACCTGCACTTTCTCTTTTCTCAAGTTTTAGAGGTTTAATTTTTATTATTTCTCTCATATGGTATTTATCTCTGATAGAGAGAGAGATGGGGTAAAGAGAGGGAGAGAACAAGAAGGAGAGAGACAGGGAACTAACATGAGAAAATATTTTGGAAAAGAAACCACAAAACGGAAATCAAGAAGCAATCAATAGAAATGCTGAATGGTACTGAAGTGTAGGCTCTATATATGTAAATATCAATCATAAATACAGTTTTGTCATATTTACTCTTACGTCTCTGACCTTAATATTTAGCTAATAGTTATCAAGTGGGTCTATAAAATGGGTGTATATTATCTTGTTTAATTTTGTTAGTTCTATGTGGAAAAAAATTATAATTAGTATGATGTGCTGATGAAGAACCTGAGGAAGAAAGAGATGAAATAATTTGCTCAAAGTCTCATATCTAAAAGTGATCCATATGGGATTTTACTCCATTCTGAATGGGTTAGCCTCTCTTATTATCTGGAGTTTGTCCCATGCAACTTTGTGGAGACAATAGTCAATTTCATGGGTAAACCCTGATCATATGGAGGAAAACATATTGTAACCAGCTGAGCTTTGGGAGACTTGCTGTGACTTGAAGGGTAATTCAGTATGTGGGAGGTTGTTCCTCAATTTTAAAGTGAGTTATAAGACTCTTTCCATCTCAAAAAACAGGTTAATCATTCACCTGTGTTTATTTCAGTAAATTATATTCAGTAAGTAAAACTCTGTCCAGTGAACTATCTCCAGTCCAATAGTGAAAACTGAATTGAAAAGAAGGCTGTTTGGAAAAGGGCTCTTTAGAGTTATTAGGATGAATCCACACAGTTGGTTGCATTATTAAAGGAGTCAATGTCCCTGCTTTAGCAAACTGGATCCCTGGTATATGTGACATATAGCTATAATGAAAGAAAAAGTAACAAATATTGCATATATACCGAAATAGTGAATGAATGGAGAGACTCATTCAAAGGTAGAGAAAGATAAGAAATGAGAATAAAGATATGCATTTCTGGTTTGTTTAAAGAGAGAGAAAGAAAAAAAAACTCACCTTGAACTCAGAAGGACAGTGTAATAGGGGTTACTGTGGTAATATTTTCATTACTGAAGAATTAACAATGCATTCTTTGTTTCTCATGTGGACAAGGAAATTGCCACAAAGGGAGTAAATGCTGAAAGCAGAACTGGAGCTCAGCTCTCCCAAATCCCTAAGATGTGCTTAGTTCTCTGGACCATGAACCGTAGCTATTCCTCTGGAGAGTAAGAAACACCTTGATTTTACAATCCTTACCATGCACTGTTCCAGATTGCCAATGTGTCAGATTCATTGCCTGAGTTATTTGTATGACAATTTGCATAACATGAGCCATCATGGCCTGAATAATAATTTCAGTTTTTATTTCAGGGTCTTCTGAAACACGCTCAGATAAGCTATTGTGAGTGTATGAATTCAGAGAATTTATCAATTACTCAGCCTCACATTTGAGGACAATTTTTAAATGTCCTGAATAGATTTTTTAAAAAATGAAAATTAAGTAACATGAATCATTAAAATAGACATATAAAGAAAGGCCCCACTTAGCTATTTTATTGTCCATTATTGAAATTCATGGCTTGCCAAGTTATGGACTTCTCTCTGACCTAGTATGAAAGGGAAATTATCAATAAAATTTTAGAACTGTGTATGAATTTCATAAGAATTAAAAGACAGGATTATTGATCAGGTTATAGAATAAAAATAATAGTAATAGTAAAAATGGAAATAAGCATGCAAGTTAACAGTTGTGGAAGGCTCTGTCAGTAGGCTAAGGTTATTATTGCATTGTCTCACAGTTTCTAAAAACTCCCAATGAGGCGTGTGTTATTATTATCTGCATTTTAACTTACCCAAGATCATGTGCCTAATTTAATGTGATGACCCTATGAAACATATGTACCTGGGATGATTAGCTTTCTCTACATATTGCAGGACATACATGAATATAGAGTAAGAAGTGGCTATTTTCAAACAGTATCACGTACCTCTGAGGACAGGATCCCCTGGTCCAGCCACAAGGCCCTCTCCCATTTGGAAGATAAGTGACTTGGTTGTCTAGTATCACTGTGGGAGATAATCTGGTATGGACATAAGCACACCAATTCCTAAGGAAGAGATCATTTTTGTTGGAAAAAAATCATTATCACAAAGAATTCTTTTCATTAAAAGTATTTTTCATAGACCTCTATCTACGGCTGCCAGTATTGTGGAGTAGATACTCTGTACATATGAAAAGTAAACAAACACTACAAGAAAAAGGAAATTGAGAATAAATAAGACTTAAAACCAGAACCTATATTGTTCAGCTATAAATTAAGTCAAAATAGAGGATTGCCCTATGTCAAATACCAATATTAGTACTTAGATTGGAGACTCAGACCTAGGTTCATTATTTCTGGTGGACAATGTGCAGTAAGACAAAAGCAAATAAATACATGCTGTAATAATCAAAGAGAGGAAAAAATAACTGTTGCTAGAAGCAGATAATATAATTGTGAATAAAGAAAATATGAGTCTAGATATAATCTAAATATGATTATAAGAGTTCAGCCATGTAGTTAAGATCAATATACACTTTTAATAATAAAAAAGTATAATCACATAGTTAAGATCAGTTACAGTTCAATGTACCAACAAAAAAAGTAAAAAAAGATGCTATTTATAACAGCAAAAATTACATTATTCTTATTAAATCCAACAAAAGGAGTGTGAATTTAATATATATATAACTTTTAAGCTTTGTTGAGAGGCCTGAAATAAAATCCAATAAATTCTGTTAGTGGATGAGAACAGTCAATTTAAATATATCAATTCTCTTCAAGTTAATCTACAGAGTTAGTGCACTTTTAAGTCAAACCTTACTTTGATACAAGTTTAATAAGCTTATTGAATTGTTTATGTAGTAAACTAAAACATGAATTTTAGAAATATCTGGCTCTAGGGGCGCCTGGGTGGCTCAGTCAGTTAGGTGTTAGATTTCGGCTCAGGTTATGATCTCACAGTTTGTGGGTTCAAGCCCCGCATCGGGCTTTGTGCTGACTGACAGCTCAGAGCCTGGAGCCTCGTTCAGATTCTATGTCTCCCATCTCTCTCTGACCCTTCCCTGCTCATGCGCTCTCACGCTCTCTCTCTCTCTCTCTCCCCCCCTCTCAGAAATGAATAAAACATTTTTAAAATTTTTTTTAAAAAAGAAAGAAATATCTGGCTCTGTCCATAATAGAGCATCAGATTTACTTTCCCTTGGTAAAAAAAAAAAAAAAAATCTGTAAAGTTGGACAAGTTATATAACACAATAATTTTTAGATGTTGAACAACAGACAATGCAATGATATTAGTTTTTTAGAAAAGGTGACAACATGATATAGATTCCATACTTAATCTAGTTTTCTGCTTCCAAACAGTTTTCAAACTGCATCACATGGGGGTTAGGGGATCAAAGAGAGAGAGAGCACTAGGTGAATGAAACAGAGATCTGAGTTTGGGGCTACTGAGATGGTTAGAATATGTGGATAAAGTGAATAAAATGAGGGGGAGTGACAGAGATGCCATTTTAAAAGTCAATATTGGGTTGAATACCATGCAGTGCTTGCAAAGGGTAGTTTTTGCAAGGCCACCAGAGAAGGAGTATTGTAAAGCTGAAGGAGCTGAACAGAGATTCCAGATTTTACCCAGTTGTGGAGAATTCTGACCAGCCAAAGAGGATAGTTCTCATTAAACATCTGAGCATTTATCTGAACCTAACAGACTGCATCCAGGAGAGTAAGAATAATCCAGACACAATCCAACAAAGCCTTAAAAAAATCCTGATACAAATAACTCCATGCCAGAACAGAGGTCAATGCTCTATAATGGAAGATAACAAAATCTGTTCATCACATAGCAGCCCAACATAAAAAAATGAATAACAATAAAAACTACATATATGAAGAAGCTGGAATCTATGACCAATACATGAGTAAAAATCCAATGAACAAAGACAAAATAGAAGAGAGATGGTACAAATATTAAATTAGCAACCAATGACTAAAATAGTTATTTAAACCTATTCAAGATCATAAAAGACAAAATGAGCACAGTGAATAAATTCGTGTCAAATCTAACAAAAAACATTAGAACAAAAATACACAAGATACGAATAAAAATTGATTAGACTGGATTTAGCAGAAGTTTGGACCCTTGATGTTAAGATCAATGAACTTGGAGGCAGAACACAAGAAACCATCCAAACTGAAGTACAGAGGAAAAAATATTAAGGCATAAATGAACAGAAATTCAAGTGGTCTAAAATATATGTAGTTAGATTTCTAATGCAAATCCACTGACTATCCTAATTACAGAGAATGACTAATTTTAACAGAAGTAGTTAAATAGTCGGCCACATAAACACTAGCTGCATAACTTGACGGTTGTGTACAAGGCAGGAAAAAAGTACCATCATCCATACATACTTAGGGCTTTGGAAAAGAAAAGGTAGATAGATAGATAGATAGATAGATAATAGGTGATAGATATAGATATTGTTTATGAGGACAAATCACAGTGTCTCCTGCAGAGATCTTTTAAATTCCTAAATAGTAAAACAATCTCATGACTAAAAGAGTTTAGTAGGCGGAAAGCAGACCAGCAGATTGCTTATGACCCAGCAATCTTTGATCTGGTGGAAATTGGAAGAACTATCCACAGCCAAAGAGCCCCTAGTGTGACTTGTAATTAGGTTTATGCTACTGATGAAATAAGCTTGTTGAGGGATGTTAAAAATGTAAATAGAAAATTTAAAACCAAATTATCAGAAAACATAAGTTTAAAACTAGAAAATTAAACATGATAAAATGGTGACAGGCAGTACAAAGGCAAATGTAATGATCCCAGACAAGCATTTTGCTTAAATCTAGAAGTCCTTTGTACCTTTCCAGACTGATTATGGTGGATGGAGAGCAGTTACTTTGAAGTGTTTAGCTTTCCATGGGGTCGCAACCCTCCAAACAGCAGACTGCATTTAGGATTCTCTTTAAGGGTAATAACACTGTTTCTTTTGTGCGGCAACATGTACTGAAAAAAGCTTGTATTGATTCTTCGGATTTTCCAAGTTAATAGGTAAAAGGTTTGTTCTAGGGAAAAGCAGCAGCATTGGTTATTTATGAACACCAGCCTCGCTTGCAGACCATACAGAATAGAAGGCAGAGAAAGGATTCTAGTTTGACTTGCACAACTTGAAATCTTGTGGGTAATGACCTAAGAGAAACATTGTAAAGAAACAATTTATTGTACTTTTGATTGAAATGTTTTAGAAACTCAGTCTTTCAAGGAGCTAGCAAAAAGACAAAATTAAAAAAAAACATTTTTTTTCATTAATTAGTGATTTGCCATTTGAAGCACATCCTGACCAAACCATGACTCAATCATATCCATTTTTATCCTGAACCAAGAGTGGACTGAAGCAAAAAAGGATTCATTTAAATAATGAGCACAATGAATATTTCCTGTAATAAATAAAAGAAAACAATCTATGAGTTAACATTATCCATTTATACTAAACCTTAAAACTCAGATTATTAAATTTCTTGCCATCTTATTCACAAAAGGCTGAATGTTTAAACTTCATACTGATAATCTGTGGCTTGAATAGTCACAATAGTATGAAAATAAAAAGTCTTGAGGATATTCAAGAGACATCAAAGTAAACCAACAAATCCCCCACCATAAATTAGCCAATGGTATGTAATTTTTTCCTAAGAAGTTGGAAAAGAGTTTATGTTTGGGGAGACATTCTGAATTGAAACGACTTTCTGATTTTGTTTCCTGTCATCTCCTTATTGAAATGAATTTAGAGATTCGAAGAAGAACAGGAGGAAAATGAAGCTAAACAAGACAGACATGGCTATGCCTGAAAATTAAAACATTCTCAAAGAAAAAGGATTATTTTGTAATTCTCCTATAAGCCTCCCACATCTCACCTAACATCCACCTATGCCTCCCTGACTTGAGAATCAGTCTTTACCTTGTAACTAAAGGTGACTAAAAATTATAAATGATAAGCATATATACATGTATTAACGAATTCATAAATGCCTCAGGGAAAACACTAAATTGTCCATGGGATTTAATTTATAGATAAAAATATTAATTAATCTTCACAAGAGAATAATTCACTCATGCTGCCTCTGATTTACCTTATGAGAAACACTTTTGTTTTAATTATAAGATGATGATTGTATGGAAATACATCTCAACAAAAACCTATCTGAGCTACGATTGACCATTAATAACAGCAAAATTATGAAAATATGTGCATCATTGAACACTAACCACCTCAAATACAGAGCAATGAAATCCCCACCAAATTCAGTGATAAGTGAGATGAACATATTCTAAATATATCAAAAGTAGTCATGTGTTTTTAATGACAAGTGTTTACTACTTTTGTTAATCCAACCTACTCAGTTCTCAACTCAATAACATATATGGTCAACTCCTCTTTCTGTGTCTTTCTCTCATATATATTAGTAAAAAGTAATTTATTTTAAAGGCAAGATATCCTAGCAAGCCTAATTTTTTTGATGTCATAATTAGGGAAGAAAATAATCAAATAAAGCCTTATTTAGTTCAATATTTCAATTACTAAGTTCCTGAGGATACATATGTGTTTCTAAGTTTGTAAGAAGAGAACAGATTTCATGTAACACCACGAGTCAGGGTAAATGTTCTCCCTATTGCACTATCCTAATTTAAATTAAAATATTGTAAATAACAACAGCCAAAAGGTGGAACCAATTAAAAGGCCTACAGACAGATGAATGGATAAACAAAATGTGGTATATAGGTATCTATCTATCATCTGTCTCTCTACAATAGAATATTATTCAGCCTTAAAAGGAAGGGAATTCTGTCACATGCTACAATATGAATGGATGAAAAGGGAAAAGAAGGAAGGGAACAGAAGGGAAAGGCGGCATTTCTCTCAGCTTCACAGCCATCATAAACACATGCTTTCCCCACTTCTGCAAGTCAGATTCGGAAGGTCATTTCTGATTATGAAGGGCGGCCTCCTGAACAAGATTTTCATTCTCTTTTTTTACTCCACACATGCAGATAAAGGAAGAAGAGATTGAATTTCCTTTTTTAAAAGTTTACTTATTATTTTGAGATGGGGAGTGGGCAGAGAGAGAGAGAGGGAGCGGGAGAAGGAAAATCCTAAGCAGGTTCTTCATGCTGTCAGTGCAAAGCCAGATCCTGGACTCAGCCCCACAAACCACGAGATCATGACCTGAGCTGAAATCCAGAGTCAGGCGCTTAACTGACCAAGCCACCCAGGTGTCCCCAAAGAGATTGCATTTCTGTGTTCAGAGTTTTGTTGCTGTTCTTTCCCTGAAGGAAGTGGAAGGGGAAGAGCAGGAACTGGGATACCTACATAAGTGAAACAAAATAATAAGGAAAATTTTTCCTGAATAGAGAGGCATGTTATGTAGTTGTTGACTTATGCTGAAGCCAGACTGCTTCCTTGTAGATTTCGACCCTACAGCTATTAGCCATTACGTTGTTCATTAAATATGGCTTCCTCATCTCTACAGTAAGTATAATAATATTACCTATCCTGCAAGGTGGGTGTGAAACCAAATGAATTAATAGAATATATATAAAATACTTGCTGTTGATGATGATTAAATGAGTCAGAGAGTTAGTAGAATTATTTTATGAAGGGAATAGATATCTGTGTATCTATTTATATATTTATGTATCTCCCAGTTTTGCCTTATATGGAGAGATATGGCTCCTTTTTCACCTCTTTAATGACCTGATAAATTTATCATAATCACAACTATATATATACATATATTTATGTATATGTATATATGTATACATATACAAATATGTAAATGTATATGTATACATATACAAATATGTATATGTATATATAAAATGCATATAATTATGTATATATATCAGGTCAAAATAATTTCCAGAAAACCACTACAGAACATTATCATCATCATTTATATCCATTTCATATGATGAAGCTTAGCTCTTAGATTATATATCAATCAGATATCTGTACAAAATGCTTCTATAGTCCTAAAAAATTATGAACATACATACTTTCCAAATATTATGAAATCTTTATTTTACACACATCTTCATTTTTTAATCAAGCTATAACAATAACACTATTATCAAATTATTAATATGAGAGACTAGAATTTACATGAGTTTAGCAGTAAACCAGAAAGTACTCCAAAGCAAATGTACACAATATGAAAGAAGAAATAATAGAAATTTAAGGTATGTAGATTCAGTAAAAAGATTCTTGATATGTAAATCACACATGAATAAACCATTTAACTTTTATATTTAGTTTTGGCTATTAGTCCAAAGGTAATTTCCTCTAGATACTAATCTCCTTAAGAAAATAACTTATTTTCAAACAAACAAAATGTATGTTTGTGATTCATTTTATTTTAGTAGAAGTACCTTTATATGGTCCATATTTTATTTTATTTTATTTTTTTAAATTTTTTTAAGGTTTTTAAAATTTATTTCTAGAGAGAGAGAGTGAGCAGGGGAGGGTCAGAGAGAGAGGGAGTCACAGACTGAAACAGGCTCCAGGCTCTGAGCTGGCAGTCAGCACAGAGCCCGACGCGGGGCTCGAACCCACGAACCGTGAGATCATGAACTAAGCGAAAGTCGGACGCTTAACCGACTAAGCCACCCAGGCGCCCCTATATGGTCCATATTTTAAAAAACTCTACCTAATAGTTGAACTTGGATAGAAGTATTCATTTTATTTAAAAAATCATGTAACTAAATATTTAAAACAAATTTTGGAAGGTGATCAACTAAACTCAGATCATGGGGAATTTCTGATATTCTGATAACTTTAATTTTATGGTTAATTTAGGTTTTAAAAAGAAACTTTTTTTTTATATGCTAACTTTTGCAGTTAGAGTCTTTTGTCAGGCATCAATTTGCCTTCCACAGTGGGCACAGTATGGTAAATATAATTGAGTTTTTGATGATAGATGATTGTACAGGGCCTCAGAGTCACACAATATACAATAATTTCAGTGCAAAATTTTAGGAGAATGAACTGAATGTGTCCCCATTCTACAGACTATATATGGAGTTTGCTTTTTGATCTAGCCTACTTTTTAAAATTTAAAGCTAATGATAGCGCATTTTTAAGAGATACGTTGAATTAGAAATGTAGAACATAGGGACGCCTCGGTGACTCAGTGGGTTGAGCGTCCGACTTCGGCTCAGGTCGTGATCTCATGGTTCGTGGGTTCGAGCCCCGTGTTGGGCTCTGTGCTGACAGCTTAAAGCCTGGAGCCTGTTTCAGATTCTGTGTCCCTCTCTCGCTCTGCTCCTTCCCTGCTCATTCTCTGTCTCTCTCACCCTCTTACGGATAAATAAACATTAAAAAATTAAAAAAAAGAAATGTAGAACATATATACCTATATAAGTAACAATTCTTAGAGTTATACATAAACTTTTTCATAAATTTGTTTTATTTTACATAGTTTTATTTTATTTTTTGTTTCTTTTCCCCACACTGTGACTTCAGCCTATTCGGGGACATTGTGAACTGTTTCTATTCCAGTAGGTGTCAGGCTGTCCCAGCGAGCACACAAGAAAGCCTCAGAAAAGGCAGGCTAACCTATACTATGATGATTAACTCCATACTTAATCCCGTTGTTCTTGTAAACTGGATTCTTTTAAACTGGTTCTTTTTAAAATCCAGTTATTCTTTTAGCATTTCCTCTTAAATAATGTTTAAAATAATATTTTCATATTGAAAAAACCAAAATGTGTGGAAATACAAAAAGTTATCATTTAATCTCCTAGACTGTATAAGCACTTGTTAAATTCCAGCATGTATAATTTGATATGTATTTATATATTCATTAGTAATTTGATGAGGAAAATATCAAAGGAATGATAAAAAAAAAGGTTACTAATGAGAAAAAATTAAGATACAGAATATATACAGTTTTCACTGGCAGTAATCTAGGAGATGCATTAATTTCCCAAGGAAATTTTAAAAATATTCTTTAACATAATGGTGCATTTCTCTTGAGAATTTTACAGGCTGTGAGAAAAATTTCCTTTGGATGCTATTAGGTCAGATAATAACTTTGCAAAATACACATGACATAGATTGAATGTTTGTGTCTCCCTCAAATTTATATGTTGAAATCCAAATGCCCAATATGATAATATTGGGACTGGGCCATTGGGAGACGACAGTGCCCTCTTGATGGAGTTAGTGCCCTTGTTAAAGAGGCTCTAGAGAAATCCTTCACTCCTACCATCATGTTTGAAATCTGGAAACCCTGAAAAGGATTCTCACTCATGCTGGCAACCTGACCTCAGATGCCCAGCTTTTAGAACTATGAGAAGTAAATGTCTGTCGTTTATAAGCCACCCAGTCTGTGTTATTTTAGTATAGCAGTCTCAATGAACTGAGACAACATAAATTTAATTATCAGATTTTCATATCCAAAACCTACTCAAAATTTACAGAGATAAGTAGAAAAATGTATATTATAATAGAACCAATTTAATGATTATTTTTGTACTTTTAAACTTCGCTTTTTAAAAATGTGGTGTTTAAAATTTTTATTTACAAGTGATCTAGAGAAAGATTTGTAGAACTTACCATTTTAGACATTATATTAGAAATCATAATTCACTTAAAGTAAACTACCTATTTATACATAAAGCAAGTTATATAGCTTATAGAAAAAGAATAAATAAAGTTCTAAAGGAAAGATCATTAAACTCAGCAAATGAAATATTCCTCTTGTTCAGTATTCAACTTTCATTTCCTGTCTGGCACCTTTCATTAACATTTTACCATATTTATGACCATTATATATACAAAATAAAATAAAATAACAAACAAAAAAGGTAGAAAACTCTCTGACTAGGCCTAGTTTCTACTTTATTCTCTCCTCCCTTTCAATAAAACAAACAAACAAAAACACTCAAAAGCAAACAAAAACCAAAAACTCTCCTCATTCAAGTGTCCATATTTCTATATTTTCCAAATTTATATCTCCAGTCTCAATCTCTGCCTTTAACTCAAAATTCATCCAGTCATTAGTTATTGTACAGAGTTTTCTTGAGTTCTCTCTCTATGTGCCTGGCACTGTTGTGGGCTGTAAATAGAATAGTAAATAAGAAAGGCAACATTTCTATTTTCATGGGATGTATGTTTTTTTATGAAAATATA
The DNA here is from genome assembly GCF_003009895.1 of Hyaena hyaena. Lineage (NCBI taxonomy): Eukaryota > Metazoa > Chordata > Mammalia > Carnivora > Hyaenidae > Hyaena > Hyaena hyaena. The sequence continues at coordinate 1,426,496 of NW_024080888.1, forward strand.
GAAAATGCAAAACTGCTTATACAAACAAACCAAATAATTTGGAAAAAAAATTAAGGTGAAAAGGTAAAGATGGCAAATTTATACTAGATGATCAGAGTTCTCATTGAAGAGGGACATTAAAGCTGAAGTTGCATGAGGAAAAGAAATGTCTCTATACTAAAAGGAGAGCATTTTAGCAAGAATGCTTCCTTGAGATGTAAATTAACTTGACAAGTTCAGTACCCAGACAGAAGGCCAATGTGACTGGAGGAAATGATGTTGAATGAACTTGGAGTGTGATGAAAGATGAGATCATAGAGACAGTCAAGAGTATTACCAAGCAAGTCCTTGTGGATCATGGTGAGGGTTTAGGAGTTTGTTCTAAATGGAATGGAAAGCTACTGAGTAATATTCAGCATGTGAGCAAAATGCTAAATATCACAGATTTTAAGACAGTATCTCTGAAATTAAGAACATATTTTAAAATCATGAGGTGCCTGAGTGGCTCAGTCAATAGAGCATGTGACTCTTGGTTTCAGCTCAGGTCATGATCCCAGGGTCAAGGGATCGAGCCCCTCATCAGGCTCAACACTGAGCTCATGGGCCTGCATAAGATTCTCTCTCACTCTCTCTCTCTCTCCTTCTGCCCCCTCTCTAAAATAAAAAATAATACAATAATAAATAAAATAAAATAAAATAAAATAAAAGGAATGGTATCATTCAGTCATTGTTTTAAGACAGTAGTTACTGCCATTGCCTTGGAAATATCTTAACCAGTTTCATTTACATTTTCATATTAAGTATGCAAAAGATATATATATATCATATATTACATATATGATAAATAAATCTAAAAACTCCAAGAAATAATGATGTCATACTTTTTCTTATTACTATGCAAAATAATGTGTCCCAAAAGATAAAGTCTTATATCAAATGAAGGGTATTAACCCAATTTAAAAGTTTAAATACCTTAAATTTACACAATGATATATGTCAAATTTACTTTCCAAAACATTTAAAGGATCTCTCACTTGTGTGCAACATGGATTACAGGAGGTGAGAGTGGTAACATGTGGACAAGGTAGGAGTCTGGGGGTAGAAAATAGTGGCTAGGAAAGGATGGTGTAGTGAAGGTAGAGAGGGATTTAGGATATACTGGAGGGGGTACTAAGAAGACTTTGTGGTAGGTTAGATAAAAGCTAGGAGGGAAAGAAAGAGGTCAAGGAGGTATCAAGTGTTTCTAGGTACAGAACGAAACATTTACTGAAATGGTCAAGATTCACGTATGTGTGTGCAAGAGTTGGGATTGTGGGAAAAGTAAAGTAGGCAATTGATGTCTATCAATACCTCATTTCAATTTCACCTACTATCCTCTCAGGAAAGGCTCACTAGCCGTCAGGGTAGTCTATTCACTCTGTTACATATTCTTACAAGCTTCATTTAGATTGTTTCTTACCATTTGGATTCACCATCAGCATTTGTGATTCAATTTTTCCTCCCTGTGTCCTTCCCACTGGACTGGATACTCCATGAGGGTAGAACAGGTGGGAAGGTTTGTTCACTATTTTACCCTCAGCACAAGCACAATGCCGGGGACAGTTTAGGTCCTTAGCAAATATTTGCTCAATGCATAAATATGTTAATTCTAATTGCTTCTTTTTATCTTGCCTATTTCAAAGTGCTTAGTCACTGACCAACAACCACTCTGCCAGATAGGAAACCACAGCTCTGGTGTAGCCAGGAGTTTCTACAGCACTAGGACAAGAGAAAGTACAAAATGAGACAAAAATATGCCAGAAAAATCCTATAGAAAGAGGTGGTGTTCCTTTTACTTAGAATCACTATAAAATTCCAAGAGCAGTAAGGAAAAAGCAAGCAAACAAACAAACAAAAAACCCAAATACAACAACAACAAAAACCTAAAATGAATCAGCCAGATTGCATCATAGAGAAATAAGAATATGTCTTTGGAAAAGATTCTTTTTTATATTCCCATATTAATCGGTAAATTTTACATTCAGTTTGTTAAATATTTATCATGTACCTATCATAAGTCAGAGATTTTGCTAGCACTCAAAATACATCTCTGTAAGAAAGGAGATCGCAAAGTTCCCTATAATTGTAATACACTATTATAAGCGCAGTGATAGAAGAATGCAGGGAGAGCTCTCTGAAAGTTAGAAGGGCCACCTAGCAGCCTGAGAAGGCTTCTTGGAGCTATTACTATTGGGGCTAAAGGAAGTAGATGATGAGAAAAGATGATGTTAGCCAGAAGAAAGATAGGTTTAGCAAACAGCATATTGTGGACCCGAGAACTACAAATTTTACCTTCCAGGAAGTCACAGAAGATGAGGCTGGGGAAGTGGGCAGAAGCCAGATCAAGGATGTCATTGTATGACTAACTGATTAAGGATCTGGGCTTTATTCTGGAAGCAAAGGATAGCCTCTGTCTGCTCATAGGCAGGGATATAAACTGGTCACTCTCATTTACCCAGTTAGGAGAACAGACCTATATTTCTGCTGAAGACCCATACTCTGGTTGAAGAAGTATCATGTAGGAGTTGAAGGCCATGTTGTTGCAGCCAGCCAAATTGGGTTTGAATCTTTGCCCTGAGATTTACTGTTAATTGACCTTGGTTAAATTATATAACTTCTCTGGAAAGAAATAATAATAGAATCTTCTTCATGGAGTTATGGTAGTGATTAAATGATTGGGGAAATATCGATATATATATTCACTTAGAGCAGTACAGTAGGAACAGATGTCAGAGTGTTTACTATTATTATTACTTGCTAATCAAATGAAAATATGGAAGACTTTATCAAAGCTTCTTTGCATCAACCTTGAGTCCATAAGGGATGGAACTGTTTACTACCATTTTCTTTTTTTTTTTTTAATGTTTTATTTATTTCTAGGAGAGAGAGAGAGACAGCATGAGCAGAAGAGGGTCAGAGAGAGAGGGAGTCACAGACTGAAAGAGGCTCCAGGCTCTGAGCTGGCAGTCAGCACAGAGCCCGACGCGGGGCTCGAACCCACGAACCGGGAGATCATGACCCAAGCGAAAGTCGGACGTTTAACCGACTAAGCCACCCAGGCGCCCCTCTACTACTATTTTCAATTGCATCGCATCAGAAGTAAGAAGTCTTGGATTTGATGGAAAGGATTAGCAAAAGAAAGCCTTAGGACTTCAGGCTGTAGAGTTTCTAAGTACAGTCGATTTTCTCTAGAGATAATTTAAGATCATTTTCACTGGATTTTCCATGGGATGAAGTTCTGTTCTGTTCACGTCCCAACCGTATTGTTGGTTTTTTTTTTTCTTTCATGTGGTGGGTGTGGTTCTGAGCACCACCAACATACCTTGAGTTGAATTAACAATAACAACTAACAGTCATTGTGGTGTTACATTGTTTGTTAGTAAATAGCTCCAGTAAAAGCCCCTTTATAAGTGACTTTGACCACTTCAATTAAAACTAAACTGCTGCATTTCTTTTGTTCATCTTTTCTCCATTAGATAAAGTAATGCTTGATTACCTTATCTAATTGAAATGTGATTGAATTTTATCTTGAACATGAAAACATTTTCTGACACTGAGACAGTAGACTTTATAGTTAGAAAAAAGAAAAGAAAAATGTTTCTTACTTTCCTCTAGTTGTTTCAAAGCTTGATTTTTGATTGTTGGTTTTCTGGCTTTCACTGCTGTCACCTCTGCTGAGGTACGTTTCCCGCGGGGATCGATTTCCCACACCGCCTGCAACCGAGTCGGGAGAGATTACCTGTTGGTTCGACTTTCTGGCAAAGCTCTGAAGAAATTTCAGAGTAGAGTTGGAAAGGAACACCGACTCGGCTCTTGGACTGGACTTGAGGCTAGGTTTGGTTGGGAGGGCAAGAATCTGCAACTTCAGCACCCCTTCTGTCTTCCCCGTGGGTGTGAGAGTTTGGTTTCTTACATCCTCAGGAGGTGTGTTTGTCTCTGATGGAGACAGTGTTGATTTTAGAAGACTATCTTCGGAGGCTCTTGCCTCAGGAATTGTGGCTATCTCAGCCGATGTGATCTGAAGGGTTGGCGGCATTTTATTTAGAGGAGTTGTAGCAGAGGCCATGTTCTCCGGGGAGCTTGCATCCTCTGGTGTAGTCCAAGTATACGTGGTGTTAAGCCCAAAGCCCCCATTCCATAAACTCGAAAGCAGGACAAATAGCCCTGCTCCCTTCATCTCAGTAGTTTGAAGGAAGAAAGCTCAGGTGAAATTAGGAGATACAATCCTTCTAGTCTTTTAGACAGCTGCTCCACACTGAATCCACTTTCAGAGCTTTGCCAATTTGAGATATGAAGAGGAAATCGGTTTCTGTGTTTTGTAGTGGACTCAGGAAGTTTGAGTTCCTGTTTCTGTACGTTTTGTGTGATCCGTGACCTCTGTAGGATGTGTCTCTGGAGGTGGTGAAGGGTATGTGACAAAGCTAAGGGTGAATATGGGAAAACACAGGCAATTATTATCAGGAAAACCCATGAAAAAAACATGAAATAACTTTCCTAGTTCCACTCATGTTCTGTTTGTTGCTGATTTTGAAGAGAAATTGTACATTGATGACGGGGAGTATGGAATTTTGTTTGCTTAGGCTGAATCAAGTAACTTAACATTTTGTTCTACTATGCAAGGACATTGAGAAAAACTTTGTGACACTTGTTTTCCACTGTGCCCTATCCAGAGAATCACATTTTGTTCAAGTGCTTTTATGCTTGCACATACATAAACACTACCTGACTAACAGGGTCTCTGCCCTTTTACACATCACAAACTGAATTATGAAAAAAATATATAAATACCCCCGTTCTTATAAATATACTTCAGCCAAAGCATTACCTGAAGTCACTCTTGATGATATGTAATAACAACAAAGTATAAACTATTGAATTACATAGGTATACAAGGAACTTACTTAAGCTTTGCTCTCAAAACTTCTACCAGAACCACTTAATGGAATGAAAAGTCAAAATTTTGGATAACAATGGGTGAATAAAAAGTGAAGTCACATAAAAATAAATTAAAATGGAATCATATATAATGCTTTTTTACTTTTACTGTGGTGCAAAAATATATTTGCCGCAGATAACAGAGAACTAAATTGGTCTAATTTAGGAGAGCTGTTTTCCTAGTAGAGATGCTTCATGGGATTTTTGATTTCACTACTACAGAAAAGAGCAGCAGACCCTTTGGACACATAAATAATATGTTATAACAGTTCATCTATTCATTCATTCTTTCAGTAATTACCCAAACCCTCAATCAGCTTCAGCAAGGTATTCTCTTAGGTTCTGAGATTATAAAGCAGGAATTTTCTTGGCTCTCTATTTGCTTATGGTCTATTGTGTTAGCCGAAGGCCAGATCTATGTGTAATTAATCTTTCTGCCAATTTTTGTGCCAGTCATTAAGTTCTTGCTGAATATTCAGTCATAGAATTATTTTTCTTTCAGAATTGGGTAACTAGAAACTTCGTGCCTATTGGGTTAAGTATTATTGTCGATGTATACTACTGTCCCAAATCCTGGATGCAGAGCACCAGATTTGAAAGGTCTAATTTTGTTCTGAAATATGAACTACTTGACCTTAATACTTTTTTGTCTCCCCTTAATGTTTGTCACTCACTTCTGCAACTATATTGTGAACACATTAGAGATATATAATATGAGGTTATTTAAACTAAGATATATTAATCAGTATCAACTCTAATTTTGATATGAAGTACAAAGCATCTGTTTCTTGGATATACCACAGAATAATCCCACAAGCCTTTTGCATTAGTAAAAGCCAACACATCCAGCACAGACAATCCAGGCAGGAATTTGTCACTAAACAGAGCAGTAAAACTGCATAATTTTCACAGCACAAACATGATTTTCAGTACTAAGAAAAAGACATTACAGCATCTTTATCTGTAAAATATACAAGCAGCTAGCTGTGACTTAGAGGAGACTAGTAATTCTGAAAAGCCCAAGTAAATTGTTCTTAGAGTGTAAAGTTTTAAATCCATTTTCTTAGATTTAGTATAAGTAGATGAATAGACTCTCCTGGAAGTTTAAGAAACAACCAGAATAATGGCACACATAGATTTGCTTATTTGTTTCTAAGGTTTGTGAAAAACATCTTGATCCTGTTCAGGACAAGTGAACTTTAGTGCTAAAGGGTCAATCATTGGATCTATAACTGGTAACAAATAGCTCTCAAATGGTAATGAAAACTGAACTGAGCTAAGCAATTCATTTTGCTCTTGTAAGTTATTGACCAATAATGACTTCTGGTTACCCCCATCCTAGCTTACAAATGACCTTGTGATCAAAAGGCTAAAGGTTCTGTATCTCATTATCAGTCCACCGAGCCATCTTTTGATATAACTCCCCAGAGAATCCCAGCTCATTTGAAGGTTTTAGATGTGTGGATAAACCCTTAATTGGAGACACAAAATATCTGTACTCCAGAAACTGTCAAAGGCCTAACCTCAAATTCTGCTTTCTAAGACTTGTTAATACTTATCAAATAAAAATTAAGAAAAATAATATTCTTGTGATTGTTGCCTAAAGGCTACTCTATCCATTCTTCTAGCTACTTAAAATACTATCTGTGGATTAAACTATACCATCAGAGTTTTATATACATGTGTCCCATCATTTTGCTATGCCCTTCATTGCCCACTAGGTGGTTTTTATGTTTTCCTCTATTACCATTTATTCACTTTGAGTATTTTTAAAAGAAAGAAACTAAGAAACTCATCATATTATGTGCTATCGCAGATTTTTATGTCATTTTTCATTGTATTATAAACATAAGATTGAATACATTTTGCAAAACGAGTTCTCTCTAGGTAATGAGATAATAGATTCATTGTATTTTTCTTTCTTCCCTTATGGATGAATCAATTTTCTAATAACTAGAAAAAAAACAAAAAAGTGTTTATTAAGTTGAAATAAACATACAAATGAGTTAAATGATGATCTTAAATTAGTAACTTCATTGTTTATAGATGGTGCTGTCTATTATTTAAAGCCACTTTTATGGCTGTGAGTGTATTATCCATGTAGAATAACTTCCACTAGATTAGTAGGATTTCTTAGCAGCTTCTTTCTTTCCTTTTGACATGAGAAATTCTTATTTTTAAAAATAATTTAAAACATTTAAAATAATACTTCATTGTAACCCTCTTCCATAAATTGTCACTGTCAAAAAATAATCTGGAAAACAAAGTTTTAAGCCCTTTACAATATTATGTCACATGAAAGTACTGGAAACATGTGGAATGTACAGGTAGACAAAGGGAGTTGTAAGCATACAGTAATAGGGCTGGGGGAAGGAAAGAAACAGACTTAAGTGAGATTTTGATAAGCCAAACAGTTAAATTTGGCATATTATTTAATTCTTCCAGGTAAGTATTCTACCCTCATTTTGCTGATAAAAAATTAAGCTTAAAGAAGCTAAATAATTTCAAGGAGTAAACACACAGTTAACTGACAGAATAGATATTTATGTCCTATTCTGATTCTTTCCACCATCTTATAATACACCCCCAAAGAATTGATAAACTTCTAAATTCACAGAGATTTAAATTCTAAATTTAAAAAAAAGTCAAATTATCTTAAATTCATTTATCAGTGGTTTTTACCTTCTTTAGTTTTTGCTTTATCTCACAGCTAAAACATGCATTGAGACACACTAATAATTTAATGATTACTATTAGTTTGAATTTATGGAATTAGAGGAGAAAATTTGTGTTTTTATAAGTTTGGTTTTAGTCTAAACTTTTCTAATTTTTTTTTCTCTTTGGCTAGGTGTCTTTTTCAATTTGTGCACAGTGTTTATAGGGATGACAGTGTCTTATTTTTGACAGCACAATAATATTCTTCTTTCATTTGGGAAATGGAAACTCCAGGACACCAGTAGACTGCTATGGCTTCAGCACCTAGAACAGTGCCTAATGGGCATTCAATAAGTATTTGTTGAATAAACAAATGAATGGTTGAAACTGTGAATGTACTTCTGTACATAGTAATAGCACCTGTCAGAGGGCTAAAAGAGTGTTCTGTTTTTCCAGCTCATAGCCACACACACACACACACACACACACACATACACACACACACAGTCTCAACAAAAAATACTGAATACAGCTTCAGAAGTCTTCTAGAATACTCCTTAACAATCAATAAAACTAATAGGCAACTGACTGAATGGGAAAAGATATTTGTTAATGACACATCAGATAAAGGGCTAGTATCCAAAATCTATAAGGAACTCACCAGACTCCACACCTGAAAAACAAACAATCCAGTGAAGAAATGGGCAGAAGACATGAACAGACACTTCTCCAAAGAGGACATCCAGATGGCCAACAGACACATGAAATGATGCTCAGCATCCCTCCTCATCAGGGAAATACAAATCAAAACCACTCTGAGATACCTCACACCAGTCAGAGTGGCTAAAATGAACAAATCAGGAGACTGTAGATGCTGGCAAGGATGTGGAAAAATGGGCACCCTCCTACACTGTTGGTGGGAATGTAAGGCAATGGAGCCCTTCTGGAAAACAGTGTGGAGGTTCCTCAAAAAATTAACAATAGAACTCCCCTAGGACCCAGCAATAGCACTGCTAGGAAGTTACCTGAGGGATACAGGAGTGCTGATTCCTAGGGGCACATGTATCCCAATGTTCATAGCAGCACTCTCAACAAGAACCAAAACATGGAAAGAGCCTAAGTGTCCATCAACGGACAAATGCATCAAGAAGATGTGGTTCATCTGTACAATAGAATACTACACGGCAATGAGAAAGAATGAAATCTGGCCATGTGTAGCAACATGGATGGATCTTGAGGGTGTTATGCTGAGTGAAATAAGTCAGGCAGAGCAGGACAGATACCATATGTTTGCACGTATAGGTGGATTAGGAGAAACTTAATGGAGGACCATGGGGGAGGGGAAGAGGAAAAATAGTTGGGGAGAGGGAGGAAGGCAAACCATGAGAGACTCTTGAATGCTGAGAACAAACTGAGGGTTGATGGGGATGGGGGAGAGGGGAAGGAGGATGATGGGCATGGAGGAGGGCACTTGTGGGGATGAGCACTGGGTGTTATATGGAAACCAACTTGACAATAAACTATTTAAGGAAAAAAAGTCTCCTAGAATACTCCTTAAACTAGATTGTCTCTTGCAAATATTTCCTAAATAAAATTTAGAAATCCCATTGTTTTTAACTCACCTGTTTTCAAAATGTATTTTAAAAAGTTTATTTGAAACCATAATCAAGGCGAAGACCAAGAACTGTATCATAAAGGATCATGAAGCAGTAGGAATGCCAGAGAAAAAAACCAAGGTATCAAACAAATTAAAATTAAGAACAAAATGTAGGTGCTAGTGGGCTGGTAGGAAAAGGAATATGGAATTATAATGGGCTACATAATTCTTAATATTAAGTGAGAGAAGCATATTGGTTTTTCAGGAAAGAAAAACACAATATAGCTTGTCTTAATATTAAATTTTTAACTTTATAATTCATAACATAAAAAACACATTGATAAGACAAGACCAAATATCCCTCAGTAGCAAATGTCTATTTTGATAGTTCATAAAATCACCCTAGTGCTCAAGTTACATTTCCCATTTAAATAGAATCGTACACTTCAAATGAAAGAGATCATTTTAAAATTCTTTAAGACTAATTTCTTTTGAAAATTTTAGAAGTAACAATATTTCACTTCCCAATTTATGTCTAGCTTTTGAATGACTTCTCCAGGAAATACGGAATACATACAATTTCCCCTTATTCCTCCTGCTAAAAAACCCTGGACATGTCATGTAAAACAAATACAAGAAGAGTCTGAAAGGTGGAGAAAACAAGGCAGACTGACTAGGAGGACCCAAGGAACAACATAACATTGAGTTCTCTGGATTTTCTTTTTTCTCATCTTCCAGTGCTAGAGAATTTGGCAAACTAGAAACACGAATGGCACAAACAGTAAAAGTTGCAAGAAAGGCCAAAAGGACTAAAAAATGGTCAGCTTAGAAAGACAGGAGTCTATTTAGACAATAACTGCACTACTCCCACCAATCACTACAAGCAAAAATGTGATCGTAGCCCCACACTTGCCAGCAAAAGCTAAGTGGAGAGATTTAGACTTCCACCGTCACAAGGTTGTAACAAGGTGTCAGCCCCCATCCTTCCCCTGGGTGTCAGAAAAGGCCAATAGAAAAGCCAGAAATTTCATTATCAAGAGAGCTCCACTGAGTCACTGTGATAACCCTCCAAAGGCTGGGGAAAGGGCAAGAGAACTTAAAGAAACAATAGCTTTGAGGCACGCCAGGTCTTCACAGAGTACACTTCAATGGTCCCCCAAAAGCTGGAGATAAGGAAAAGTTGGGAGAAATTGGTGTAGAAATTCACAGATGGGTCTGGAAAAGTAAGAGAACTCACCAGAAATTTAAAAAAAGATTTCTTATTGTGATGTTGGAGGTCTCCCATAGTGTTTTAATTTTCCTCTTACCGCACTGATGAGGGAGAATTCCCACCCGAGGGTTGTGGGGATGGCAGAATATGTGATACCTGACATTGGATGGATGAGATTGACAGCAGTTCAAACATATATTCAAGTGGGGAGGACAACATCGCACACCATGCTGGTCACACAGAGGTAGCACGTAGGAGCAGAGTGAACAACAAGGGGCTATATGAAGCAGGCTCTGTAATATGAGAGTGCAGGCTGCCTCCTGGCTCCCATGAGAGGATGCAATTGTCTTGTTTCAATAATTCTCCAGGCTGGCAGGGAATTGAAACCCATGACTTAGAGACAAGCAGGAACTGTGCCTGGTCCCTTTGATAAGGAAGATTGTTTGACCAGGGGACCTTATCCACCAGAGCAGAGTGGGGAAGGCAACTTGTGGTTAGGCCATCTAAGGCTTCAGGGTTTCACATGTCAAGTCAACACATAATATTGCACTTTTAATTTTAGACCTTATACCACACAAAGTTCAGAGAACCTTTTTCTGTGTTATAAAGGATAAGAACTCTCTGGAGTTTTGCCTGTGCTCAGAAAACTTAGTTGGAAGGAAAATCTTGATCATGCTATTGAAGTATTTAAATACTGTGTTGACTTAAAACTAATAAAAGATGAAACAACTTTAGTTTAGATTAGTCCCAGCTCAACTACAAATTGACTCAGCCTGCACACTTGAGTCCTGACAGGAATAAGGGTATGCTCTTCTCTGAGGCAAAGTTTATCTATTATAGTTCTTTTACACATAATGGTTCTCAAAAATTATGAGACAAATGAAGAAATAAGAAAATGTGACCATAGTCAAGAAAGAAAACATCAGGGGAGCCTGGGTGGCTTAGATGTTTAAGCGTTGGCTCTTCATTTTGGCTCTGGTCAGGATCTCATGGTTCATGGGATTGAGTCCCTCACTGGGCCCCTCTGTGATGAGAGTGTGGAGCCCCCTTAGAATTCTCTCTCTCTCTTTCTGCCTTTCCCCTGCTAATGCTCTCAGTGTCTCTCTCTCAAAATAAATGCATAAGCATTTAAAAAGAAGGAAAACAGCACGAAAAAAGGTTCAGGAAACTCTGAGATATTAGGTGTATTAGAAAGATAATTTAACATAACTCTGACAGAATATGGTAGAGAATGTGGACAACCCATCTGACCACAAAAAGCCTTTCAGCAGAGACAAAACTATTAAAAAAATTAAATGGAAATGTTGTATACAAAAAGTATGAGATCAGAAATAACTCATTTGATAAACTTAATAGCACAGTGGAAGTATCAAAGAAAAGAAAACAATCAGCTAATTTGAAGACAGGTAAAAAAAAATATCCAATGGAAACACAAAAAAGATAAGTGTGTAGAGAACAGGAAGGAACTATGTCTAAGGTCTGTAGGACATCTTCATACAGTATGACATACATATAATCTGATTAAATAAAGATGAAAATAAAGGAGAAATATTAGGACAACAAATAAATTTTTAAAGATAATAGATAAAAATTTTCCAAAATTAATAAAACACATCAATACAAACACTCAAGAAGTTGCGAAAATCCCAAGAAGGAAATTATGCCTGGGAATATTGCAGTAAAATCCTGAGACACCTAAATAAAAAAAATATTGAAACCATTCCATAATTAATAAAAACAATTGTATTATATAAAGGGTACAACAAAAAAGGCTGACTTTTCATTACAGTTAATGCAAGATGACAATAAAATGACAGTTTTAAAGTATTCAAAAGAAAAACTGACCTGTTAATTTAGAATTATATATCTGGTAAAAATATCTTTCATAATAAAGGGGAAATAAAGACATCTTCATTAGCCAAAACTTGAAAGAATTTGTCTCCAGAAGACCTGCATGCCAGTCTACTGACAATTTAAATTAAATGGATACATTCCTTTAAAAAAATTACTAAAGGTGATAGAAAGAGCCATAGAAAATCAAAATCTAAAAAGCCTCATTCATAATGAAAACTTTTCAATAAAGAAAATTCCAGGCACAAATGGCTTCTCTAACAAATTCTAACAAAAATTTAAGGAATAAATATCACAAGTATTTGTGAACTTTTATCCAAAAAAAAAATAGAAGAAGAAATAATATATCCCTATTCAATTTATGAGGCCAGAAAAATATGAATATCAAATATTACAAAACTGAATATTTCAAGAAAAATAAAACCACAGACCAATATCCTTCACAGATATGAAAACAAATACTCTTAACTAAACAGCACTATGTATATCAGATAGATAGATAGATAGATAGATAGATAGATAGATAGATAGATATAGGCTAATATATCATGACCACAAGGGGGTTATTCTAAGAATTCAAGGTTAGTTTACGTTTGGAAATCAAGCAATGTAATTCACCATATTAGCAAAAGAAAATAAATTAATGTTTAAAAAGTATGTGTATGTTTCTAAATAGGTACAGCAAAAGCACTGGAAAAAATTAAATACTGGTTTATATTAAAATCCCTCTGCACACTAGAAATACAAAAGCATCAACAAAAAGTGTACTGATAATATCTTTATTAATCATGGAAGATTAAATGCTTGTCCCTTAATATAAAGAACAAGCAAAAATGTTTGCTCTTACAACTTCTGTTCACTATTGTGTTGGAAGTCTTAGACATTGCAACCAGGTAAAGAAAAGAAACAACAAGCAGAGTGATTGGAAAGGAAAAAGTAAAATGCTATTATACAGAAATAGCATAACTATGCACCGAGAAACTCTTTGTCATCTTCAAAAGTAAAACAACAACAACAATAACAACCTACTAATTAGGCAAGTTCACCATATAATGAATCTAAAATAGTGACACAAATTTTAAAAAGAACTAAATTGAATTGCTCACACTGAGTTTAAGATTTAATCTACAGTAGTCAGAAGAGTGTAATATTGGTGTTCCAAATAATGTAAGAGAAAGAGAGTTTTCTCTAAAAATAAAACACTTAAAGAGTGAGTCCAGAAATCAACCCACACTGATTTTGAACAAAAGCACTGTCAATTCAATGGTAATAATAAAAGAAATCTTATTAACAAAAGATACTGGAGCAATAACTATGTAATTTTTAAAAGTAAACCTTCATGTCTAGTGCACTCTAAACTTAAAATTAATTTAATATGGATCATAGACTAAATACTAAATAAAAACTAAATCATTACCTTCAAGTAGCAAACATAGAATAGCTTTATGATCTTAAAAATGATTTCTTTGATGGAGCACAGAAAGCCTGCACCATAATAAAAGGTGATGCATTGAACTCCTTCGAAATTGAAAACTTCAGCTGTTCAAAGGACACAATTAAGGAAAGTGAATAGCAAGTTCTACATTGGAGAAAAATTAGGAATTTAGATACTAGGACAAATTATCCATCAAGAATATAAAATAAATTTCTATAAATTGATAATAAAAAAGACAAATAATCCAATTAATAAATAAGCAAACGCCTTTTGTAAAGACACGTAACAAAGAAGATATACAAATGGCCCGTATACACATGAGAAGATATCCAACATATTCTTTTATCAGAGTAAAGCAAACTAATTAAAGTTATAATTAAATAACATTTCTAGGCCTTTAGAGAACTAAAACCAAAACACCTCACAACACTAAATGCTAGAAGGGAGTAAGGTAATGAAAGTTCTCATCTATTGCCAGTAGAAATGTAAAATGGAGTGGGTGGCTCAGTAGGTTAAGCTCCAACTTCCGCTCAGGTCATGATTTGCGGTCTGTGAGTTTAAATCCCCAATGGACTCTGTGCTTACAGCTCAGAGCCTGGAACCTGCTTCAGATTCTGTGTCTCCCTCTCTCTCTGCCCCTCACTCACTCACACTCAGACTCTCTCTGTCTCTCAAAAATGAATAAACATTTTTAAAAAAGAAGAAATGTAAAATGGTACCAGCACTTTAGAGAACTGAGTGGTAGTTATAAAGTTGAAAGTAATGCATCTCACCCTTGACAAAGGAATTTTACATGGACATATTTACTCAAGAGAAATAAAAACATGTCCACAGGGGCACCTGGGTGGCTCAGTAGGTTAAGTGTCTGACTTTGGCTCAAGTCATGATCTCACCATACATGAGTTCAAGCCCCACATCAGGCTCTGTGTCAAAAGCTCAGAGTCTGGAGCCTGCTTCAGATTCTGTCTCTCTCAAATAAATAACATTTTTAAAAAGCATGTTCACACAACTACTTGTACAAGATGATTTAGAAAAGCCTAGGAGTGCCTGGATGGCTCAGTCAGATAAGCATCCGATTTCAGCTGAGGTCATGATCTCGTAGTTCGTGGGTTTGAGCCATGCATCGGGTTCTGTGCTGGCAGCTCAGAGCCTGAAGCCTGTTTCAGATTCTGTGACTTCCTCTCTCTCTGCCCCTCCCCTGCTCATGCTTGGTCTCTCTCTGTCTCAAAAATAAATAAAACTATATAAAAAAATTTAGAAAAACCTTATTCATAGTAGAAGCCCCAAATTGGAAACAACCCAAATGTCCATTAAGAGAAGAAGATATAAATGAAGAGTGAAATGTCCATACAATGAAATACAATTATATGATAAAAAGAATAAAATGAATATATATATATGTAATAACATGAATGAATATCAAAACTAACATGTCGAGTGAGAGATTTGAAACAAAAAAGAATGCCTATGTTACAGATCTCTATGTATATGAAGTCGACGAACAGGAAATACTAGTTTATGGTGGTAGAAATCAGAAAGTAGTTTCCTCTGGGAGTAGGAGGATTTTTTAAATTTTTTTTTTTCTGAGGAGGGGCAGAGAGAGAGGGAGACACAGAATCCTTAGCAGGCTCCAGGTTCAGAGCTGTCAGCACAGAGCCTGACACTGGGCTCATGAACAATGAGATCATGACCTGAGCCACAGTCTGGTGCGAAATAGACTGAGCCATCCAGGTGCCCCATGGGAGTAGGAGGATTTATTGCAGTGGCCATGAAAGATCTTTTTGGGATAATGTAAATAATTTTACATTTTGCTTTGGGTTGTGGGTTTTGAATATATGCAATTGGCAAAATCATTGAATTGAACACTTATGAGCTAAACATTTTATTGTATGTCATTTACACACTAATTTTTTAACTGTGAGAAAAGATTTTAATAAGCTTGGAATCAAGAATGTTTGCCCCTTTCGAGCAGTAAGTTGATCTTTCTTAAATCAAGTGTACAATCTTTCCTTTTCCAAATACAACAAATCTAATTCTTCCATTCATCTGTAGAGCAGAGATGATCTCCAGGGCAGAAACTCAACTTAAGTTGGCTTGATATTTACCAAAAATTTAATACACCTGGAACATGAAATGGAGGAAAAGAATACTGTGGGACACTAAGAAACTTCACTGTTAGAATCAGCACTAAAATTTAGGGTTTCTAAACCAAGTCAGTAGTCTTTGTATACTTAACTCTGTCTTTATAATATAGTTTCTTTAAAACCACCCAATCCCAGTTCAATTTAAAGCTTAGAAGATTTGTTCTAATTTTATTAATGGGGGAAAATGTTAAACTACTGTTTCGACAGCAAATATATTTACACATATAGATACACACATATATGCATTTACATATGTCTATATATTTAGGTATCTACATCTATCTCTATCTACCTATTTATATATTTACACCAACACCAAAATATTGCTAAAAATGGTTCAATATCAAGAATACTATATTGAGTTGAATAGCAATCCAACAATTATTTTTTTTTTACCATGAGAAAACACAATTAAGGTAGGAAAATAAAAAGCCAATAATATTTCCCCAGTTTATGGAATTAAATAAGTATGGTCCTTCTACTAACTGTCATTATCATATTTAGATGTCCTCAAAATATGAAAGTAATCTTTTGGCAAGAGTTACTTTTCTTAAGCCTCAGAAAAATGGTTAATATAACACCCTAATTTAAATAAACATAGCTTAAATTTAGAGATATATCAGCTGCTGACAAACTCTCATTAGTAATAAATTTAGGAAATGGCCAGATGTCATAAACAAAAGTTATAATCAGAACAAAAATAGCTCACAAAACACTTCACTTTCATCTGAAGTATTCTTAGTAACTGTGATTTTAACTTATTATACCCTATCCCTTCATTAGTTGTATCATTATTGTTCAGTTTTCAGAAGCTAAATTATAAATCAAAAGGTAGCCTTGTGGAAATGGATTCAGTATATAATTAGCAATAATACATCGATAGATTGAAGAAGGTGTACAATACTTAAGTACGTAGGCATATGAATCAATGCTAAATATACCATTAATAGAGTTGTAGTAACAGGACTAATTATAATGACATCTTACATTCACGCTGGGCAACTTTAACAAACACAAAACACCTTTCATTCCTTTCTCAGGCCTTCATTAAAAACAAAAAGGAAAAAAAAGACATATGATCTATTCTTATCATTCACACAAAATGAGAACACTTGCTTTCACAGTTAGAAGAACTTATTTTAACAAACTAAGTATACTCAACATTAATTCTCAAATTTTGGAGATTTTGTATGTCATGACTAGAAACAGCCACATTCCCTTGGAGTCCTTTAATACCTTAGAATAAGCAGTTCCTAAATTTAAGAAATGTTTTAGAAATGTGTTCACTTCAAATTTACAGGTGACATTTTAAATTTTACTTTAAGTATTTAAGTATGTATTTAAGTATCTATTTGCCAGATTAGAATTTAAGGTCAATTTAAATTTAACTAGACGCTAGCAACACACCAATAAAATTAAGAAATTACCTCCATCAGCAGTTATAGTTTGTTGCTTCTCTTACTTTATGCAAATCTGTGTATCCCTGGTTAAATTAGAGAAGCAGAAAAGGAAAATATGTGCTCAAAACATTCTGATGAATACAGGCAAAGAAATTCTCCGGATTTTCACTGAAAAAGCCAACAAATAAACTTTTATCAGTGCTTCTGCCTTTAGTTTTATCAGTGCTTCTGCTGCCAAATCCCAGTAGATAATAATCTCTATTCTGAGTACATCTACCCTAATACAGTTTTTCTCATATTTCCATTGACCGCTTTCTCATGAATTATTTTAAGGAGGGCAGCATGGCAAATGGCTTCAGGTTTGAACCTGAGATCTTTTTTTTTCTCATCCCTGCTCTGTCACCTACCACTGGTATGGTTTTAAGGCTGTCTCTCGATCTTGCCAAGCTTCAGTTATCACCTCTGTGTTCTTCCTCCAAAGATTACATGGTTTAGTGCATATGAGACCACTTTATACAATGTAAAGTAACATATTGGTAAAAGTTGGAATCTTTTTATCTCAAGAAACCAGAGCTATACTTTACCATCCATACTTAATTTCCATTACATTCTTCTCCCCTTGCCAGGGCAATAGTCTGGACCCACCTACCCTTGAATGTCTTTAATCCTTATTCTTACTCTAAGCACTGGAAAGCCTTCTGTGTGCCCACCCTGTTCCAGAAATTCTCACTGGACAGATAATAACAGTTGCTGGATTTTCCCTTCTGAGGCCAATAGAAGGAGAGATTGGCACTGATTTTCCTTCTGCTAATAATTATAATACCTGTTAGCTCACCATGTATTGAATCTGTGCTAAGCATTGCATTAAGTGGCACATAAACAATATTAATCGTATTTAATTTCTCTAACAATCTGTGATATTATGACTCACAATCCCTATTTTACCAAGAAATCAAATGACTGACAGGTATAGTAGCTGAAAATGACACAACTGCCATTTGAATCCAGGCCCTTTAAGTCTGCGGCTTAAACTAAACCCTCGCCCTCAGGTTAACCCAATCTCATACATTAATTTAGATTCTTAATTTTTGTTAACAATGGAAGCCAACTTCTGAAACTGGTGGAAACAGCAAACACAGAGCCTGGTTTCAAAAGAGAGCAGCCGTGTTTGCAAACCCACCTATTGTCTTCGCCTGTGGCTTCTATCTCAATCTGCAACATTAAAGCAGCAACATGCTGCGTCCAAAAAAGTAACAGTTTCTCAAAGCAAAGTCTGTTGATTTAGTAGATGATTCAGTCAGTCAACTGCAAGAGTAGCTGAACAACTGGCTGGGCCATGAGCAATAATAACATTGCAACAGTTTTCAGTATAATGCTTTTCTTAAGGCTGTTTTCATAAATATTGCTAAATTCTGCCAGAAGATTTTCTCTACCCACATCACTACTGGATAATGATGTGTCACACATTTTAAAGGAAAATAAATGCTTTAAAATTCTTCTTCATTGTATGTTACACAAAGTGCTAACACTAGTAATGCTCCAAATAGACCTGTAATCTCACTAGAAGCAACAATAGCAAACTTCTGTGTCTTAATTTCTTTTTTCTTTCAAGTAACATGTTAATTTAAAAAAAGCATTGGTCGTTCTTACCTTAATTTCCTTTGCACATGGGTTTATACTAGATGCTAATATGTGGAAACTTCTGCTGGCCTCTCTTCAGGCTGTCTCCGAATATTCACTTATTTTCAGAAGCAGAGAAACAGGAGCTTAAGAGGGGCAGGGGGAAAAGCACCCTTACAATGGCCTTGCCATTATTCTCTCTGTGAATGCCTAGCAATAGAAGCCCAGAGACCAAGAAACTAAGATGCCTGAGGGCACTGACCCCAGCCCGCCTCGTGTCCTTTCACTGTGGCATTTGATCCTAGAGCCTTACTAAAAAGTGTTATCCAAGCTGAAGTTTTAGTCACCATTGTGATTAGTGTGTTCCAAATAATGCAAGGCTAAGAGACTTTTCTCAAACTTCTTGAGAGCAACATATTTTGTTAATTAGTAATATTTAAGCCTGCATGAAAACAGGCATGATATGGAAAGCATAGCTATTAAGGTTTAAACTTTTAATTTAGAAACAAGAATTCCATTTAGAATCCCATTTAGAAACAAGAAAAATAATAAAGGAAACTAGGATAAACTGCTCTAGCTTTTTTGACTAACACCATTATTGCTGCCCTGGGCTGCGTTCCTGAGTGCATTTCATAGCCACACCTCACTGATAAATCTAATGCTAGAGCATTCTATAGTGTCTTACACAGCTCCTGTAAGTGGGTGGAAAGTGAGTTTTTAGGAGTCTGCATCTCAGACAAAGCTTTCTAGGACAGAGAAATTTCAGTCAGCTGAATCCCTTAACTCAGCTTCTGCCTGTTTCAGCCTTTGTTACCTTTCTTCTGTTGAGTAAGCAGATCTTCCTCTGCGAGCTGGTGGGAGAGCCTGTGCTTTGTCACCTTTTATGTCCTTTGGGACCAGTCTTGCACAGGATAGGTGATCTATAAATACATAGTGCCCGCCTCGTAGCTAGAAGTAGTGGAAGCTTTGACATAAGTTTGAGTTCTTCCTTATCTATAATGTACTCCCATCGAGATTTTTCTCTCCAAGAAGCTGAAACTCCCCAACTAAGAGCATTGTTTGTTGCTGAAAAACCATCTCCAGATTTTAGCACATTCAGATATCTATGTGTGAAACATTTGGAAAGTTTAGATGCACATGGGTGGAAGTTTCATTGTCACTACATTTCAGTGAGTTATTAGTGTCTGCTTTTGAGGGACTATATATATATATATATATATATATATATATATATCCATTCAGGGAAAAAAAAAAACTGGAACACAGTGGGTTTTTTGTTTGTTTGTTTTGTGTTGTTTGAAGCCAGTATTCCATTAGCTACCTAGCTTTTAGGAACTAGGTAGAATCTCTCAAATGAAGTAATTCTTTTTTTTTTTTTTTGTTTTTAATGTTCATTTATTTTTGAGAGAGAGCAAGAGAGCTGGGGAGGGGCAGGGAGAGAGGGAGACACAGAATCTGAAGAGACTCTGGGCTCTAAGCTGTCAGCACAGAGGCTGATGCAGGGCTTGAACTGCGAGATCATGACCTGAGGTGAAGTTGGGCCCTTAACCAACTGAGCCACCCAGGTGCCCTTCATGTGAAGTAATCCAAAATTTGATCACCAAATTCTATAAAAATTCAAAGTCTTGAAGAGCATTGCATCCAGCCCTCCTCTGTGCTCCACCACACTGCTCTATTTAGAGCCTGGGTAGAAAACTACCGAATTGCTTTATAAATATATTTTCCCATCACAAATAGAATGAATTACATAATGAGTCATAGGTCAATAAAAATATGTTTGCTTTGACACTAATGTCTGCCTTAGACATTACATTGTAAAATTAAAACTTATGCCCGGATGCACATAATTCCACATAAAATTGAAAAAGATGAAAAGGCTTTTGAAACAATAATTGTTTGTTATGAGAAAAATATGAAATGATTTTCAACAGAAAATATTGTATGGCCACGACGAACAGCATTGGGCATGACAAAACTGAGATTCTACTTTTCTAATTATTCTAGCAAAATTAGGATCTTATTCAAATGTTTTAAAAATATGAAAACAATATTTTTACATAATTTAGTATACAGCATATTATATACAATGTCTATGTAGTATTATGTATGTACTATATCATATCTATATACATGTATCCAAACATAATCTACATGCATAGCATATAGAATATATATAATTTAGTGTTTTATATAGTGTATATATATTACATATATTATATTATACATATATATGTATAATTTAGTGTAATAATATATAGTGTATATATATTATTTACATATATATGGGGGGAGAGTATGTGTGTGTTTGTATATATAGCCCAAATCATTCTAATATAAGGTAAAGAAATAAGCATTTTGAAGAGTCAAAGGAAGATAAAGAGACATGGGAGTCATTCAGAGGTTACTTTTCATCCATTTATTTTCATAAACTTATGTGCATGTTTATATATGTATGGAGAGAGAGAGACAGAGAATCTCTTTGTAGAAAAGTAACTGGCAAGTCAATTTTTTTTCTTTGTATCTCATCACTGTATCTCTAGAATGTGACACATTTATGTGTTTATTAAAGAATTCTTGAAAGCAGTTTTCAAAAGTAATGTCAAGTTTTCTGAACTTTCTTAATCCCCAAATATCACTTTCTCTACAGCAGCCAGAGGTAATTGATGTAAAATTTTAATCAGATACGTACATTCCGTGTGTGTAAAATTCTTGTCTTTCCCATTATGCCTAAAACATAACTAAGATTCTCAGATGCTAATGATCTTACCACTTCAATCTCATCTGACACCACTCCCTTCTCTGCTTACTATGTCGCTGTCACGCTGATGTTCCTTCAGTTCTCAAACTTGTCACACTGTCATTGAACACTTGAGGCCCCTTGCCTACAAATCTGTCTTCCCAGGCTTCCCAAGGCTGCTTTCTTTTCATCATTAATTCTCAAATTATATAGCTCCTTCGTCCCTACAAGTATTTCCTTCAATAATGTATTTTACAATTAGTTGCTCATTGACTGTTCATTTCCTCCCTACCACGTAACACAATTAGTGGTTATTTCACTGATTTTTTTCTTTCTTAAAAATTTTTAAATGTTTATTCATTTCTGAGAGAGAGAGTGAGAGTGAGAATGAGAGAGAGAGAGAGAGAGAGAGAGAGAGAGAGACAGAGAGACAGAGAACATGAACAGGGAAGAGGCAGAGAAGGAAACACAAAATCCGAAACAGGCTCCAGTCTCTGAGCTGTCAGCACAGAGCCTGACCCCGGGCTTGAATCCATGAATCATGAGATCACAAGCCAAAGTCAGATTCTCAACTGACTAAGCCACCCAGATGCCCCTCCACTTATCTATTTATTTTTAATCATCCTAGCCCAAATGAGTCACTAAAGTCCATGATGGCAAAGGAACATGTTAATCACATTCTGTTGTTTTATCTCATTGCCTAGCACAGTATCTAACATACAGTAGGTTCTAAATAAGAATTGAAATTGAGGGGCACCAGGGTGGCTCAGTCAGTGAGTGTCCAACTCTTAATTTTGGCTCAGGTCATGATCCCAGTGTTGTAGATTCGAGCTCCGTGTCAGGCTCTGTGCTGAGTATGGAGCCTGCTTAAGATTCTCTCTCTCCATCTACCCCACTCCCCTGCTTATGCTGTCTTTCTCAGGAGAGAGAGAGAGAGAGAATTAAAATTGAGTGAATGAAAAGTAACTTCTGAATACCCATAGCTCTTTATTTGTATTTCTCTTTAAACACTTAATCCTTTCTACTTGTTTTAGAGCTATTTGGAATATAACTGGAATATAAAGTCCTCATGTGTCCAGGGCAAGACATGCTTTTTATTTCCTTTTTTTATTATCTATAGCACAGATCTCAGTCTGCCTGTGGTAGATGATGCAGTATGCTACCCAGGTTCTTCTCCAGGAGTAAAGAATTCATTCCCCCAACTGCTGGAAGACAGCCCACAACTTTCTTCGGGAATTATCTCAGCCTTGTTCAGTGTCATACCTCCTTCTGGCAGTAGCCTGCAAAAAATGACCAGAGTTGAAATATGAAGACTCAGCTTCCTCAATCTGACTAGGGATACTTCTGAAAGGGCTTCACTTAGATCTTCACTGGGACTGAAAAGCAGCTCACCTTGTCTCTCAACCCACAACCACTGCCTCAAGCTTATGTAACTGTTGAATTTAGTAACACTGCCTAATAAACTTCCTCAGAGGTAATCTCCATCTCGTAATCTGTTTCCCAGAGAACTTGAACTGCATCATCTACAAATATTTATTTCTCCCTTTTCCGTAGTAATAGAGACGCCTTAATTTTAGCTGAATGAGAGCCACATGTCCTAGTATCTCCTGCAGCCAGTTGTGGTCACGTGACTAAGTGTGTGGGTTATAGCAGAAACTGTGTGTCCCCCTGCCAGAAAACGTCCTTTAAAATTGCATTTGCATCTTTCTTTGCCCCTTCCTCCTTCTTACTGCATGGCATATCTGGAGTTAGCTTGAATCCTGAGAATAACTTGGAATCAAAATTCATACAGGGCATAGCATTAAGATGGAGGAGTCTGGGTCCTGGGCATGGTGATCTATCACTCGGTTGCTGGACTGACCATGTCCAGACTGCCTGCATAGAGAGAAAAGTAAACTTCTATCCAGTTTAAGCCATGGGGATTTAGTGGGGATTTCCAGTGATTGGCATCAAACACAAATGCTAACTAACCTAGTACATGACACAGAGCTTCAAGCATTGTTTTGAAATTTGAATCAATAGGAGTGCCTGAGTAGTTCAGTCAGTTAAGCGGCTGATTCTTAATTTCAGCTCACGTCATGGTCTTGTGGTTTGTGATTTTGAGCCCTCCACTGGGCTCTGTGCTCACAGCGTGGAGCCTGCTTGGGATTCTTTCGTCTTTCTTTCTCTCTCTCTCTCTCTCTCTGCCCCTCCCCCACTCATGCTAGCTCTCTCTCTCTCAAAAATAAATAAATGTTAAATATATATAAAGAAAATTGAATCAATAAATGAATAATTACAGGAAAGTTAACATTTTAGGCAAATGTTCACTGTGAATGTGAATAAGAGATAATGGGAACAGAAGAAGGCAAAGATACTTTAACAATGGGACTCGTTTCTTGAATGGCAGCTTAACAATTTATATTTGAAGGCAGAAAAAAAAGAAATACAAGATGTTATGCTCTAGTTTAAATCACCTTGAATAAGACTATAAAAAATGTATTCTCTTCCCACTGCCCCAATTTCCCTCTTTGCTTGAATCTTTACTATAAACACGATTTTATATCTTCTAAGATATATTTGGTAAGGTCTAAAAAATAGGGTATTTTATACAATCCTCTAAGAGCAATACTATTAAAATGATCCAATTTCAAAGGGAATAAATCCTGCTACAAAAGTTGACATTCTCTCTGCACTTGGTGAAAAACAATTGGTTCCTAAGAAAATAGTGTGCTAAGAATATATAATTCAAATTTAACTTCTCATCTGACAATAGAAGAAAAACAAAATATGATACTACAACATAGTTTTATTTATATTAGAAATTTCATTGTGGTAAAATACATCATTGTACAGGGGAGAAAAATAGTCCTGTGTGTTGACTCTGGAGCTGGAAAGATAATGACATTGGTATAACCCATATTTTCAACTTTGTGTCTCCAAACTCTCTCCAATGGAAAACCATATGATACCTTACATTTAAAGCATATCTGTGAAGGTGAAAAACAATTCCACTTATGGGAAGTTGATGTCATTACACTCAAAGTCAGTCAGAGATAAATCTACATTATGAAAAGTTTACATGGTGGCTTGAATATGTCAGAATTCTCATATCTCCTCTCCCTCATACTTGGAGGACACGGGAAAGTTTATCATCAGTCAGCATACAACTTTTGGAAAAGGAGAGGAGGGTTAATTAAAGTTGTCTCCTTTGTTCAATTCAGGTCAATAATGTACACTGGAAGATGACACAAAATCATATTTTTCTGGTATTTGATAAATGGGGTCATCAGCATCAAATCATTTTCTACATTCTCTACACCACGTGGTTTGCTATTGAAGGGTATTTAATGAAGGAAGGCCAAACTCAACATATACACGAAGAAAAAGAGGGATGCTATCATTGATTTTGAACTAAAAGGGGAGAGAAACTTTTAAGTTTTATAAAAATGTATGCATAAGTTTGAGGAAAATATATTAAGGGAAAACTGAAGGCTTTGTAAAAATCCTGCTAAGTGTTTATATGACCTAAATCAAATGTTGCTTTGTAAATGCATTGCAATAATGTTGGAATGAAGACCTAACATTTCTAATTGTAATATGTGATGTAAGTGCTTATTTGAAAGGACACTGGGCTTCCACTTATCCCTGCTGGAGCCATTTTCATTTTCTGTGATGTTATCACCTGGGCTGGTTTTTAAAATTTTCTTTTCTGTAGTAATTTCATGTAAAGTTAAAATGTATCTAAGTTATGTGTATGTATGCTAAGTCTTCTGTGACTAACAAAAAATAATAAAACAACAGATCTATGATTTATGTGATAGCTGAATAGATTAGTTATATTAGTAATAATAATAATAATGCATTATTTTTGAGCAACTTCATTCAACGTCACATATAGTATAGAATTCAGGATGCTTGTAATTATAATCAATATCTTAATTCTCTAATTTAATACTCAAATATTTTAATAATAAGATGATTCCAGGTGAGACTACATGCACAGTAAAATTGTCATTACTTTTTAGGAAGTGCTATTGTGTTTGGATATTAGTTCAAACCAATTTCAAAAGGACATTTTGAAAAATCAGGGAAATTTGGTTATGAACTGAGTGTTAGATGAACAGGAATAATCTGATATAGTTATATGTGATAATGGCTTTGTAGTTACATAAGAATATGGCTCTGTTTTTAGAAATGCAGGCTAAAGTATTGGGGTAAAATGAGTAGATCTGGAATTGCTTTAAAATATTTCAGAAAAGGAGAAAAAGAATAAAAAACACAATTTTATCAAAATATCTTTTTGGGTATAGGATATATGGGAAATTATATTATTATTTTCTCTTTTTTGAATACATTTTTAAAAGGAAGACTGAGTGAAAAAACAATGAAAAATTGATGGCTTGAAAGTAGATAAAAAAAAGAAATATCCTGATAGTTTTGAAAATAGCATCTATTTTGCTTATTTACATTACTGCTCTTGCAGAAAGTGATTTAAACCAAAGAATCCTTCCTTAGGGATTTGAGTTCTGTGTCATTGTCGCTAGACCACTTGATTACCTTCATAGAATGGCATATATGGCCACGCAGCTATGCCCCAAACACATCTGACCACGACTCTACCCTTGCTCACTGTGAGCAGCACACTGGCCTCTTTGGATGGTTTTACCACAAGACCTTTGCACAAGCTGTTTCTTCAGTCAGGAACACACTTCTCCAGGTATCCACATGCTCCCTCTTTTCTTTAGGTCCTTCCTTAATTGTCTCATTGAGGCTTTACCTGATTATTTTATTTATTCATTTATTTTTAAGATTGAGGTACCCTTGACAAATAAATTTGTAAGATACTTAAAGTGCATAACATAATGATTTAAGAGATGTATATGCCGTGAATGGATTCCTTCCATCTAGTTAATTAACACATATATCATCTCACATATTTACCTTTTCATGTGTGAGGGAGATTTCAGTCCCATTCTTTAGCAAATTATGCAATACAGTGTTATTTATAGTCACATTACATTAGATCTGATTATTTTCCTTAAAACAGTAACACCCACCTGCCATGTCCCAATATTCTGTATCTGCTTTGTTTTCTCTTCTATAGCTCTTATTATTTTATCATATAGTCTACAATAAACGTATAACTTTTTATGTTGCCTGATCATCCTCCACAGCACTGTAAACTCCACGAAGGCAGAATTTTGTTCCTGCTGTAGTCACTACAGTATTTCAAGTACTTGCTAAATAAATTAATGGGGCAGATTTTGACGAGAGAAGAGTAGAGATACAGCAATTGTTAAGTTTTCATCTGTGGTTGCTAGGCAAGCCTTTAGGGAATGGGAGAGAGCATTGAAGGAAGGAGAGCAGTGCTGCAAATGTGGTTCACCTCAAATGGGCCAAGAAGCACAGAAACAATCTCCTTGTTCACAAATACCTCAGACAACATTCCACACCATAAGATTCCATTAGAGTCAAAAGTTATGTTTTAAAATACAAGCTCTTTGGAGAGCTAAATCTTTTATTTTTTCATACTTAATGATGAATTTCCTAGATAAGATCTAAGTACAGTGATAATCAAGAAATGATGAATGATGAAGTCATTTGGAACATATACCAGACAGAATGGAACATTTTAAACATGGGGACCTGTGGGAAGCAGAGAATAAAGTGGAAATGGGATCCCAAGTATGTAAAGTACTGGCACTTTAATCAATTTTATTTTATTATTTTTAATCAATTTTATTTTATCTATAAATGTAACCTATAAATATGACATATAAGATAATTATACATTATGTATGTTATATATAGCATAATAATATATTTATTGTGAGAAAAATACATATAATACCTATAAATATATATATATAAATTTTTAAAACAAAATGCTATGTTAAGAAACTGATAGCTTAAAAATACTTTGAAATCTGAAATCATATCAACAAAACTAAAAGACAATGCATGGAATGGGAAAAGATATTTGCAAATGACATATCTAATAAAGGGTTAGTATCCAAAGTATATAAAAGCCTTATAAAACTCAACACCAAAACAACTAAATCATCCAATTTAAAAGTGAGCAGAAGATAAGAACAGACATTTCTCCAAAGAAGACATACAAGTGGGCAACAGACACATGAAAAGATGCTTAGCACCACTCATCATCAGGGAATGGCGAAAATCAGCAACAATTGGAGTTGGCGAAGATGTGCAGAAAAAGGAACCCTGATGCACTGCTGATGGGAATGCAAACTGATGCAGCCACTCTGAAAAACAGTATGGCGCTTCCTCCAAAAATTAAAAATAGAACTCCCCCTATGCTCCAGCAATCACACTACTGGGTATTTACCCAAAGAATACAAAAACATTAATTCAAAGGGATACATGTGCCTCTACATTTAGAGCAGCATTATTTATAATAGCCTGCCGGGAGCCGCACCAACCTCTCTGGATGACAGTTACAGCAAGGAAATAGCAGTGTTTGCAGCTCCTCCCATGAGTAATGAAAACTGGTATCTCCTTCTACTACTACTGGCTCATGTTGGATATAAGCCTGCTGGTATTGACCAAGCCTCACAATATTCCATATCAGACCCATATTCTGAACACAGATACACCATAAGGAAAAGCATATTTCTGCCTTTGCAAGAGAGATTTTAGATGAAAGCTCTATGGATGATTGTCAAAAGGCTCTTCCTATGGGCCTTGCGGATCCAAGACTTAAGGGGTTAAGAACACAAGAGCTACAATTGAGCCTGGCCCTGAGACAAAGAGCCTATTTCAGGGCAGAACATAAGTTACTACACATATCTTTACTAATTGGTGAAGCATAGCAGTCCCTTCCTCAAGGCCTACTTTCTACAAACACCCTCCCTTACACTGGCAGCTGGGCTGAGGATAGATACGAGTAGCTAAAACATAAACCCAGGTGCAAAGACTGACACATTATGGCCCCCATGGTGCTTGCACATTCAGCATCAAGGTAAAGCCTTGCTCAAGCAATTTAGGAACAAGCCTAATATACATTCTTCCTCTTGTGATTAAAAATTGTCTAGAGGTGTACCCATGCAAAATAAGATAAGTTTGTTAGTACCTTAATCTGGGGGACTGACGTCAAGAATATGGGGAGGTTCTGCAAGAATACTTTTGTAAAGCCTGTTTCTGTACACCTTCCGCTGATCAAAGCATCTTATGACAAATAATTAGCCCCTGTAAAAATTCTGTCTTCTGATGTCATATAGTTGTTGAACCTTAAAATAAAGACACCAAAACCGACAGGACAGAGATGCCTGCCTGGTGATCAGAAAGAATCTTGGGGCTCTCTCATTCTCTTTCACCAACACCGTCCATCCTTCAGGGACCCCTGGATCTGTCGGAGCCAACGCGGCCTCCAACAATAGCCAATATATGGGAGCAAACCAAGTGTCCATTGATTGATGAATGTACAAAGAAGATATGGTATATATATACATACACACACACACGCGCGTGCACACACACAATGGAATATTACTCAGCCACGAAAAAGAAGGAAATCTTGCCATTTACAATGACATGGGTGGAGTTAGAGAATATAATGCAAAGCGAAATAGGTCAGTCGGAAAAATACCATGATTTCACTCCTATGTGAAATTTAAGAAACAAAATAAATGAGCAAAGAGGAGGAAAAAGAGTAAGAGAGAGGAAAGGAGACAAATCAAGAAACAGACCCCAAATTATAGAGAACAAACTGATGGTTACCAGAGGGGAGGGAGTTTGGGGAATGGTTAAATATGTGATAGGGATAAAGGAGCGCACTTGCGATGAACACCCGATGATACATGGAATTGTTGAATCACTGTGCAAGAAAGAGGAGGGTATCCGAAACCAGAGACTTTATCCTGTTTTTAAAGTGTTTTTAAATATATTTAGTAAATTTATTATCACATACTTCAGAGAAATATTCTTTGAAATTCCCTTATTTCGTTATGGTTTTCATATTTTCTAAAATTCCATGTGAATACATGTTTGAATTGTCTTGCACCTAAATGCTGAGACAAAAGTTTCATCACATTTTCATCATATCTGGTCAGGTCCCCATTTCAACAAACATCAGAGCCAAAAACAGATCCTAAGTAAGAGAAGTTTAATAGAAAAAGAATATAGAGGGGAAAGAGAGAAAGCAACAAGATATGGCAAAACTGATAGATGAAGACAATGGTACTCATTTAAAGGATTCTCTTATTTTGATTTGCTAAACTGTTTTTTGCACTAGTTAGCAGTAGGCTTGAGAAAGTAATAGGGACTCAGTTTCCTTAAGTGTAAACTAAAGAGGCTCAAATAATGATCTTTAAAGTTAGTGATGGTAAAATATTTAACCACTGTTTGTGTAGGTGGTGAGGAGGAGGGCTGATTTGTATCATTTGTCAGTTTAAATAGACATTCTTCAAATAGACACTGAATATAAACCAAAGTATTTTAGATTCATGTGTACAATAATTTTGCTGCATGTATGGATCTGCTCTTTGAATCTAGATTGGTTTACCTATATTGGGAGTTAATTTTTTAAGGTAGAATCTAGAGTATGCTTATGTATCCACAAATCTAGAAATATTCTCGAGAACTCCAGGGCATAGAGTCCAAGTTATTTTAATGCCAAGAAAAAAAGGTAAATAAGATTTATTTGCCTTCATGTTTTAATTGAGACATAAACACCATACAATGAATTGCACATACTCGAGGTATATAATTTGGTAAATTTGGCACATGTGTGTAGCCATGAAACCATCACTTTAATCAAGATGATGAATGTATCTATCATTCCCAAAACTTTCTACACACCCTTTGCAATTCCTCACTCCCACTGTCCCCTACTCCACCTTCATGCAAGCACTGATGGCATTTCTGTCTCTGTAGATGAGCTTGCATTTTCTAGAATTTCATGAGTAAAATTGTACTACAAGCACACTATTACACCTGGCTTCTTGAGCTCAGCATAATTATTTTTTCTAATTATCCATGTTGTTGCATGTATCAATAGTTCATTTGTTTTTATTGCTAAGTAGAGTGTTATTCTCTGCATGTACTCCAATTCGTTTATCTATTTATCTGTTAATATATACATGGATTTTTTTCAAGTTTTTTGGCTACTAAAAACCAGACTGTTATGAATATTCATATATAAGTCTTTGTATGGACATATTCTTTCATTTTCCTTGGGAAAATATCAAGGTATCAAATGGCCGTCTTATGTGATAGGTGTATATTTAACTTTTTAAGAAACTATCTATTTTCCATAATGGTTGCATCATTTTATATTTTCATCAAAGTGTATGAGAATTCTAGTTGCTCCACATTATTGACCATACTTGATTTGGCAGCTTTTTAAAATTCTAGACATCGTTACATATCAAAAAAAGAAAAATACTTAAAATCTTTAAATATACTTGTAGATTTATTTCTTTAAAAGTTCTACATGAGTTTGTTTAATTTAGCTTATTTATTAAATTTTTAAGAAATATTTACTTATTTTTGAGTGTGAGCAGAGAAGGGGCAGAGAGAGGGGGAGACAGTATGTGAAGCAGGCTCCATGCTCTGAGCTGTCAGCACAGAGCCCAATGCAGAGATCGAACTCACGAACCCTGAGATCATGACCTGACCCAAAGTTCGACACTTAACTGGCTGAGCCACCCAGGCACCCCATTTACCTTTTTAAATAAAATGTTTGTCTGCTTTTGGTATCAGAATAATGGTGGCCTCACACAATGAGTTAGAAAGTATTCACATATCTTCAATGTTCTGGATAATTTTGTGTAGCATGAATATTATTTCTTCCTTAAGTAATTGGATGCTTAAGTGAAGCTATCTGTGTCTGGGATTCCTTGTGGGAAGATTTTAATCTATAATTTTAGTTCAATTTCTTTAATTAATACAGAGAAATTCAGATTATCTACTGATCTAATTTCTTCTTGAGTGAGATCTGACAGTTGTTGTCCTTCTAGGAATTCACTTATTTAATCTAAGTTTTGAAATTATTGGTGGTAAGTGGCTCAAAATATTTTCTTATTATCCTTCTTATATCTATAGATTCTGTAGTAATATTTGTTTCATTCCTAAAATTTATTCTTCTATTTTCTACTTTATTGATTTTGCTCTAATCTTTATCATTTCCTTTCCTTTTGCTTATTCTTGATTGTACTTGCACTTATTTTCCTAGTTTTATCTCCTTTTAATATAGGCACTTAGTTCTGGAAATGTCCTTCCTTTATCTATATGTCCCAAATTTTTATATGTCATTTGCTCATTTTCATTCATATAAAGATATCC
The DNA here is from genome assembly GCF_003009895.1 of Hyaena hyaena. Classification (NCBI taxonomy): domain Eukaryota; kingdom Metazoa; phylum Chordata; class Mammalia; order Carnivora; family Hyaenidae; genus Hyaena; species Hyaena hyaena. The sequence continues at coordinate 1,458,385 of NW_024080888.1, forward strand.
CGTTTTGTTTCCTCTTTGACTCATATGTTATTGAGAAGTGTGTTATTTAATTTCCCCACACTTAGGGATTTTCTGGGGAAGCTTTTTGTCATTGATTTATAATTTAATTTTGTTATATTCAGAGAACATTCTCTGTATGAGTTTAATGGTTTTTAAATGTATTGAAACTTGCCTTATGGCTCAGGATATGGTCTATCTTGTTAGATGTTAAATATGCACTTGAAAATGGTGTAGCTCATTTTGGGTGGAGTGTTCTAAAAAGATCAATTTGGTCAAATGTATTGATAACGTTATTTAAGTCCTTTATATCTTAACCGAATGTGTGTCTACCTATCTTATAATTATTGAGGAAAGAGTGTTGAAGTCTATAATTATGGATTTGTCTAATACTCCTTGAATTTCTAAGAGTCTAAGACCCCAGATCTTGCCCTGTGATGTACATGCTTATATAATCCTTGGAGATTTTCCTTGATGAATCTCATTGAATCAGGTAAACCTTTAAAAGGACAAGCATCCAAGTATGATTTGATGTAGGATAGGAATTCTGTGGGAGGAAGGGTCCCTGTTCCTGGCTTTAAAAATGATGGAGTCCATGTGCCAACATTCAGCAAAGAACTGGGGAACTTAGTCCTGTGACCACAAGATAGTGAATTCTGACACAATCCTGTCGCCTTGAATCAGGACACTGACTTCCAGATTAGAACACAGCTCAGCTGACACCTTGATTTCAGCCAACTGAAACTGAACACCATGCCCAGGCTTCGACCTACAGACCTCTGAGACCCACTAGGTGTTTCAAAGTCATTAAATTTGTGGTAATTGGTCATGCACAGGCAGAAAGTTCAAACAGTGCATAAACATTTAAGATTTCTATGTCCTCATAAGCAGTTGGGCCCTTTATTATTATGAAATAAACTTATTTATCATTGGGAATATTCTTTCATCTGAAACCTACTGATGTTAATATAACCACTCTACATTTCTTTTGATAACTGTTAGCATAGAATATCTTTTACCATCCTTTACTTGTAACCTGTGTTTTATATTTAATTTGACTTTACCAGAGATAACATGTAGTTACAGTTTAATCTGATGTTGTCTGTCTTTTAATTGGGATGTTAAGACCTTTACATTGCTGTGATTCATCGTTATATGTGATTATAGTTAGATTTAAATTTGCCACCTTGCTATTTGTCTTCTATTCAACCCATCTATTCCTTTGCCACCACTCCAAATCCCTGACGTTTTTGCCTTTCCTTGACTTCTTTTGAATTAATCAAGTATGTTTTATGATATACTTATGAGTTTTATTTGTTGGGTTACTAGCAATAACTCCATATGATCATTTTAGTTTCTGTAGTGTTACTAGTACCTGTCTAACTTATCCCCACTTCTATTTAAAGGATATTATTTTACTTATACTTAGCATTAAGAATCTCACTAAAGTATTCTTCCTTTTCTGCTCTTCCAGAATTTGTGCTATTTTGCTATAATTTTTCTTCTACATATGTTATAAACTATACATTATGCCATCATTAATTTTTGAATTAATAATTGTCTTTTAAAGAGATTTTAATAATAAGACAAAGAGCCTTTATATTTATTCATGTGGTCACCATCTCTGGTGCTCTTTATTGCTTTGTAGAGGAATGCGTTTTCATCTGTTATCATTTTCCTTCTCCTTGAAGAACTTCCTTGACATTTTCTATAGCACAGGTCTGCTGCTGTTGACTTCTTTCAGCTTTCATATGTCTGACAAAGCCTTATTTCACTATTATTATTATTATTTTACAATTTATTGATACATTATTATTTTTGAAAGATACTTTGGCTGAGTGAGGAATTCTAATAGTCTTTTTCATTCAGTACTGTAAAGATGTTCCTCCAAAGTCTTCTCACTTACATTTTCTGACAAAAAAAAAAAAAAAAGTACTGCTATCCTTATCTTTGTTCTCCTCTACGTAATGTATCTTTTTCTTTGGATGCTTTAAGAGTTTTTCTTTATTACTAGTCTTAAGCGATTTGATGCTGATTTGCACTGTTGTGTTTTTCACATTTCCTGTGCTTGTAGCTCTTGAATCCATGGGTTTAAAGTTTTCACCAAACTAGTGGACCAATGACCATATTTTCTTCCTCCACCTTTGAGGGTTCCAATTACACATACAGTTCAGTTGGCCACAGTCCATTGATGATTTGTTTTTGTTTTTGTTTCTGTTTTTTCACTCCAGGTTTCATCATGGGTAATTTCTATTACTAGGTCTTCAAGGTGATTGATCTTCTTTTGTAATGTCTTATCTGCCATTAATAATCCCATTTCATCTTGGATATTATTTGAACAGGTTTTCTTTCATCTCTTCTACGTCTACACTTACCATATTTAATCTTACTTCTACCTTATTGACCATATGGAAAAGAGTTAAAAGCATTCAACATACTTGCCTCCTAAATCTATCTTCTGTGTCATTTCAGGGTCACTTTTAAATGATTTGTTTTTCTCCTCATTATGTGTTATATTTTCCTTTATCTTTGCATGTTTGGTAAATTTCAATAGTATGCCAGACATTGCAACTTTTTCCTGTTGAGCATTAGATATATTTGTATTGCTTTAAATATTAAGACATTGCTTTAGGGTATGGTTAAATTATTTGGAAATAGTGTGCTCATTTCAATTTTTGCCTTTAATTTTTGTTAGGCAGAACCAAAGGAACATTTAGTTAAGGGCTAGATTTTCTTTTTTGTTTTTTAAGGGCTAGTTTTTCTTGACTACTGTGCCAAGATGACTGTTGGTATTCTGACGCCTTGTACAGTATGTTGTTTTCCACTCTGGGTACCAAGAACAGGCAGTGTTCCTGGCCCCAAGTGATCTCAGGCATTTGTCCCCTCTGCATCTTCTGCATGTTCCTTTTCCTGGACTCAGATTTTTTCCTCATGTGTATATATTCAACAGTACCCAGCCAAATACTTGAGGATGGCCCTCTGCAGAACTCTGCCATTTTCTTTCTGTATAGCTCCTTTCCCACCAGTATTCTGTCCTGTAAGCTCTAGCCACCTTTGCTTTCCCAGTTTCCCAATACTATTCACTAACTTCAAAGAGAACCCACAGCTCTGTTTAGGATCCTTTCCCTGTGCCATGGCCTGGGCACTTTCTGCAGGTAATAATCTGGGGCAACGACAAGGCTTGCCTCAGCTGTTGCTCATGTGTCAGCAATCATTGTTGCCTGATATCCAAAGTCTAGAAATTTAGAAATATAGCATGAATAAAGCACCACATATTTCTATTTTTATTTTTTATTTATTAAAAAATTTTTTACATTTATTTATTTTTGAGGGACAAAGAGTGTGAGTAGAGGAGGGGCAGAGAGAGAATGAGACACAGAATTTGAAGCAGGCTCCAGGCTCCCAGCTGTCAGCACAGAGCCCAACGTGGGGCTGGAACTCACACACTGAGATCATAACATGAGCCGAAGTCGGACGTTTAATTGACTGAGCCACCCAGTCGCCCCTCTCTCTTTTTAATGTATTGATAGCACAGGATAAAATGACCTTAAACTGTCTTTTTTCTTGAAACCTAACAAAAAAGAAATTGTAGCTTTAAAGCACATGAAATTTTGTTTCAAAACAGCAGATGGCAGTATCAAATTCTAGATTCACCTTGGAATTTTTTTTTCTTAAACTTTTTTTTAACTCCTAATGCTTGGCTTAACGTCAGAAATACAATTAGCTTTAATTCAGGAAATACAGTTTTATAGGCATTAATTCCTGGGGGAAAAAAGGTTTGCAGTATCTAGAACAAAATACTGGGTGGTTTTATTTTTTCAGAATTAATATCTAACCATAGTTAAAAAGCCAGTTGATCAAATTTTAGAGACATTAACATCAAAACAAATGAAATCAAACTCCTAATCCAATTGATTACACTAATACCCCTGGAACACTCCACTTTAAAACTAGGATAATCTCCTCTGAGCATCAGCAGAGATTCAAATGGCCTGTGTGGGAAAAGGCTGAACTTCTTAAAGTCCATTAGAACAAGGTGGCCACTAGCAAGCCCAAGTCCTTGATGGTTCCATAGATTCTAAAGATAAAGTTAAAATTAAGATTTAAAATAAAGTAAAACAATAACATTTGCCAAAATATTCATTTCTTTCCCGTAAGAACTGTAGTCTAGAGTAGAACATATGGGGAAATAGCTGAGGAGAGGGAAGAGAGATGGAGGAATAAATAGTTTCATTCTCACAGAAGAGAGATATTCTAGTCTGGTATAGAAAGAGCAGATTTATTTACTGTAGAATTATGCCATAAACACGAGTTCTTGGTAGAAGAGTTTAGTCAGCGACTTTACCCCAATGACTCCCTTATTCTTATTCTGGTCCACCTTGGAGCTGACAAGGAGGGCCAAGGGTAGAGTCACCAATGTCAAGTGCTCATCTGTTTCTGTGTCTATAATGTTCCGCTTTCAGCAATGCCAGTGATACATCATTCTGTTTTGCCAAGTAGTTTGCTTAGTACAACATTCTGGAAACAGCCTCAAATATTCTCTTGATCCATCATTATCCCATTTCTCTTGCTTATATATATATATTTAAAGGTACTTTTCCTCTCTTTTCTTTATCACTGAAGGGATATATATCTTTTTTTCATCACTTAGCAAAGTATTAATAATTTGGCTTTTTCCATGTTTCCTACCTTAATCTTTTCAACTTCTTATTATGCTTGGTAAAATAGATTGTGGATGTAACTTTTAATTCCATTTAATATATATTTTTTTACTGTTTCAGTATATCTCTGTGTGTGTCACTCAGAGGAGACCCCTGCTCTGATGTATACAGTCACTGTTGTCACTTCTCTACTGAACTTGTATAAATGGTTTGTTCAATTATTTCAACTACACTATAAACAGTGTACATTTGCTCTACTGATTTAGTGACATCAAGAGTAAGATTTAATTGTCTTTATCTATTTTCCTGGGATTAAAAAACAAAAAGACTTAAGTAAATCACTCTCCATTCCTGGTTGTGCAGAACTGGGTTGTTCAGGGTGTTATTATCATGGGATGTCATATGTTTTCAAAAACAAACATACAAATAAACCAAGACAAAACTCAGTGGTGTCTGGAGCTCAGTAAGGACAGGACTGACGTCACTGGCACAGAGGCTGGGGTCCTGTTAACAGTCTGGATTCCACCAGGAAGAGAGCAGAGGAGCAGAAGGAGCAGACTCAAGTGGTCACAGTGACAAATAACTATAGACACAAGTGAAGGAAAATTAGTTTTCTTGAAAAATATACATATATAGTGCCGTCTTTCCTATTTGCACTTTTCATAAAGATGTGGCACATTAGGGTTAGTTTCTATTGCAAAAAAAGAAACCCAGAAAAATGAAAAATAACAATCACTTAAAGAAATAATTTCTCTCTTGTGGAGAAATTCAGAGATAGTCAGGTGCTGGGATGGAAACTCTGTTCCAGAAAGTTCTCAAAGACCAAGGCTACATCTAATCTACTACTCTGCCATCCTCAGTATATGTCCCAAGTCCTCGGGGTCCAAAATTGCAGTAAGAGCTTTCCCTGTTATATCTGTGTTTTAGAAAGAAGAATAAAGTACTATATGAAGAAAAAAAAAAAAAAAGAGAGACAAAAAGCTGTGCAGCAGTTGTCTTTAAAGGAAGGTTCCAGAAACTGTCCTGTAGCACTTGTGCTAACATTTAACTGACCAAAACTTAATCTTATATCCCACCAACCTGCAAAAGATTATAGAAAACATGTGCCTTTCCCGCTTCTATCTGGATGGAGATCCATCATCCCCGAATATTTCTCAACACAGAGATCTATGTAACCACTATCAAAAAGTTAGTGCGGACACAAACCTAGTTCTTTAATTTTGAGTAGAAGTACAAATGCTGTATTAATTGTCTCTCTTTCATTTTTAGTTGTGACAATCAAATCCAAATGAATTTAACTGAAATTAAAATAAAAGAAAACACATTATATTCTGTTGTTATGGTAACTAGGATGGTTGAAATGCACGCATTATTTTCACAGTATAAATGATACATTTCTAACCATGTATTTTAAAATAAATTGCTGTGGGATTTGCCTAACAGCCAGAGTATAAAGGAATATTTGTTTCCTAGTTGGCAAAAATCACAGTTTTGACTAACTCGACACATTTTTTAGCCGTCCTGTAATGCATTTGATATAATTAAATTGTCAACTTGTTTTCACAATGAGTAATGGAAATAAAATTTAAAGGTCTAAACAGAAGAAAATTGAATTTGAATTTATAGATTAAACCACTTAAAATTTTTATTTGCAATTTACTAACTGAATGGATAAACTGATTTCACTGGATATGAACCATCTCAAAGAGAATACGGCCGCTTAAAATGTCACAAAAGATTTAAAGTAGCCTACACATTATGTCCTTAGAGTTGACAAAATTTTAAAGCACATATATTTGGAAAATCAATATTTTGCTTATGACATATACATGTACCAGATGTGCATATGGATACGTGTATATAAAGTTGTCAAAGATAAGGCAAACCTTAAACTTTTGACCACAGTGGTAACTTTCATATTTTAAAAACTTTCAAATGTGCAGTTTTTTGACAGAGGTCCCATGGTTAAATAAAATGTTAACAGTAGAGTGAAAGATATGTAAGAACTCCCTGTACTTTATTGCCCTTTTTGTAAATCTCTTATTATTTCAAAATAAAGACTTTAAAAAAATATTCAGTGTTGAAATGCATTAGAAATGTTTATTCAAAGTTTTACTGGTGTTATGACTAATATATTAATATTACATACAGAAAGACAGAGTGAAAAAATTAATTTGAATATGACTTGTTTTAAGCCAGTCACATTCGATCTTATGGACTTAACCTTGAGCTGGTCCATATCACTTCCCAACTCAGACACACAGTGAGGCTACAGTAAACATGTAAAAGTAAACAGGGGCAGTGTGATATCAAGGATTCACTGTGTCAGGAAATGATAAATTTCCACAACCTCTTAGCCCTTGTGGCAGGCTGCCTTAGAGAAATCATATCTCACATTCATCAACAGTGGTCCCACAGCTTTGAAAGGCAAGGGTGGAAGGAAGTATTTACCTCAGTGATTCATTAAAATGTTGAAAAAAACCCTAATTCAGCTTTCCTCTTCACTTAAATTTATTTTCCTACCTTCTTTTCCACAATTAAAGGTACCACCATTTTTCCCAATGTTGAAGAGAAAAAAGTAGCCTCAAAATGTATGATTTTTGTTGCTGAAATACAGATTTGTATTTATATTCAACTCCTCCTTTCCATCAAACCTTCCAGTACATCATGCTTTTAATCTGGACTCTCTGGCACCTGCTCCCACAGAGCCTCTACCTTCTATTATTGCCAATTCATTTCACGACGCACCTTCAGCTTTTTCGTGTACACATCAATATCTCTGTGCCTGCCCTGATGCACTCCCTCTCTGACTCCGACCCCCCCCATACACACACATATTCAAAGATTTTAAGGCTTAATACTGAGCCCTTGTATTCATTCTATTTAGTTCAATAAATCAAAAGCACATTTTACTACAGGCTGTGGACTAAACACTTTTATTCATGAAGAATTAAGACCAAATGACTACACTTGTGAAAAACAAGTTGAACTGTTTTCCAATTGAATTGGCCATCCAACATTGTACTCATTTCTATTGTCCAAATTTAGTCTATTTTTAGGAAGAACGGACCCTAAGCTCTCTAGATCTGCTCTCTACACTTCTTCTCTCTCTACTTAAAATACCTACCCTTTCTCCATCTCTTTCTTTCCAGTTATCCATAAAGACTTGTTTGAAGAATCACTATTGCAGATTTCTTTTCTAAGCATACAGCAACAAATGATCTCCCCATTTGCTTTTAAGGAAAACTTTACATTATGAATATACGCCTATTAAGCTCCAGGACACAAGACATTTAGAAAATGGAGAGATTTGGTTATATAACAGTTTCAACTTCTACAAATCAAAAACTGAAGAAGCAAAGTTTAATAATAGTAAGTTTTGGAATTGTTTCGACATAAAGGAAGTCTTTCAGCACATACTCAGCACATTTTATTTAATATTAATATAATCCTTGTTTGTGTTTTTCATCTTCTACCAGTTTGTAAGCTTCTTGAGGAAACAAGGAAGTCTTTTAATTTCCTTTTTTTGGTAGTGCTTTCCATTATAACCCACACAACCAGCTGATGAATTATTTGTTGAACGTATCATAATCTACTTACCAAACCCAATAACAGATTAAAAGTACACAACAGTCTAAGAGACAATTCTCTTGTATGTCTTGTAAGCAGGTGCATTCACTGCCTTAGTTCCTGAATGTATTTCCAGAGATATTGGTATGGGGAATGCCTTAGACTATGTGGAGAGTGTCTTTCTTCAAAACAAGAGGAGATTTTATGGTGATTTGGAAAATAGTCATAGTGTTTTATTCTGGGGCAAAAGGCAGACATAAATATTCTCCATTATAAAAGATCTGTGTGTCTCAATATAAAGGTTTTCCTCCTGTATGCAAACACCCTCATGCACAGGCAACATTGTGCTGTCCTATGGGGATTTGGGTGTGTAGTCTGGCCCCTACTATTACTGTGAGTAAGGAACTGTTTTTCAGCTCTGACCCAGGAGTCTTGGATCTTCTGTGAAACTGTGGCTGGCTAGAACTTGCTGGTCAAAACTTGTAGCTTGAAACCTCAGACCTTTGTATTTCTTAACTTAGCATTTTGAAAAATATAGAAAACTGGAATTGGGGAGAACTGAGGTACACATCATGGTCCTCTTCTTCAGAATAGCAAAAGCCAGGAAGGACAAAAATATCAAGTACTGACAACTCTCATCCACAGATGATAGAAGTGCAATTTGATATCACCACTTTAAAAAAAAAACAGCATTTCTGCTAAACTTGAGTATATGCATACCTTCTTATGACCAACAATTTCATTGTTGAATAAGAGCCCCTAAAGTGTTCACTTCTTGTTCCTGAGATGAATTACTATGTTATCTTACATAGCAAAAGGAACTTTAAAATGTGGTTAAGATTAAAGACCTTGAGACTGGGTGCATACTTGGATTATTCAGTTGTGTGTTTGGTCTATGTCTAGAGGCTCTTTGTGTTTTCCTCCTGTACTTTAAGATTCTTTGATGTTTACACCTGGTGAACATGAAATAAAGACCATGCTGTTTCACTGGCAGACGCAGCCCTGCACGTCCACTCAGTCTAAGTGTCTGAGAACTTTTCCTTCTGTGTGCGGCTGCAGACCTTATTTGGAAACAGGGTTTCTGTAGATGCAATCAAGTTAAGGTGAAGTCATGCTGTAATGGAGCAGGCCCTAAATCGAGTAACTTGTGTCTTTATCAAAGAAAGGACAGGCAGACTTGGATACAAGGTGTGGACACACACAGATGTGAAGACAGAAGCACGAACTGGAGTGGTGTGTCCATCAGCCAGGGAATGGCTAGGGCGGCTGGCAACCATCAGAAGATAGGAGAGGGCACGAGAGAACTCCTACCCAGAGGCTTCAAGGGGAGTGCAGCCTTGTGGACACCTTGATTTCAGACCTCTAGCCCCTGGAACTGGGAAAGGATAAATGTCTGTTGCTTTAAGCCAACCAGTTTGTGGTACTTTGTTAGGGCGGCCCTAATAAGTTAATATAACTATCCGTCTCACAGGTTTTTTTAAGATAGGTTGATGGCATGATTTATATGACAGTGTTTGAAAAGAGCTGTACACTGTTTCACCTCAACATTCTCATGGGACTTAGTCTTGAGGTAAGATGTATTCCTCTAAACTACACATCTAAATAACAGATTAATCCTCCTGAGACAAAAAAAAAAAAAAAAGGAATGAAGCGGATGGGCAGAGAAATATATTAAAAAAGCAGTTGACTGGAAGTTTTTTTTTTATATTCCTTTAGCTTTCAGCTCTTTATTTTTTCAATGTTTATTTATTTTTGAAATAGAAAGACAGTGCAAGTGGAGGAGGGGCAGAGAGAGAGAGAGAGACAGAATCCAAAGCAGACTCCAGGCTCTGAGCTGTCAGCACAGAGCCCGATGCTCACAAACCATGCTCGAACTCACAAGATGTGAGATCATGAGCTGAGCCGCAGTTAGGCACTTAATCAATGGAGCCACCCAGGTGCCCCATCAGCTCATTACTTTTTAATCATCACATACAAAAATAATGAACATGGAGGTGGGTTTGGGTGCCTAAGTGGCCTCGATATATAGCAGTGTTTTTCTTTATCTGGATTTGGAAACTGCTGGGAATAAGCAGGGAATAAGCTGGGAATAAGGCAAAGGGAATAAAGCAGAGAATAAAGAAAAACATTACCTGTATTAATACTGAAGCTAAGTTAGAAATTGTGGCTTAATTTAAGAAACCAAGAGGCCTACTCACTGAATCACAGAATTGGTAAATTTACTCCCTCATTCCTCAGTAGCACTAAACTGAAACAAGCCTCCTCACAGGGCTCACACAGGTAAGATTTAGGGCAGAGCCTGAAGGTGTGCTGGACTTTTGTCTATAGAAAAATTCATTTAGAAATGTATTACACAACCCATAGGTCCACGAGGGGTATAGTGATTTATTGATAAAGTTAGAATGGAGAAGAGGTATATAACTTTTCTTATTGTACATTTAATGTAGGGTAAGATTCTTCACAGTATCAGACACCATTTTTCCTGTTCAGATCCAGGAACTATGTCTCCATGTTTATTGTCAAAGGCACGGTTCCTAGTAAATTTCATATCTCCCACCTTGTAGTAACAGGTTATTCATGAGGTCTTGGCTCCTCAGAATCCATTTGTTTTGAACTGATATGGATTGTCTTGCCTCTGCAGTTGCCTAATAGCATGTATTTACTGCTGCTTTCAGAGTTACTCAGGGTGCAGCATCCGCTGCGCTGCCTGTGAATACCAGCATCTAAAGACTCAAGAGTTATTACTGTGCTTTGTTGATGACAATCATACAAATCTTAGAGTACGCAGGAGAATGTTAACAATTTTTTCTCCCTCTCACGTTAACTTTACTGTTGGGAATTTTATTTCATAAACCTAGAACAACTCATCTTCCATGTCTTCTCTTGAACTCTTTATGATATAATCACTGACTTTCCAGAGTGTGATCTCACCTTGCCTCTCGCACATCACCACCAGGGAGGAGGATAGGGAAGGGGCTAGAGACTGAGAAAGTATAGGAACCACGTTTACACAAAAATGTCCGTTTCCATCTCTAGCACCCTTTAAGACCCACTGCTTGGGGCCCCTGGGTGGCTCAGTCAGTTGAGCATTGGACTCTTGGTTTCAGCTCTAGTCATGATCTCATGGATTCATGAGATGGAGCCCCACTGCAGGCTCTGCACTGACAATGTGGAGCCTGCTTGAGATTCTCCCTCCCTCTCTCTCTCTGCTGCTCCCCCACACTCACTCCTTCCATCTCTCTCAAAATAAATAAATAAACTTTTAAAAAACACACAACAGACCAACTTCCTGAGAACATGACTTTGGGCTTTACCACATTGAGAAGCAAGCGAGGACATTATCAGAAAGACTCACAGGCAATATGGAGCAATTATCTTGAAAGCCCTTAGAGCAGATAGGTGCAGCTACCCCTGGAATCTGCCTGATGGCTGGTCTGGGGCCTGCAGAGTGAATGGCACAATGGCTGTGGGTAAAGGATACCTTCCAGCATTTCCACCGCTTATGTGCTGCAGACCAGAGGTGGCACCCTGCAGGAAACATGGATAGGTGAGAATGCATGCAAGAGTCCAGACATATGGGCTAGTGAGAGTCCATGGGTAGCCCAGAGCCCTGAACTGGTCCTGGGCCTAACATGAGTGAGTCACCCTACATAGGCACATCAGCACAATTCTGACTGAATCTTTCTTACTAAAGAAATACTTATCTAGCCAGTGGGAAGTGATCCATGACATGTTCTGACCATAAGGCCCCAGAACAAATCTATAGATATGAGTCCCGGGGTTCTCCAGAGGATCTGGTGAACTCCACATGGAACAAGGCTAGGGGTCAGAGAGTGAAACTGCAAAAAGGAGTAGGAACTCACGCATAAGAATCCTATTCTAGGCTGAGAGTGCCCCTTCTGGAAAGCTCTGATGACCTGGCTGATTCCAGCACTAAAGGAAGGGAGAGTTGGAGAATTTTGAGGAAGCACTCCAAAGAATAGGCAGTGTCAGGAGTAGACTTCTGTCATGAATAAATAGAAGGAAAGCTTCTTTTTCCCAACTGGTAACAAAAGAGGTTGAGGCAAGCCTAATAGTGTATCTTTCTGATTTTTACCTATTGTTTAAATTATCCCATCTTCCTGGGACAGAGTAAGGGTTAAGGAAAGAATTCAGGAGAGTTTAAGGAAAAATCTCTCCTTATAGAGGCCCAAACAATGTAGGAAAATGGTTTGCCCATAACAGGAGAAATAGCTGCCTTTTTCTTCAGCCACCAAAATAAAATTCAGAAAGTTCATACATTTCTACACTCACCTACTAACCCCTTGGTCTCATCATCTGAAGTGAATCTCAAAACAATATGTATATAATGAAAAGTATTTATTTTATCCTTCCCAACTTTTTTTAAGTTTATTTATTTATTTTGAGAGAGACAGAGACAGCCAGCACCAGTAGGGGAGGGAGAGAGAGAAGGAGAGAGAGAATCACAAGCAAGCCACACACTGTCAGCATTGAACCCTATTAGGGGCTGGAACTCTCAAACAGTGTGATCATGACCTCAGCTGAAACTAAGAGTTGGACGCTCAGTCGACTGAGGCAGCCAGGTATCCCTATTGCTCTTTTCTAATTATCTTATAAATAATGCTTAAGAAACTGGCTTACTTAAATTATAATTTTGAACTCTCTTGCTGGATTTGAAGGTACAAGTGCCTCAGTTGTTCATGTTCACCCCCTAAGTCAACAGAGTGTGGTTCATATGAAAAGGTAGCTAATTAAAACCCACTCAGACAAGGCAAAATCCTACTTCTCTGCTTTAAGTAACTTCCGTCTGATGACTGATCTCAGCCACAGACCTCCACCGACATGTAAAAGGAGGGAGTCTTCAAAGTAAAGTTTGGAGCATTGTCATATGTTCTTAGTATATAGCCTCCTCCTTCCCCCTCCTTGTTTGGGATCTGTGCCACAGAACCCATAAAGAGGGATTTACAGAAGGTTCTGCTGTTTTCCAGGGAACAAATTGTGGACCATGAAACTGAAATACCCAGTGCTATTTAAATATATAAATATGCACGGCAGCTCAGTGTGCTTTTCACTGGATTAACAACATGCTGTTAAACCACAGAATAACAACATGCTGCTAAACCACGATGCTGCCAAAGGACTTGATATTTCAAAGCAGGAAACATCAGTGCTAGAAAAAGAGGAGCAGTAGCTCTAGGTTATGTCCATAATCCCTGTGTGAATATGTTATCTGCTTCATTGCCTAAAGCAGAACAAAAGAACGTGGCAAAGAAAACAAAATTCTGGATCAGCCCAACCTAGGTCCTTTGCCCCAACATAAGGCCTTTGTTGTTCTGTTTTCTCATCTGCAAAGTGCATATCATTATTAATACCCAACATAATTCAGATGATTGAATGAGGTTAATTAATTTATAGCACTTAGGTCACAGCTTGAGTCATAATAGGAATCAATAAACATTTAGCAATGGTGTTAGCAATCTTCACTTTCATTTGGATGATGAACCTACAGTATACTTATAACTTATATATCCATAGGAATAATGTAAGGAAAAACTAATTTTTACAAAAATAGTCTGAAGTGCTAACATATATATAGAAAGTAAAGTAGTGCTAAAATAATTTCACAATTTAAAGTAAATGACACTTGTACTACTTTACTTTGAAAAAATAATTTACTTTTGTGTCATTTACTTTGACACTTTGAAAAAATAATTTCAAAGTAAAGTAGTAAAAGTGTCATTTATTTTGAATTGTGTTTATTTGACATCAGCCAAGTGGCCATTTCAGTCCATGTAACTCAGGGGGGTCTCTAAGTATGGTTCCGGGGCCAGTAGCATCAGCATCACCTGGGAAATAAGTTAGAAATGCACATTCTAGGGACCCATTCTAGGCCCGCTGAGAACCACTGATGTAGTTAGGGGGAAACCAACCAAAGCACTTGTAGCATCATGTAGGGAAAAAATAAATCTGCTATAGATAAGTACTTCCTCAACTTTTAAGTATTTATTCTTACAAAAACCAAATCTGACTGTATTGTTACAAACAATACGAAAGTTATAAGTTTTTTTCACAATGTGTTTTCCTCTATTGTGATCTATGTTTAGGGAAATGCTCATCCCTGAATCCAGATATAAATTCAGGATCAGTCTGTTTTCTATCTATATGTTTCTACCTTCACCCCTCTTCTTTCTAGATAATTTTAATAACAACCTAAATGCTTGCCCCGAATATAATTTTCATTCCCTCCAAACATCTACAGAATAACATCAGTGTGTGCTCTTTAAGCAAAATGAATCAGATCACATTTCTCTCTTATTTAAACCTTTTATCACTCTTCCTATTGCTATGTTAAAGATATAGCCCAGTTTGTCCAAACGTAGAGAATGCAGTGTTTACTCCTACAGTCTAGCTGTGATTATTTGTAGTGCTCTCTTTCACTTTCACAAGTGCTTGGTTTGAATAATAAATTGTATGATTACTCTTCTCATTGCATTCATTACTTAATTTGAATTCCATAATTATACATACAAAGTCTTCATTCATGATGTCCTACTACTAAGGAAGGCAAGATTGATCCCACACCCTGATTTCCTTGCTGTAAAATCTGAGTGCATCAAAATCATGGATTGTGTCTTAATCATATTTGTCCCTCTAATATTCAACACCATGTCTGGCATTGAATAGACACTGAATGTTGATTTTTGAATTCTGAGTATTTACCTTTAAAATGAAAGTTTTTGTTACAAATGATATTCTGTGTCTACCATACTTGGATTATTAAGTATAGACATACGGTTTTTTATATTCTTTTTAACATGCTCATTTACTTCTTCAACAAATTATTACTGATACCTATTTGAGCAAGGTACTGGCCATACTTGGAACCTGAGAAACTGAAAACAATTAATGTAACATAAGAAGG
Source organism: Hyaena hyaena (assembly GCF_003009895.1). Classification (NCBI taxonomy): domain Eukaryota; kingdom Metazoa; phylum Chordata; class Mammalia; order Carnivora; family Hyaenidae; genus Hyaena; species Hyaena hyaena. The sequence continues at coordinate 1,473,535 of NW_024080888.1, forward strand.
ATACAAGTGTTAAAAAAAAAAAAAGTTGCTGTAATTAGATTCCATGTACTGTGAGAGCACAAAAGAGGACATGATCAAGAGAACGTGCTGGGAAATGAACAGATTTATGAAATAAATGACTTTTCAACTGAGTCCTGGAAGATAAGCAGTTTTTTCTCTGACAATTTTTTTTTACAAATAGTTTATTGCCAAGTTGGTTTCCGTATAACACCCAGTGCTCATCCCCAAAGTGCCCTCCTCCGTGCCCATCCCTCCCCACATCCATCAGTCCTCAGTTTTTGTCAACATTCAAGAGTCTCTCATGGTTTTCCACTCCCCCTTTCCCCCACCATTTCCCCCCTTCTCCCCCGTGGTCTTCCATTAAGTTCCTCCTAATCCTCCTATACGTGCAAACATATGATATTTGTCCTTCTCTGCCTGACTTATTTCGCTCAGCATAACACCCTCAAGGTCCATCCATGTTGCTACACATGGCCAGATTTCATTCTTTCTCATTGCCATGTAGTATTCCATGGTATAGATAAACCACATCTTCTTGATCCATTCATCTGTTGATGGACACTTAGGCTCTTTCCATGTTTTAGCTATTGTGGAGAGTGCTGCTATGAACATTGGGGTACATGTGCTCCTATGCCTCAGCATTTCTGTATCCCTTCGGTAAATTCCTAGCAGTGCTATTGCTGGGTCATAGGGGAGTTCTATTGTTCATTTTTTGAGGAACCTCCACACTGTTTTCCAGAGGGGCTGTACCAGTTTACATTCCCACCAACAGTGTAGGAGGGTGCCCGTTTCTCCACATCATGAGGTGGTATCTCAGTGTCTCTGACAGACAATTTGGGGGAAGCTATTCCAGGCCTGGGCATGAAGGTGTGAAGTAGCTATGAACATACAGGAAGGTGTAACTATTTAGCAGAACTGGACTAAGACATCCGAGGAGCCATGGGTGAGGCTAGACAGGTACACAGAGGCCCAGTCTAGAGAAAATTATTACTCACCCTGTAAATAATAGTGAGTCTGTAATGGTGTGAGATGAGGGAAGTCATGAGAGATAGAGAAAATCAGAAAGTTCAACCTGATTGCAAATATTGAAGGAGAGAGGTACGTACTCTTGGGCAACAAAATTATTTCAGATATCCAGGGAAAAAAAATTATGTGTGAATTTAGAGACCACTATGGAAAATGAGAGGAGATCAATGATGGACAAAATATTAAGAAGATAGATTTGAAGGACTTGTTGACTAGAAAGGAAGGGAGAAGAAAGATGTGATCAAGGATGAATTACAGCTTTCTGTCTTGGCTACCTTAGTGTTTGGTGCTGTCATTTGCCAGAATGAGAATATCAGAATGAGAAATGAATTTTTGAGGAGTAATGAATAGAAAAAAAGGGGAGGGTCTATAAAAAGACTTATGAAGAAATGGAGAAGTAAGGTAATAATCAGAGAGTCACCGTATCAAAGAAATTTAGAATTGAAGGATTTTAAACCATGGGGATTATCAATAGTAAAAAAGGCTACAGACCAGCCTGGGATTATAAGGACTGAAAAGCATAAGAAATATATTCATATTTCAGAAATAGATATCTGAGTTTACTAATGCCTTTGGCAAAACCATGGCATAATGTGTAAAATTTCATTCAGTTATAACCACATTTATTCAGTTCTTCTGGAGTTTTAGCTTCTAGACTAGGAACTATGAATACTAATATGAACAGAACCAAGCTTTGTCTCAAGGACTCCTGGTCCGCAAGGATAAGTCAAACATGTAAGTCAAGGTAGCCACTTTACTCAACAATTTCACCTTGTCTGAATACTAATGTGAAGTTTTTTTTTTTTCTTCATTGCCTTTAACCATACTATGTTCACTTCCTCTTTCCCATCCCTTGGTAGAATTTCAGTAGCTATATTATTTTCCTGACAGATTTCAGTATCCAGTTATTCACTCCAGAAGATGTTAAAGCTTCAATAGCCATAGCCTTCAAAACTTCCTTGTTCTCCTCCTCAGAATGCCGCATCTGTGACTTAAAACCCGAGATGAGAAGATGGAGTTTTTATAAATACTCTCCATTTCAGGTCCTTTAAGAGTTATCTGACAGCCACAGTTGGTGATAACATTGAATTTAACTGTAGTAGCAACAGTTTGGCTATTCTAAACATGAGCAAGTTTATGTTACCTAAAGCATCATAAAACTTTCCTATGTTGTGTAAATTTTTAAGCATGGTTGATAAACTGGACTAGAACGTTTCTAATTCTAAAAGCATTGTTCAATGGAGAGTCAATGTCAATTGGCTAGAGGGCTTAAAAAAAGTGTTTGGAGATAGGGAAGAGCTACTTCTTGAACCTGAGTGATGACACCATCATGAAAATCTTGAGCCAGTAGTCTTACATGGATTCATTACTTTTGGGGGGGGGGGAATCCTACTCTAACCACTTGAAATATTCTTTCTTGTGAACATTCCATATTTACTGAGAAAGCTACTGGAAGGAGCTATTTGTCATTCTGATCGCTTAAAATCTAGCATTATGAATTCAATACTCTATTGCTAGCTCCTCTGAATTCAGCATACTCTCTGGGTATGCTGGGTAGAAACTGTCTTACACTTTTTCCTGTGGGAATTCCTTATATTTTAAATAAACACTAAGTGTTAATGCATGTCAAATCTCATCTTGCCATTTTGAGATTTTCAAAACCTGCTAGCTCTGAAAGTTAAAATGTTAAATCAGGTGAAAAACATTATAATAGATTAAAAATTGAAACCTCAAAGGATTGTAAATATAATTCAAGAATTTTAAAAGTGCAAATGTCTTGCCAATAAACAATAAATAATTTATTATTTTATTTTATTATTTATTTTTAAAAAAGTTTAATGTTTATTCATTTTTGAGAAAAAAGAGACAGAAAGACAGACAGAGCATGAGCAGGGGAGGGGCAGGGAGAGAGGGAGACACAGAATCTGAAGCAGGCTCCAGACTCTAAGCTGTCAGAACAGAGCCCAATGCGGGGGTTGAAACTACAAATTGAGAGATCATGACCTGAGCCAAAGTCAAACGCTTAACCAACTGAGCCACCCAGGTGTTACTAATTTATTATTTTAAGGAACAAAAACAAAGAATGTGTGAGACAATTGAGTCATTCAAGCAACAGCTTTATTAAATTACTGAAATGAGTTTAGAGAAACATAAGATATACATGTTAATATACTTGGCTGTTTCTGAAAAAGGGATGAATCAAAAATTTCTCATCAATTGATACTAAACAAAATGTTTGTTCAGACACAAATGAGAATTTAATTTGATGTTCTTAATTTAAATCATGTACTTCATTTAGACTGTCTGCCAATTAAAAATCAAATGGATCTACGAGACAGCTATTTTAGGAACTAATATAGGTGATGAAAATTATGGCTATGAATTATTGCTATGAATTCCTAATGATCACTAAGTTGACAGTAAATACATGTACATTCATATATACATATATATACACACATATATATAGTGAATGCTGTATGTGTCCTGAATTAAAAAAAAAATAAAAACACAACTACATATTAGTAGGAAGGAAATGAATTTTTCACAGATTTTAAATGCAAACACTTGTGAAATGAACAAAGAAGAGAAGCTAGAGGTGGAGAAAGAGCTGGAGATAGAGGAAGAGGAGGAAGGAGAGGAGGGATATAGGAAGTACTCCTTCAATAAACTGTGTGATAGTTGGCACATTCTGAAAATGTTATGTAATATAAGAAGTGAGACTTGTTGGGAGATAGAGATTAGACTTGTTCTCTCATGTAATGACTGTATTGAGTACCACCTAGGCTAGAGATACAATAATAAAAAAAAAACACAGAAATTGAAGGCAGGAGATTCGGTTGAAATCTAGGCCCAACACTTAAGGCTCTCTAAGGACTCTGTTTCCTCATGCTTCAAATAAAAAGGAGAATGTGATTAATGGTTCATATCTCAAAAATTAATGTGAGAACTAAATTCTAAATGAAGCCATGAGCATATTACCTGCCCCAGGTCAGTGTTCAAGAAATATTATCCCTTTTCTTTTTCACTATCGGAGGTAGTGGGTTCTTAATCTTTGTACATTTTCTTGTTTGTTTTACATACAGGTAAGGGAAAGCAAGATAGTATCTTGAGTTATTTATAAATTTGTGACTTGGAGGAAACATGTTGTCAATCAAATCATCTTTGTCCACAGAGTGTTACACTAGCTGGTGAAGAGTATTAGTTTGTGAAATTTGGTGTGGCAATAGCAAAATAGAATTTTATACATCTGTATGTTGAAGCAGAATTTCCACTGTGGAATTTTAAAATACTTTTTTGTTATAGTCTCCTAATTCAAATGTTTAAATTAGTTACTGAGGTATAGACTAAAGTTCTCTTTTTTGGCCTTATTGAAGGAACTACAAAAATTACATTGAAAAACATACTAGAAATATTATTGTACATTTAATTAATGAATGCATTTATTATTAACTATTTTAGGTATTAAATAAGGCTAATAATCTGAAAGCTTTGTTTACTGAATCTGTTTTTAATGTTTTTAGGATACATTTTTTATAAACTATTCTATAATTTTATTAGAATAATAAAGAATAGTGTCAACCTTCTTTTATCCAAATCACTGAGTATATCAGTAAAGTTTAATTTAGGAAGACAGGAGCAATAATAGATTTCTCAACAGAGACAACCTAATATAAGACTTGTTTACATTGTGTTGAAGGGCAGAAAAATAACATAATGGGTTAACATAGAGATTAGTAAGTATAAGAAAACAGGTGTCACCCATAGGACTGGCGCAATGAAGGTCAAAGTTTGAGTTACCAGAATCTAAAATCTTAAAGTGGGACTCCTGTCAAGTTGGTATTCACATTTCTGAGGAGAGGGAGCTGGCATCTCAGGAGCCAGAGCTGCAATCAGACCCCTGAGGAAATGACACCCATGAGGAAGGGGCAATGCCTGGCTGGCTGGTGCTAATAACTCAGAAGCCCAAGGGGAGAGGCCCACCTGGTTCACCTCAGGCGTCAGAGGAGAGAACGCTGCCTTCCAGCTCCTGGAAACTCTGAGGGCAGCAACAAGATTGTTACCGGAAATACACGAAGCACCTTGTGGACCGAGCCAATTGCTGCTACCGGTATGAAGGAAGATGGTCGGAGTCAGGTTATACCAACAATAACAGTCAGCAAGTAAGGATCAAAAATCCCTTCTCTCCCATCTTCCACTATGTCTTCAAATCTAACAGCAGGCAAAGGAACATGGTTTGTGGATTCTAGCCCTAGCACCAGTGAGGAAAAAAAAGGAAAAATAGACCTGGACTGAGGAGCAGTAGCTTTGTAACTGGTACAGTGATATTTCCTAAGTTTATCAAAATTTTTCTCATCATCAGTTTTGTTCGGCAAATTCACTTATTCAGGTATCATTGTGTGTTGGGGCACCTGAGCGGCTCAATTAGTTAAGTATCTGACTCTTGATTTCAACTCAGGTCGTGATCTCAGGGTCATGACAGTGAGTCCCTCATCAAGCTTCATGCTGGGTGTGGAGCCTGCTTAAAATTCTCTCTCCCTCATTCTCTGCACATCCTTCACTCATAAGTATATGTGCACTTTCCCTCTATCAAAATAAAACAAAATAAAAATGGATATCAAGGTGTTTATTTTGTGATAATCCATTGACAAGGAATTGAGTATTTGGTGTTCATGAAAAGCAAATTAATATCTCAGTACAAATTTTAATGCAATGTTAATTGTCTTAATTTAGGTACGGAGAACTGTCAAATTATCATCATCTGTTCAATTGATTACTCAAATATGAGAATCTAGTTGTAAAATTGGCATTCATTCTGGTAAATTATTACTTTTTAATCAAAATTTCAAATATACATTACTAAGATATATCTTCTACTTTAGGACTCTAAAATTTAAATAATAATTTAGTATTGTTATCATCATCAACATATCATATCTACTGCACAAGTACCCTGTTATGGTCTTTATTCATACAATAATATCCTGTATCCTGAATAGGCCCAGTGTGGAAGTCAAGCTTCTCTATTTAATGTGTTCAATGGAGGAAAATGTGACAATAATTTGAGTAGGCACATATTTATATGTTTTTCATATAAAAAGGAGACTAACCCTTAATGTTGCCAAAATTTTTTCTGCTTGTATAATTATCTCTATTCTCAGTGCTTCTTTTCATCACCTATGAGCCTGCATTTATTTAAAAGTTCCACTTGAATCACAATTTTGTCATGGAGTATACATAGCAGAAATCAAAACACATTTTATTGAAGCTATAAGGACAGAAAGTCTGAGGAATACAGTAACCAGAATATTCTAATGCTTCGCAAGGGATCTATGAATCTATACCTTACTAGATGGCACCTTTCAAGTTTTCATTTTCTTTGCAGAGTATCCAATAGTTCTGTCTTTGAAAGTGTTTCTGCCAAGATTGATAATCTCAGGACTGAGTCTGAGAAGCAAACAATTCAACATCCGGGTAAAAAGAATGGAGAAAGATGAACACACATTTTTCAAGTTTATTCTTTTTTTTTTTTATTCTGATAAGTTTCATCACCCTACAAGAATAAATGATTCTACTGGCTGGATAAATATGTTTCACTCATAGAGGTTTGAGAGTAATAAAATTAGTAAAGGTGGAAACTATAGGTCAGAAAGGGAAAGAATCAAAATGCCTCAATCAACCTGAGTCTAATGAAAATACCAAATAGCAAAGCTAAAATGGTACAATAATATTTTGAATAATTTGAATCAAAGTGAAAATAGCATTTGAATATTTTCATGTACACAGTTGGCATTTAAGAAACTTTTGGGGCAAATTGCGAGGTTTTAAAGATATGCACTCTCAAAGTCAAAGAACTCTAGTCCTCACAGGAATCCCTTGTGTAAGTAGATAGTGTCCTACAAAAGGAAATAGCAGAACCAAAGGAGAGGCTGAGAGATTAGTGGGTAAAGAAGTGCTTGGGAACCTCCTGGGTGCTTTCTCTGATACATGCCAAGTTCTGGAGATGTAGAGAAATGTGAGGCCCTCAGTTGTTTGATAAATAATCATTAATTTGAACTGAATATTTAGTAGCAACTGGATCACAACCAGAATTTCAAAGTCCAGCAAAATATATTTAAAAAGTAAATTTCTTGGAATATAAGTTATGTTCTCTTTGTCTATATCTCATTTATCAATCAACATGTACAATTGCTACTGAATTGTGTGGGCAGTTTAGAATGGAAAGGCCTACAAGGTGGAAAGGTAAAAAATGAATAATGAACGCTTTTGATCTTCTAGTTGGTTATAGGAAAGGTAAAATCAGAAGACACATTCTTTATAACCTGATTATTCATTTCTTTAAATTTTCAGTCCTAAACTTTGTTTATTATACAAATTGTATTTCAAGTTAATCTCCTCAACCCCACTCTTTTTAAAGAATGACAAATGAAATGGTAACAATCAAGTGATATTGGTGAAGCTGATTTTGAAGACTTAGATTAAAAAAAAAATAAAACCTTAAATTTATTTTTAGTTGAGCATATTTATTTCAAGATATTCATAGTACCAGCTTTTGTTTTCTACCCCCAGATTTTGTTCTTTACTCTCTGAAACCTGCAGAGTGCAAAACAAGCCCTTGAAAGGAGAGGATGGGATGATACTAATTCTATGTATCTTATTTCCTGGCATATTTGTTTATGAGAGTGAACAAAGGGATTCGTGTCTATGGTAAAAATATGGCCTCTGCATCATCCACTGCTGTGACACTGGTTGGTTAATCTTGGGCCCGTCACATGGCTTCTACAAACCTCAGGTTACTTGTACAAAGCACTAGGCTCATCATGTAGCTACACAGTTTTTATTTCAAAATATAACCATCATCCTGATGGATTATTTTTCTAGGCCTCCCATACCAAAGTGCCAGGAATTGGGTGGCTTAAACAACAGAAATTTATTTCTCATTATTATCCTGGGTCAGCGGAGTTGGTCTCTGTGGTCTCTCTCCTTGGCTTGTAGGTGGGCATGTCCCTCCAGTGTCTTCACTGTCTTCTCTGTCTGTGTGTGTGTGGCCTAATCTCCTCTTCAGTCAGTCATATTAGCTTAGGCCCAGCCTGATGACCTCTTTTAAATTTAATCACCTCTTTAAAGATGTTATCTCCAAATACAATCACATTTTGAGGTCCTGGAGGTTAAGATTTCAATACCTGAATTTGAGAGGGACACAATTCAACCCATTACACTTAGGATGTTAACTCTCTTGGCTATCAGTGCTTTGATAAATGAATTTCTGCTACTTGAATCAAGACCAATATTTTAGAAAGGGAAAGTCATGAGAAATAAAAGGAAAAAACTGAAAGAGAGAAAAGATAAGGCGAAGGGGGAAGAAAAATCCTGGCTAAACAAGAGGTTTCCTAATTCTGTGAAGTGTCTAAATTCTATCATCTAAGGATTCAGAGAAACTTTTGTATCTGTCTTTGCCTTCATTAAAAGTCTCAATATGTCAGTCACAATATACAATTCATATAGAGAAATTTCCTCAAATTGCTTTCTCTAAATCCAAAGCAAAAATTAATTTGCATATTTGGCAAGTATGCAAAAACTCAACACCATCCTAACACTGACAGAATAATTCGAAAGGATTTTAGATGAGACTTAGCATATTATTACTGGATCTAATTAGCACTCTAAAAAGTATAACATTCTTTGTATGCAATTAAGCGCTATTCAGAAAGGTGTTAAATTTATTATCTTTTCTTGGGGAAACGAAAGATGTGGAAGAAATCTTGAGAAGTAGGACTATAGTGATCATGAAAGTGTAAATCATCTAGATCAAATAATTAAAGCTTTAATGGAGGAAAATATCACATAAGAATAATTTCATGTATGTTACTAGCTAAGTGTTTCAAGCAGAAATCAAGAGGATACAAGTTCTGCAATGTTCTCTTGTTTTGGATAGGAATTAAAGAGGGTGTTCCTTTCTCTTATAGGACCAAGTGACTCCATCTAGATGTTTCTCCTTAGAGAGCAGTCTCTGAGATGCTGATCCTTTTCACAATGAATTGGAGCATGTACCCTGTTTCACTACTTCTTCCCTTCTCTGCCACTGTGGCAGGTCATTTCTAGGTCACGATAACACATGATACTTGTGAATCTCTTCTCATCTTCAGATAAGTCTCTCTGTACCACTACAGGATGCATCCTGCAGCTTTGTAATCAAGTTTGGGGAACCTCACTGCTTGCAGTATTTTTAAGGTTTAAAATTCCTGAATAAGAACAGTCTACTTTAAGTTTACGTATGCTAAATAACTCTCTTAATTACATGCATATGAGTGGTTTTTAACTAAAAATTGTATATATAAAAACAAAGTTGAAGCTCTTCAACTATTAGAATTGATGGGTCCCAAGATGCACCTGCCAGTACTGATATACTCTGATAGATTTTTTTTTTTTTTTTTTGGAAATTATTCTAACAGAGTTGACTTTACTGATAGGATGGGAACAGAATTGTTTTAGACAGAAGAATGTTCAATGTTTTCAAATCTTTTCATCTCTGATGTAACCTTTGGCTTTCTAAAGTGTTCCAAATTTTCACCCTTACTTAAATTTCTAGTTTAAAATCCAGTCATGTGCGCTGTATGTGGCAAATGGCTGAACTCCTGCTTCACTTCCTGATACCAATCATTTCTTTTTTTTTAAGTTATTTATTTATTTATTATTTATTTATTTATTTATTTTTATTTATTTATTTTGAGATTGAGAGAGAAAGAGAGAGAGAGTGTGCCCACAAGCGAGGAGCAGAGAGAGGGAGAGACAGAATCTTAAGTAGGCTTGGCCCTGTCATCACAGAGCCCATACAGGCCAATTCAGGCTCAAATCCACAAACTGTGAGATCATGACCTGAGCTAAGACTAAGAATCCAATGCTCAGCTGACTGAGCCATCCAGGTGCCCCATGATGTCTATAATTTCTTAATGAGTTTTAATTTTATAGACAATTAAATTGAATGGTTTTAAACAAGTTATTCTGAGAAATTTGTAATAAATACAAGATACACTTGGACCACTTCTCTTTTGCTTCTAGGTAGATTCATTTTGATGCTTGACATTTGTTTTCGTACTTTTTTGCCTCACTGGGAAAGTGTCTTCATCCTCACTTCCTTTTCATCTAATTAGTAGCTCTTTCATGTCCAGAACTAAGTCTATCCTTTACTTCCATAAGCATTATTTAATCATATGTGGCATTTGTCTCAGGAGATGAACAGTAAAATGATTATCCCCCTTTTTTCCACTAAAGTATGCTTTAGAAGTTAGGTAGAATTAGCTATTTCACACACCATCATGGTAGTTATTTACATATGTTAGCTCTCCGTTTTCACAAGTTTACTAAATAAATATAGTGAACCATTCCATCTTAAACAGCAGAGGGCAAGTGGAGGAAAAAGTCAACTGTAAATATCTGGAGCTGCATTGTGTGCATTGTGTGCCACTTAAGAAGAAAATATGGTGACAACAGGCTTTATTGTTTACTAGTTATGTCACATATCACATGAAGACTAAGGGGTCTTAGCAAGATACCTAATAAGAAACTTGGAAAATTACATTGCTAACTTTATGGAAAATGCAGGAATGTTCTTACAATTGTAGTAAACAGCACAAATAACCTTCTTTGAGTATATGACATTATTTCTTAGGACAGATCTCTAGAAGTGAAATTGCTCAAATATACAGACATTGCTTTTGGTACATATTTTTTAATGATCTTTTTAGAAAAGGTAATTCTTAGCAGGTGAGTCAACAGATTATCTCATATTGCTGGACACAATGATACTTTATCCTTTTTCTTGTAGGCATTTATTTCTAATGAGCTTGTACTATTTGTGTAACAACAAAAACTAATATTTATATATCTTTTCAGTCAGTCCTATCATGGAAATCCACTTTTATTTTTAACATGTGTGAGGGTGTTATTTTAATCATTTAAATATTCCCTCCAAGTTAAGACTCTAATCCATGATGATTAAGGAGACTGAATTCTCATTTAATTGCTTGTTGTTATAGACATAGAGAAATAAACTAAGCCATTAAACATGGGTTGCTTTTACTACTTGGCAAATCGTTTCACTATTCTTTCTTTACTGCACATAACATCTACATAGGTGTATATTTGTCTATTATAATCTTTTTTTTTTTGTCTATTATAATCTTTTATCTGTATTTTAATTATCACATAGACGTATGCTACTTTCTTGCTTGAAAATCAGCTGCACACATTTGAGTAACATCAGTGAGATTTTTTTTATGTGAATTAGGTTTTCTTTTTGGTGATTGTGTAAAGATGTTTGGGTGTTATTTTTCTTTGTTATATATGAACTTGAAGACATACCTGTGAAATCTCTAGTTAGATTTCCTGTAGGAATTGAAGATTTACATTTTAAGCATATTAATTTCTGCACTTTAAATTTTGATAATGTTAAATAAAAATGTACTTTATTTTTTAACCATTCTTAAATGTTTAATATCCACTGCTATAAAAAAAACCTTCTTCGTGATAATCTGATTACTCAGAGTTTCTTCCTATCCTGATCTACAAAAACAAAAACAAAAAAACAGCTTTGAATATAATGGTTTAATGGGGAAAATTAAAGAAAATTTAATTTTTAAATATGATTCATTGTCAAATAGGCTAATATACCGTGTATAAAATGTGGTCTTGGTTCTTGGACTAGATCTCCGTGGTTCAGTGGTTCATCGCTTACATACAACACCCAGTGCTCATCAAAGAGAATTTAAATCAAAATGGACTTAATGAACAATCATTGCTTACCACAGAAAAGTTGATTTAAGAGGAACTTATTCATAATACATAAATATATAAAAACAATCATTAGGCTGAAAATATAGACAAGATGTTGTCCCATTCTTGTGAAGATAATAGAAGAGAAACAGAATTCAAGTGATATTTATAAAAATTAAAAATAAAAATTAATTTTAAAAAGATTGATTATATACATGATACAATATGATTTTTTTAATCAAAATGGTGTTACGAATATGTATTTATAGGTGTCATTATTTTTTAATGCTAAACTGTTTATCAAGTACCCATTAAATAATTTCTTCTTTGAATAATTTCCCTTTCTTAATTTTTTAATAATGTAAATTTCCAATTTTAGTTGGAATAGTAAGCTTTCAAAACATTAATGACATGCTTTTCATATACAGTTGAAGAAAATTTCTGTTTTTTTAAGTTTATTTATTTATTTTGAAAGAGAAAGAGAGAGAGAGAGGTGTCCTGCTGTCAGTGTGGAGCTGAGCTTGAACTCACAAACCTTGAGATCACGACCTGAGCCAAAATCAAGAGTTGGGCGCTTAAATGACTGGGCCACCCAGGCACCCCAAGAAAATTTCTTACATACCACTTACTATTATCTACAATCAAATTACCTACAGAGGGAAATAAATCAGATGCCCGCATAATTTTGATGTTATATGAAAAACATGCTCATTTTATTAATTTGCTGTGATTTCTGTTTACAAAGCATATAACTTCAATTCAAAAACGCTACACAAGACATTACAATTTCTCCTGAAATATTTCTTTTCATCCATTTATTTTTCCCCTGCTGAACTCAAATGCTCCTGAAAAGTGGAAGTAGATCTGTCACTGCCATATCAGTCTGTCCATTTTTCACTCACCTGGAACATTAGAGACTGAGTTTATCTCTGAATTGGATATTCATTCTGAAGCTTTTCAGAGCTTCTGTCTTGATGAGTCTGGCAAATTTGGAAACCATTTGTTGTGTCATTTTATTTCTCTCCCATGGCAAATCAACATAATTCATACAGAGTTCTGCCACTGCCCCTTTAAAGAAATCTGGTTTCAAGAATGCAGAACTGCTGATTAAAGATAGTAAATGTTAATTCTATTGCTATCACTATTATTTCTTCAGGATACTGAAGCAAATTCTATGAATGATGTTGTTCTTGTAATCCATACACTAAAGAGAGAAAAGAGACACTGGTAGATTTTAAATTAATGATTCCTGTTAATACTCCTTGCCTACCCCTCATCCCAATTTCCCACAACCTCTCTATCTGGCTGGGAATGTTTTATTTGCCACAGTAAACCAAAGTTATTGATAGGGAGGCATTAGATATCTCAGGTATGTTGTGTGTGGAACAGGAGGTTGGGGAGGGCTGAGAATAATGTTGAAACTGGTGTAGTGACAAAGTTTCCAAAGGCACCCTATAGGAGAGGACTAGGTAACCGTAATGGGTACTTATACTGTGGATTTCTACTGTGCTTGATTCTTTGCTAAGAACCATATTATTTATTCCTCACAACAATCACACAAGACAAGTAAGGTATCCTCATTTCATAGACAAGAAAATTAGAGATTAGAGAGGTTGGATATTTGTCTCAGGCACTGCTACTAAGTGGTCGAAACTTGGTGAGTCCCTGTGTTTAACTTGTACCTGGTACTCCTATTCTCAGAAATCTACCAGGCTCACTAGGACTTAGTGCATTTCTTGAGCTCATAAATATGTTTTTTTCTAAAGCATTTGAACTTTTTAAGTCCTCAAGTGTTTAAATATTTTACCTATCTGGCTTCAAAGTCTTTGTCTTAGAATTGCACATATCTTCATAGTCTTGGCACCACAAAAACCACATGGATATTCAAAATGATACGCCATTGAATTTTACCTATTTCACATGGCACTCTCTCATGGTCGCAATTTATAGTCATTCTACATTTTTGATGATATACTACAATATTAGTAGATGTGATAAATTACACCATGCTGGAATAAATGTCCATCATATTTTGCTGCCTACGGTATTGTAGAAACAGCATGAAGTTGTTGATGGGATCAAATTAGAGAATCTTCTTTGGACACTATGCTCCCTCTTCATTGTTCTTCCTATCCTTTTGGAGTAACTCTATGGCCCTGTCTCAAGCTCAACCCCTTTTAAAAATCCTACACAGTATTATCCCAACTGTATCCATTAGGCTTTGCCTCCTGTGTTCACTATGAAATTACAAGAGAAGCCTACGAAGATGCATTTCACACATCTACAGAAGATGAGAAAAAGGTACAGATAGAGAATAAGATACAGATGACCCAAGAATCAACATTACGTTGCCCCTTGTGTACAAAGATAGTAAAGATTGTATTTTCTTCACTTAAAACACATTAAATCCATTCTTATTCACTCTTTAATACTTGGTCATGAGAAGCTTCCTTATTTATCATGTTGTTCCATTTTGCAGAACAACCTCACCACATGGTACACCTAGAAAATTAGTTGTTGTAAGGGGAAGACAAAGAGAGTCTAGGTTAACCATGCATCTCATACAATGTTAATTTCTACCTAAATTACTGTGTTAACCTCAGATAAAACAATCCTTGCCGGGAGCCGCACCAGCCTCTCTGGATGACAGTCACGGCAAGGAAATGGCAGTGTTTGCAGCTCCAGCCATTAGAAACGAAAACTGGTATCTCCATCTGCTACTACTGGCTCATGTTGGAAATGAGCCTGCTGGTATTGACCAGGCCTCACAATATTCCATATCAGACCCATATTCTGAACACAGATACCTCATAAGAAAAAGCATTTTCCTGCCTTTAAAAAGAGATTTTAGATGAAAGCTCTTGGATGATTGTCAAAAGGCTCTTCCTATGGGCCTTGCAGATCCAAGAATTAGATCATAAAGGGGGTTAAGAACACAAGAGTTACAATTGAGCCTGGCCCCGAGACAAAGAGCTTAATTTAGTGTTAAGCTACAGATAAGGGCAGAACATAGTTACTACATATATCTTTGCTAATTGGTGATGTATGGCAGTCCCTTCCCCAAGGCCTACTTTCTGCAAACATCCTCCCTTACAGGTGGCTAGGATGAGGATAGGTAAGAGTAGCTAAAACATTACCCACAAACAAAAGGCTGACACACTTAGGGCCTCTATGGTGTTTACACATTCAGCATCAAATAGGTTTTCACAAACAACTCATTCACTAGCTCAAAAACACTGGTCCTCTTGAGAGCCAGACGGAATGACTTTTAGCCCATCTATACACTTAACCTATGACCTAACCTTAGCGTTATTAACTTAGGACAAATATGTATCCTGTCTTTTACTAAGAATACCCTGTTAATTCTTTAGTTATAAGATTTATTTAACCCCACTATAATTGGAATAGTTCTGCAAGAATATTTCTGTAAAACCTGCTTCTGTACAATTTCCAAAGCATCTTATCACAAAGAGTTATCCATTGTAAAAATTCATTTTTCTGATGTCATAACCTATAAATAAAGACACCAAAACCGACAGGACAGAGATGCCTGCCTGGTGATCAGAAAGGATCTCGGGGCTCTCTCACTCTCTCGCCAACACCGTCCATCCTTCAGGGACCCCTGGACCTGTCGGAGCCGGCCTCCGACAAATCCTATTAAAGAGTAGCAAAATATGTAGATTTCATTTATGAAAGAGACAATCAAATATATAGGTAGTAGTTATTAAGAAAATGTGCACATCAGTAATGTCTCCCAATAGGTTATTCTTCCATATTCTTTATGAACTGTAGGCCATTCAATGAGTCAAATTTTTTTCTCAAGTTTAAAATTTAAAGTTATATTTATACAGTTAAAAACTTACTTAATACTATGCTGTCAACCAATGATGAAAAGAAAAATAATATCTTTAGTAACTCTAGTTTCCTTTGTCCTTGAATAATTCAATTGCCTTAAGAATACAAAGCTAAGATACTATAAGTAGAACATAAGTAATGTCACTATTGATATCACCACCAGAAATTAAAAGTTTATTGAATGCTTACTATGTTCAAGGCACTTTGAAGGGAGAAAAGAGTAGAATACAGAACTATAACTATAATTCTAAATGACAAAAATTGGTTTACAATTTTCTTTCTTTTCTTTCTTTCCTTCTTCCTTCCTTCTCTCTTTCTTTTCTCCCTCCCTCCTTCCTTCCTTCCTTCCTTCTTTCTTTCTTTCTTTCTTTCTTTCTTTCTTTCTTTCTTTCTTTCTCTCTTTCTTTCTTTCTCTTCCTTCCTTCCTTCCTTCCTTCCTTCCTTCCTTCCTTCCTTCCTTCCTTCCTTCATTCCTTAAGTCATTTTCCCCTACAAAGAATTACCAATGTAGAAAAGGCAAAATTTTAAATACGAATGCTTTGTTTTATAATAGCTTAAGTTCTTCTTGATTTCTATGGTCAAATCCAAGTCCAAAGCTTATTTCTAACAGAACTGCATCCCACCTTTTTTCTCTCACCCTATACCACACCCAATCTGCAGAGTTATAGAGTAACTGTTAACTCAGGAGACTATTGCACCCTTTGGAACAGTTCCTGATAGATTATCTTAGCTCTGCCACTTAACAGCTAGGCAATTTCAGCCTTTTACCAAAATACTTTGAGCTTCAGATTTCCTGACTATAAACCTTACATAATAAAACTTAATTTACCACTTGTTGTGATAAAATGATACAGTACATTAGTCTTTTGTGAAGCATAAAGTATCATATAAAGGTGCTACAGTATCATGCTGTGCTAAAAGAAGCACAAAAATTCAACAACCACTCCAAAATAATTCTCTCATTAGTCTGCCATGGGACCTAAGAATATACCCCTTTGACTTAAAACTTTAGGTTCCAAGGAGGTTCTCTTTCAATTATAAGCATATCATATCATATATTAAATAATTGCCATAATGGTCTACCAAGGTAACTTGCAGTGGTAGGTCACAGTGAAAAACATTAATGCAATAATAAAAAAGTACTAAAAGGAAACAAACTACTTATACATGCAGCATGAGTAAACTTCACAAATATGTTGAGTGAAAGAAGGGGAAAATTTCATATGATATGATTCTTTTTTTGTGCAATTCTAAAATATGTACAACTAAAAAGAGCAAAAGGGAATTTTCTGGGGTGATGAAAATGTTCTGTCAAAATAGTGGGGATTACACTGATGCATATGTTTTTCACATCTAATTTAAAACAACACTTAAGATCTGATGATTTCACTGTATGTAAATTATAATAGAATTTTTTTTAAAGCCCATGTAAGTGTTATTGTGGTTATTTAAAAATAGTTCTTATGTTTTATGTATACAGGCTGAAATATTTACAGATAAAAGGATATATGTAATTCTTGGGATTTAGTAAAAGATGAGGGGTGATGATAAAAAATGGAAAGTGGTTGAGCATGTAGACGAAACGTGACTAGCCATGCATTGAAAAATGGTGGCAGTTGGGTGATACTCACATGGGAGTCTTTTATTCTCTCTGCTTTTGTTTATGTTTAAACATTTTCCATGATAAAAAGTTGAAAAGAAAGGGGGTCATCTGTATTCATCTCACTTACAAAAGAAAACTGTGAACAGAGGACATAACTTGTTTAAAGTCTCAAAGCCAGACTGGAAACCAGCTCTTTAAGTTTCCTTGTGATCCCAAGGAAACAAAATATGACTGTTTGGAAAGGCTGTTTTTTAAAAAGGCAGACCAATAATGCAAGGACTTGTAATATATATATATGTAACATATGCGCGGGCTTGACAATTTTTGCATTGCTCAACACATTTTCACGTCAACAAATTACACATATAATTTGCTTCCTGTTTCTTTTGGTTTCAAGGGGTTGTTTGTAGATTTAATTGCATTTTACTCAAATTTCAGATAAAATAAAACAAACAACAACAAGAACAAAAAACATACAGCTAAGACTTGTGTGTTTGTGCCCCCCACCCCACCCCCTTCGGTGCTAAAATCATCCTCTCAATTCAGGCAAAAACAGCAAATGGATTCTGTTAGAGGGAGG
This sequence comes from Hyaena hyaena, assembly GCF_003009895.1. Lineage (NCBI taxonomy): Eukaryota > Metazoa > Chordata > Mammalia > Carnivora > Hyaenidae > Hyaena > Hyaena hyaena. Next base: position 1,491,372 of record NW_024080888.1, read on the forward strand.
AGCTTGGTTCTCCATTCTGGTGTGATCCAGGAACAGCTGTTTTCCCTCCAGCTCTGAAAGACGTGAAAATGTGTTAAGCAACGCAAAAATTGTCAAGCCCGCGCGTACATATGCGCGTCTGTGTGCGGGATGGGGTATGTGGGGTGTTAGCTCCGAGGGCAATGCGAATCACATCAGAAAGGTGAGTCGGGTGCAGAAGGGACGAAGAAATTGAATGTGATGGTTCGGGAGAATAAACCACGCTGAATTTGTCTCCTCCATCAAGCACTCGAGTGTGGAGAGTAAATTCCATTTCGAGAACGAAAAACCTTAGGACCGCTTGGTATCGACGTCTGGGGAATATTTATTCCGTATTCCACTGATGGGGGGAAAGAAATCGGCGACTGGCAGCCGCGGATTGGTGGACAAGAAAATGGTGATAGTGGGGTGGAAAGAGGATTTGAAGAGGCTCCGCCTGCCTCAACCTGTAACTCTTCCTTACTAGTTTCCTCTCCATCCGCGGGACCCTCATCACCTGAGGTTAAGAGCAAGGGAAGATCTGAAGGATGTTTGAACAAAAGCATCTTAAACACTGTGTCCTACAGCCGTTAATAAAACATTACAGCGATGCGAGGGAAACGTGCTCTTCCTGGTAGTGCTGGTAAGAGCATCCTTCGCGAGCGGCTTGCCTCCTTCAGGAGCCTCCCCAGAGATGGCTCTGTCTTTGGTGGTCGAGCTCTCCGACCTCCGCTGCCCCAGGCTGGCTCCCCCAGGGGGTCCAGCGAGGAGCCAGCGGGAAAGGCGGAGACAGCGGAGGAGGGGGGAGGGCAAGAGGGAGAAACCTCAGCCTGACAGCTCCCGGTCGCCACAAGAGTCCCTTGATCTTGAACTTGAGGTGAGGCGCAGGACACCGCACCTGCCGCCCCCAGGCGCGGGCTCGCGGCTGGAGGGTGAGGCGCAGCCTCCCCCCGCCCCCATCCCCATCCGAGTGGAGCGAGGTGCACGCGGCCGGGAGGGCGGCGAGCGCCGGGAGAAGGGCGGGGAGAGGCGCTGACAAATCAGCAGCGGGGGCGGTGAGCGGAGGGGAGGGAGGAGGGGAGAAAGGAAGAGGAGGAAGACCGCGACGACGAGAGGGGACCCGAGCGAAAGGGCGAGAGACCCAGCGCGGAGACGCGGGGCGAGGTGCGTGCCGGCGGTAGAGCAGATCCCGGGACCCAGCCGGCCCCGAGCATCCTTCGCGCGCTCCCTCCCTCCCCTTCCGACCTCCGTCTCTTTCTCTCGGATCCAATTGTGCGGGGGACGGGGAGTGGCAATTCGACGACAGGTTCGCGGGCTCGCCTCCCCCGCCCCTAGCCTTTCATCACCAGGGGGTGCTGACCGCAGCCTCCTCTGGGGACTGTCCGCGTCCTGGGGCCGCCTCCTCCCTTTCCGTGCGCCTCTTCTCCTCCCCCTTCCGTTTAAATAACATTGGGGAATTGTTAACAATTTGTTCTTAGGGGCGGGTGGAGAGGAATTGTGGTTCTGAGGATCAGAGGGATTCAGGTAAGGCTCAATGGATCGGAAGGGGCAGCTTTGGAAATGCTGGGGAAACGGGGAGGAGAGGAGTCGTGGACTGGGAGGGGGTGGGGAGTTGGTGCGGCAAGGAGGACCCTCTGTGTCAAGTGTCTACAGTGAGCTTGACGAAAGTAAGTTGACCTCTCGCTTCCGACATTCTGCTCTTCTTGTCCCCAAAGACTGAGAGGTTGGGCTGCTTCTCTGGGATACGCTTTTTCCCGTGGGAGACGCGACGATGCTCGATGGAGCGTGAGGTGCCAACTTTTATTTCTCTGTTACCTTAAATCCCCCACTCCGCCCCCTCAGTCTTCTCGGGGAAGTAATCGAGCTACGTTTGGCACTTGATTAGATGGAAATGCAGGGAAGGCAAGTCAAGTCAACAGGTGGTAAGGGGTTAACAGGTGCGGGTGCCTGGTGGGTGGTGAATTCACGCACGCGGAGAACGCCCCCTCGGGTGGCTGGCTCCAGTCAGGAGACTGTTCCCGGGTGTGCACAGGCGCCTGCTCTGGGTAGATAGCTGGGGGCGGGCGTGGATGGTCGGGTGGATTAGAGCGCAGGGGAGGGTGGGCGCACTGTGGGCCCGAGGTTGAGCCACACCCAGGGCATGTAGGTCTCTTCCCTCCCTTCTCCAGGATCGACCAGTTAGCCCTCTTCTGGAATTCATTTTAAGACTGTCCCTGACCCCATACCTCTAGCTTCTTTTCATTTTCTTTTCCTGTGACCTTTTAACCATACTTCTCATTTTTATTTGTTTTTAATTTTTAATGTTTATTTCTGAGAGAGAATGTGAGTGGGGGAGGGGCAGAGAGAGAGAGGAAGACAGAATCCGAAGCAGGCTCCAGGCTCTGAGCTGTGAGCACAGAGCCCTAAGCCCTGGGCTCGAACTCAGGAATCCACAATCTGTGAGCTCATGACTTGAGCGGAAGTCACAGGCTTAACGGATTGAGCCACCCAAGTGCACCTTAGCCGTACTTCTAATTTACCTTGTCACCGTTTGGACTCGGGAAAGTTCAAAGAGGGGTCCATCTTTTCAGGCAACTACAGTTCGAGAATACAGTAAGCACAACTCAGATGATTCATCTTATTCCATGCTTAGGCAGCTAGACTTTTGCTAGCCAAGATGGATGAGGAATGCTAAATTTTTAATGCAAAAGCTAAAAAAAAAATAGGCTTGCTTCCCCCCACCCCCCACCCCCCCCAGTGGTTGAAATAAGAGTATACTTAAAAGTGTCTCACACACTTTTGGGAGTGATACTGATCTTTCTGTGGTTTTTACCTTGGGTGGTTCTAATTTTATTTTATTCTACCCACAAGTTCTCACTGAAATTATATCTTGTATTCTCCAGTGTGGTGTAAAGGAATTCATTAGCCATGGATGTATTCATGAAAGGACTTTCAAAGGCCAAGGAGGGAGTCGTGGCTGCAGCTGAAAAAACCAAACAGGGTGTGGCAGAAGCGGCAGGAAAGACAAAAGAGGGTGTTCTCTATGTAGGTAGGTAACCCCCAAATGTCATCTTGATATTTATTTATGACTGGTGGGTTAGGATGATCGATGCTCTAAAGGCTGGTACTTCTTGCTTGATTCATTTTTGCATCATCACTTGTCGAAAGGATAAACTGAGTCAGGGAACTGTGTGAGTAGATAAATGTGTATGTTTAGAGCTAATTAAAAAAGTGAGGATAACTTGTTTTTTCTGATGATTTCATTTTTTGGTATGAATGCTTTTGTATATGTGACTACATTTCAGAAAAAGTTTGTAAAACTCAGTCTCAGAAATAATTAAGAATATTTTTAAGAACCAAAATCATTCATGGGCCTTTGATTTTTTATCATCATGAGTAATATAGGCAAATTTTAGTGTATTCATATTTGAAAATAAGACTTTTTGATATGGCCCTGGAATATGTAAAAAGAGACCTACTGTGGCCCTAAAAAAAGAAAAGACAGGAAAGTCTTTGGTACCGTTAATCCTTGTGACTACTTGGTAAACTGAAGATTAATTGCCCAAAAAAATGTGCTTGAAGCCTACTGCTAGTATCTCAGAGACATTTATACAATACATTTATCAAATGACACACATACTAAATAATGAGATGGATGCTTATCATTTTTACTTGTTCCAAATCACCACTTTGTAGTATTCATGTAGATGCTGACACTCTTTTTCTTATCTTGAACTGTGTTTGTTTGGGTGTTATTTTACAAATCCCTTCAGATTTTTTGGGAAAGGAATAGACACATACATAGAAAAACACTCATCCACAGGGACACAGACACACAGGCACACAGTCACCTTCTGCCCGTCCTGCCTCTCCTCTTACTCTTCTGCTCCCCTGAGCCCTTCCAGTCTCTGGTGGCAGCTGTAGAGGCTGTAGCACAGGGTATGCAGTAAGGTGGAGGGTAATGTACTGGGGGGCATAGGGCGCTATGCCTATGTCTGTGGGTGAAAGACAGCTATCTCGTCTCTCCAACATGGATGCACTGAAGAAGAGTTATGAACCTTTTTATACTTTTTATGAATCTTCTCATACTATTTTTTTCTCACTGCCCATAGACTCAATATTAGCTTGAGTTTACTACAAATCTTCAGTTAAATTCTTCTTCTATCTTAAGACATATTTTCAGAAATTCATTGAAATAAAGAGTGTTACAAGAGAAAAAAATGATGACTTAATTTCACGTGTTTTGGTGAAGTGTGAATTAGATCTTTTTAGATGGAATTTGGAATACTGAATCAGTGATGGGCAGATAACCGATATCTTTCTACTTGTCTTCAATTTTCCAAGTTGTCCAAGTGTACCCTTGCAACTACTTCTATTTCAGTTACTTTATAACTTAGTAACTTTTTTTAAAATATTTTTTTACAAAGCTAGTATTTACTCCATTAGTTTGTAGTGAGTTCAGGAACTGTTGAATATTTATTTAATACATTGCTCTCTTCGAGGTAATAAGCAAGCTTTATCACCTGGAAAACTTTATTTTCATTGTCAACCATGAGTTTGCGCAAATAAAATGATTTTATTTTTTAGAGATTAATTCTGTTATTTACTCTGACACTGTAATATGAAATTATAATTAATTTATATGTCACATGTATTTTTAAATCATCTTCAGTATTTATCATGGTATTTAATACATAGTACATTCTATAAATTGTATGTTGGTTGTGTCCTGAAGTATAATTAAAATTTGAACTCAAAAACAGGATTTAGGATGAAAATTGACCATAAGAAGACACAGTATATAGGTCAGGGGTTGGGAAACTTTTCCTGTAAAGTGCTAGATAGTAACTATTTTAGGCCATAAGATTTCTGTGTGAATTAATCAACTCTGCTGTTGTGGTATGAAAGCATCCATAGACAATAATTATCTGTGTTCCAGTAAAATCTTACTATTTAAACAGGTGGTGAGTTGATTTGACCCATAGACTATATAGTTTGCTGACTCCTGGAAAAGTAGAGAGAACATAGACTTGGTGTCAGACAAACCTCACATCTGGTCTGGGCTATGTTGTTTATTGCCTTGAGAAGACTATAAAACTTACTTAACATCTATGAGCTTTACTTTCTTCATTTGTAACAATATGATTTAGGTAAATGCAACTACCTTGCAGAGTTTTTGTGAGAATGTCATAATAAAATAAAACACATGAGTGATAAAGTACACTTAAAAAATAGACTTTTTTTTGTAGTGGTGTAGATTCATAGCAAGATTGAGAGGCAAATAGCAGAGGTTTCTCATGTACCCTTTGCCCCTACACATGCATAGCCTCTCCCATGGTCAACATCCCCCACCAGAGTGGTACATTTATTAAAATTAATGAACTACACTGACACATCATGATCACCCCAAACCTATAGTTTATTTAAAGATTCCCTCCTCGTGTTGTACAGTCTCCGGGTTTGGACAAATGCATAATAAAGTATACCCAGTATTGTAGTATCATCTAGATATTTTAGGTGTCTTAAAAATTGATTGTATATCATTTAGTCATCTCCTTCTACCAACCCCAGGTAACCACTGATATTTTTACTGTCTCCACAATTTTATCATATCCAGAATGTCATATAGCTGGTATGGAGACTGTTAAGATTGGCTTCTTTCTCTTAGTAATATGCATTTAAAGTTCTTCCATGCATTTTCATGGCTTGATAGCTTATTTCCTTTTAGCATTAAATATTAATCCCACTGTCTGGATGTATCACACTTCATCTGTTCACCTACTGAGGGACATCTTGGTTCCTTCCAAATTTTGGCAATTATGAATAAACCTGCTATAAACATCCATGTGTGGGCTTGAGTGCACGTAAGTTTTCAATTCCTATAGGTAAGCACGAAGGATCACTATTGATGGATCATATGATAAGGGTATGTTTAGTTTTTTAAGGAAGTAACAAATTGCCTTCCAAAGTGGCTGGATCATTTTGCATCCCACCAATACTAAATAACAGTTCTTGTTGCTCCACATCCTTGTCAGCATCTCATGTTTCAGTCTTCTAGATTTTGACCAGTCTAAGAGGTATGTAGTCATGTCTGATAGTTTTAGTTTACATTTCCCAGATGATAAATGATGTGGATCATCTTTTTATAAGCTTATTTGTCATCTATACATATTCCTTGGGAAGGTATCTGTTAAGATCTTTGGTCTAGTTTTTAATCTGGTTGTTTGTTTTCTTACTGAGTTTTAAGAATCCTCTATTGGATTGTAGTTCCTTTTCAGACGTATCTTCTGCAGATATTTTCTCCTGGTCTATAGCTTTCCTCACTCTTGACTCTTTCATGGAGCTGAAATTTTTAGTTTTTAAGGAAGTTCAGCTTATTGATTCCTTATTTCATGGCTTGTGATTTTGGTCTTTTATCTACAAGTCATTGGAATACCCAAGGTCATGTAGGTTTACTCCTATGTTATTTCTAGGAGTTTTATAGTTTTGTTTTACATTTAGGTCTATGACCTTTATTGCATTAAATTTTTTTTGTGAAGAGTGTAAAGTTGGTGTCTAGACTCCTGTCCTCCCTTTCCCCCCTCCTCCTCTTCCTTCTCCTAATTCTTTTCCTATTCCTTTTTTTCTCCTCTTCTTCCTTCTCCTCCTCCTCCTTATGCATGTGGATGTTCAGTTGTTCCAGCACCATTTGTTAAAAAGACTGTCTTTGCTTTATTGTATTGGTTTTGTTCCTTTGTCAAAAATCAGTTGCCTATATTTATGTGGTTGTATTTACAGGCTCTCTATTCTGGTCCATTGATATATTTGTCTATTCTCTTGCTGTTATAACACTGTCTTGATTACTGTAGCTTGAAGGCAAGTAGTGTCAGACCTATGATTTTATTATTTGACTTCAATATTATCTTGGCTATTCTGGGCCTTTTGTCTCTCCACATAAACTTGAGAATCTATTTGTTGATATCTATTAAAAACACTTGGTGATATTTTGATTAAGATTGCACTGAACTATACATCAAGTTTGAAGAACTAAGATTGTATTGGACTATAGATCAAGTTAAGAAGAATTGAGATCTTGACAGTATTGAGTATTCCTATCCATGAACATGGAATATACTTCCTTTTATTGAGTCCTCTGATTTTGTTCATTTGTAGTTTTCCTCATACAAATCTTGTATATATTCTGTTAAAATGTCTACCTAATTATTTCAGGGGTTTTTGGGTGCTAATAAAATTGTATTGTGTTTTTAATTTTCAATTTTAATTGTTCATTGCTGGTATATAGGAAAGTGGTTGACTTTTGTTTATTAACCTTGTATCTTGCAGTCTTACAATAATCACTTAGGGTTTTTTTGGTCATGATTGATTTGTTAGGATTTCCTACATAGACAATCATGTCATCTGTGAATGAAGACAGTTTTATTTCTTCATTCCCAATTTGTATACCTCTTATTTCCTTCTTGTGTCTTGTTACACTAGCTAGGATTTCCAGTATGATGCTTGTCTTGTTCCTGATCTTAGTAGGAAGCTCTAGTTTCTTGCTATGAAATATCATGTTATCTGTAGATTTTTTATAAATCTTTATCAAGTTGAGGATGTTCCCCAGTATTCCTAATTTATCAAAAGTTTTTATCGTAAATAGATGTTGCATTTTGTCAAATGCTTTTTCTGCACCTATTGATATGATCATGTAATTTATCTTTTTTTACCCTGTTAATGTGATGGATTGCTTTAACTAATTTTTGAATATTGAACCAACCTTGTGTACCTGGTGTGAATTCCACTTGGTTGTGAAGTATAATTCTTATTGCACATTGCTAGATTTGATTTGTTAATATTTTGTTGAGGATTTTTGTAAAGCACACTTTTATATAGGAGCCATGGTTATTATTATCAAACAAGGTGTTCAACAGAATACTTGCTTTGCCAACATATTTTCTTTTTATCTTTTCATTCTTCATTACAAAACTCATCAATAGCTAGAGTGAAATACTGGAAGTGACTAGAGAAAGTTTTCAATTTCATTATGGCTGAAGATGGTTAGCACACAGTTCTCTTAAGCCTGAGGATGAAAGTACTCTTATTCCTTCATAATATATTTTTATTATATATTTTAACTAAGTGAGGAACTACCTTTTAACCAAGTGAGGAACAACCATAAGAATCAGTACTATTTTATGATTTTTCTTCATTTGTGATATGTTTGTATACAAACATTCAATCAATATAGTTCAATTCAATAAATAACATTTATCTCAATCAAATGGGTCAGAAATTATAAATGCAGAGTCAAATTGAAGAGCAAAAACAAAATTCATTTTCTTCATGTAATGCCAAGTATTATAACTGTAAAGGCAAAATTATCTTCACAACTCTCCCAAAGCCACTTTGCTCAGCAAGCAGCAGTGGTCAGGAGCATGGATTAATATCAAACTCTCAAAACACAATATGCTCCAGCTGCATCAAACTGACAAAGTCAACATAACATGCACAATAGCAGTATAGTTGAGTTCTTGCAACTCCTATGCATTACTTTCAACCTTCTCTATGCTGTACCTTGTGAAGTCATGAGAGATAAGATGGGATAGCTGTGGTTACCTCATCCCATGGAAGCCATCAGCACTGGTCTCTCTTCAAGTTACTAGTCACGTAGCTACTTGGTATCTACTTTGTAGCTATAGATTTTCAATGACGATTACTCATCCATGAAATGTTAGTTATTAATTACACATACTAACAAAGAATTGACAGCAAACAACAGGTGATAAGTTTGATGTGAAGCAACTTCATTAAGACTCTCATTTATCTTTGAATCAGAATACATTCCATGATTTATCCCAAGGTCAAATTCTCAGCTATTACTCAGGCAGAAAGGAAAGACCACAGACCAACTGTTAAATATTTATTTCAAATAGTTGTTTTTAAAAATATAGGGTACAAGGAGTTAGTAGTAATAAGAAGTATTCTCCTAAATAAAAGGTGTTCTCACCTTGTATAGTTCCGGGATACAAGAAATTTCAGATACCACAGTTAGTTGAATAATACTAGTCCCTCACAACACAGGTGGAATTTCTGTTACCACAGTACATAAACTATGATTACATAAAGTACAAACTTTGCTCCTAGCCTTTCAGCCCACAGACTGCTATAATAAATAACAGAGAATCATTATAATCCATAATCAAGTTACATCACTCTTTTCAAAGTTTTTTAGTGACTGGTCATTGTACATCTGCTATTCGGTTCACACAATTGGCAAAGCCACTAGCTGTATTGGTTCTCCCAGTGATAGACCCATGTGATATTTTACAAACACGCATAGTTGAAAAAAAGAAATTGGCCACAAAATATTGAAATGCAGCAAAGAAATAAAGTGAAAATTGCTGGATGTAAAATTTGAAGAAACAATATTTTAATCACACAACAAATAGCTAGCTTTGGGAATACTGACACAGCTACTGTTCAGGAGACTCAATAGATAGTGGAACTTACTCAAGCTGATTGAATAAATGGAAGAAATTGCCATGAATAAGTTGGAGATGTTCCAGAGGAAATGCTACTGCAGAAGTAACCCACATTAGAGGAACTATCAGTGAGAGAGAGCATGATGTTAAAAGGATAACATTTTGGAAACTGATCCAAACTTACAAAGGTGGATGACAATTCTCTAAGACTTAGGAAAGATGCTCACTCCATATAGAAAGTTATACAATGAGAAGACAGCAGCACTGTTTAAACTCCTTTTGATAAGTGTTTTTACAACGAAATGAAACGGTTTAATTCTCAATGTCTTAATCTATAATATTACAATATAAAGATTTGACTAGTTTTTCACTGACCTACAAATTTATAAATGAGTAAGAGAATTTTTAATGTTTTGAAAAAAACATTTAAAGGTCATGGAACAAATGTACTGTTTACTACCAATTAATTGTCATTTCCTTCATTGATATTTAAGACCAGTCTCTACAGCTTCACCTCAGCACGTGTATGCTCACCTTACAATCCCACAGTTCTGTGCAAAGTGAACACTGACACTAAAATATGCACATGTAAACACACGAACACATTGACACATCCTATGATATATATGTAAAATATTATGTTGTATCCTTTTATATATTTAATAACTGCACAATTTCATTTATATGAATTTTTCATTAATGATTTGTCCTATATTTCACCTGAAAATCCCTTTACAAATATTATATGAAAATAATAATAGTGATTTCTTACTATTTGCTATGTATCAAACATAGTTTTAAGAACTTTATATGTATATTTCCTTTATTTTCATGTTTGCCAAATGATGTATATTTGATTATTATGATAAAGATTGTAATGCAAGAAATCTAAATCCAGAACACACATTTAAAATTTTAATTTAATTTATTTTTATTATTTAAATATGTTAACATCCAATGTTACATTAGTCTCAGTTGTAATAGTGATTTGACAATTCTATACATTAGTCAGTGCTCACTGCAGTGAGTACAGCCATCTGTTGCCATACAATATTATTGCAGTAAAGTTGAGTATATTCTCCATGTGGTACTTTTCATCTCTGTGGCTTATTTATTTTATAACTGGAAGAGGTTGTACTTCTTAATCCTTTTCACCTACTTCACTCATCTCCCACCCACCTTCCCTCTGGCATTCACCAGTTCTCTGTATTTATGAGTCTGTTTCTGTTTGTTTGTTTGTTTGTTTTGTTGTTTAGATTCCACAGGTGCAATCATATGGTACTTGTCTTTCTCCATCTGACTTATTTCACTTAATATAATATCCTCTATTGTCCATCCATGTTGTTCCAAATAGCAAGATCTCATTCTTTTTTATGGCTGAGTAGTATTCCATTGTGTGTGTGTATGTATGTATATATAACACACTGTATTTTCTTTATCCATTCATCTATCTGTGGACACTTAGGTTGCCTTCATATCTTGGCTATTAAAATAATGCTACAATAAACATAGGGATGCATATGTCTTTTTGAATTAATGCTTTCATTTTCTTCAGGTGAATATTCAGTAGTGGGATTACTGAGTCATATGGTATTTCCATTTTTAAGTTTTTGAAGAACTTCCATACTGTTTTCCAAAGAGGTTACACCAATTTACATTCCCACCAATAGTGGCCCAAGGATTCCTTTTTCTTCACATCTTTGCCAACATTTCTTTCTTTTTGATACTCACCATTCTGACCAGTGTGAGGTGATATTTCACTGTGGTTTTGATTTGTACTTATGTGATGATTGGTGATGTTGAGCATTTTTTGATGTGTCTGTTAGGCATCAGTATGTCTTTGGAAAAATGTCTATTCAGGCCCTCTATCAATTTTTTAAAAATATTTTATTTCTGAGAGAGACAGTGTGCGTAGGGGAGGGAGGGCCAGTGAGAGGGGGAGACACAGAATCTGAAGCAGACTCCAGGCTCTATGCTAGCTGTCAGCACAGTGCCTGATGCGGGGCTCGAACCCACCAACCATGAGATCATGACCTGAGCCGAAGTCGTACACTTAACTGACTGAGCCACCCAGGCGCCCCCCTCTATCCATTTTTAAATTGGATTATTTGTTGTTTTTGGTGTTGAGGTGTAAAAGTTCTTCATATGTTTTAGATATTAGTCCATTATCAAATATATCCTATGGGAAATCCTCTCCCATTCAGTAGGTTCCCTTTTCATTTTGCTGATGGCTTCCTTTGCTATGCCAAAAGCTTTTTATTTTGGTGTATTCTCCATCATTTGTTTTTGCTTTTGTTAACTACGTCAGAAGACATATGCATAAATATGTTGCTAAGATTGAAGCCCATTTTGAGTTGATTTTTGCATATGGTGTAAGAAAGTGGTTTGGTTTTACTATTTTGCACGTAGCTGTCCAGTTTTCTCATCACCATTTATTGAAGAGACTATCTTTTCCCATTGTATTTTCTTGTCTTCTTTTTCATAGTTTAGTTGACCATGTAAGTCTGGGTTTATTTCTGGGGAAAAACTACATTCTTACCTACAATGCTATAGTTTATTTTATGTTTTATCTTTATTGGAAGTCCTTCAATATATTCAAATTGAAACTTCCTAACTATTTTGAAATGGTTTTATTAAATGTGATACTTTTCTTGACTGTTTAGTAAAATCTAAGTTTAAATATGATGCATCCAAATTTCACTTAATGCCTTTATTGCATATTTTCATAAAAATATTCAGCAAACATTTAGTGAACACCAAGCTATGTATGGAATTGTTGAATCACTATATTGTACACCTGAAACTAATATAACACTGTATGTTAACAAATGGGAATTGAGATAAAAACTTAAAAACAACGTTTTAATTGTGGGTTAAAATTTTAATGAGAGAGAACCTCCTTCTAGCATTGCTTCTTTCTATTTGTTGTGTGATTACCATATTTCCTTGTTTTAGGTGGGTTTTTTTTTACACCTACGGATATCTTTCTATATGAGCTTCTGAAGATTGAGAATTTTCATTAGTTGCATTTAAAGCTAGCTAATCAGCAATATAAGGACAATTTAAGACTTATTTATATTTTAAAATTTGTTTTTATAGGCTCCAAAACCAAGGAAGGAGTGGTTCATGGTGTGACAACAGGTAAGCTCCATGGGGCTTATATTCAAGAATGATGTGGAAACTGGTAAGCATCAATCATTCAGAATGTAATTGTAAACAACCACTGTGGTCATAGAGAAGCATTCTAAGGGAACAACAGCTTTGTTTAACCTTAATTCTTTATTACGTATTTTTAAGTAGGTTAATATTTATTATAAATAAATAAAATGCAATATATTTCACTGTCAAGAATGATGGCTCTGAATTGACCAGATAGGTTTAATTTATGGTAGTAATAGCATTTGAATATTCTGACCAACATAACACTTTGGGAAATGGCTACCATAAATTATGTATAGGAATTGCCATTTTTCAAAGGATTAATGTAAAATTTTCTGTTTAGAGTATAATAAAACATTCTGACATTAAACTATACTCAGTATAATATTTCCTTGATGATTCAGAAAGCGTTTCTGGAAACACCCTTGGAATGATCGGTGAAGTATTTATTGTTTCTGTCTCTATTTGGCATAATTTCATCAAGAATCTGAATAGGTCTATAAGAAAATTGTAATAACTTAATATCAAAAATGATGAAAATGTTGGTGGTAATGATGAGAAGGAAGAGTCTGATAGGGATAGAAATAGAAAAAAATGAAAGGAGAACTGAAGTTTAATAATCGTAAGAGCCCAGAGACTTGCTGTGATTCAGTTTCATGTTGTATGTATTCCAGGCTGCCTGGCAAATGCAGTAAAACAGGGTATATAAATCAGAAATACAATTCATACGACCAGAGAGCAGTAAGTGTAATAGTGTCTCAGAAAGATACCATGTTCCCATTACTGAATTATAAAATGGAAATGGGGAAAATCAAGTGAGAGTATTAATACAGTACTGTGGTTGATACCATAATTCTGGAGCCAGACTTCCATGGTTTAAATTTCTACTTATTGTTTGTGAGTTGTGTGATTTTCTGCAGGAATCATAACTTTTTTGTGATTTAGTTTCCTCATCTATAAAATAATAAAGAGAATTAATGTATATAAACTCCTAGAGTAATGAAGACAAGTAGTGTGTATTATGTAAGTGTTATTTATCCTCACTTTATAATGAGTCTATCTTGAACATTTTACAGATAGTGGAGAAAAATATTTCATATGACTACTTTATACATACTTTTGATAAATAAGTGAGGATGCAAGATTAAAACAGAATGCTTTGAAACTGTTTCTGCTAGAAGGTAAATTAAAGTATGCTGTTTGGGGCGCCTGGGTGGCTCAGTCGATTGAGCATCCGACTTTGACTCAGGTCATGATCTCTCAGTTTGTGGGTTCGAGCCCCATGTGGGGCTCTGTGCTGAAAGCTCTGAGCCTGGAGCCTGCTTCAGATTCTGTGTCACCCTCCCTCTCTGACCCTCCCCTGCTCATGCTGTGTGTGTGTGTCTCTCTCTCAGAAATAAATAAAACATTAAAAAAAAATATGCTGTTTGTATTTGCTGTGTTGGCAATTCAATCAATATGTAATGCCAAGAACTAGGCAAGTAAATAAACTGTATTGACTTGTAGGGACCTTTCCATAAATATGATGTTATTAAGCATGATTTTAATATGACCTGGATAGCGGTGCCTGGGTGGCTCAGTTGGTTAAATGTCCAGCTTCATCTCAGGTCATGATCTCACGGTTTGTGGGTTCGAGCCCCGCATCATATTTGGAAGCTTTGGATTCTGTGTGTCCCCCTCTTTCTGACCCTCCCCTGCTCTCTCTGTCTATCTCTCTCTCTCAGAAATTAAAAAAAAAAAAATGACCTGGATAGCAGACAGTTGGAGACTGTACTATTTGAATGGCATAGTTAGATTAGTGGTGTTCCAATTGATAGTTGAAGAATCCATGTGGTTTATTTATTTATTTATTTTTTTACAAATAGTTTATTGTCAAATTAGTTTCCACATAACACTCAGTGCTCATCCCCAAAGTGCCCTCCTCCATGCCCATCCCCCATCCCCCCTACATCCATCAGTCCTCAGTTTTTGTCAGCATTCAAGAGTCTCTCATGGTTTGCCTCTCTCCTTTTCCCCCACCATTTCCGCCCTTCTTCTCCCCCTTGTTCTTCCGTCAAGTTCCTCCTAATCCTCTTATACGTGCAAACATATGATATTTGTCCTTCTCTGCCTGACTTATTTCGCTCAGCATAACACCCTCAAGGTCCATCCATGTTGCTACACATGGCCAGATTTCATTGTTTCTCATTGCCATGTAGTATTCCATGGTATAGATAAACCACATCTTCTTGATCCATTCATCTGTTGATGGACACTTAGGCTCTTTCCATGTTTTAGCTATTGTGGAGAGTGCTCCTATGAACATTGGGGTACATGTGTTCCTATGCCTCAGCATTTCTGTATCCCTTCGGTAAATTCCTAGCAGTGCTATTGCTGGGTCATAGGGGAGTTCTATTGTTAGTTTCCTGAGGAACCTCCACACTGTTTTCCAGAGGGGCTGTACCCGTTTACATTCCCACCAACAGTGTAGGAGGGTGCCTGTTTCTCCACATCCTCGCCAGCATCTAGAGTTCTCTGATTTGCTCATTTTAGCCACTCTGACTGGTGTGAGGTGGTATCTCAGTGTGGTTTTGATTTGTATTTCCCTGATAAGGAAGGATGCTGAGCATCGTTTCATGTGTCTGTTGGCCATCTGGATGTCCTCTTTGGAGAAGTGTCTGTTCATGTCTTCTGCCCATTTCTTCACTGGGTTGTTTGTTTTTCGGGCGTGTAGTTGAAGAATCCCTGTGGTTTAGAAAGCAGATAAGCAGGTGGCCAAATTTGGAGTCTGTGGTAAAATGAAAGAATACAGCTAATATAAAATCATGTAATGGAGACAATGGAGATGGGCTGCAGGGACAACTGTTAACAAAGCACTTTTATCTTCTCCAGAATGACAGATAGTAAATGGCTGTGTGTGTGTGTGTGTGTGTGTGTGTGTGTGTTACTGAAGTTTGTACAATAAGGCAATATTTTGTTTCTGAAGAGCAGTAGCCTGCTACCTTATGATTCTCTGATTTTATAATATTGAGAAGTTTTTGTATCATGTCTTTGACATACTGAGGAATCTGAGATGACACATAGGAAAGATGTTTTCATAATTTAGTTTAATCTAGGGCTTCTCAAATGAATGTGACCTTATTTAAATTGTTACTATAATTGAATGAAACCAGTGTTCCACACAAAACTATGGAAAATGCTGCTAAGCAGCAAGGCCATGATAATTTTGATATGGGTGATATTTACAACCATTGTACTAATCAACTGCCCTGGCAATAGTAAAATATTAAAAAAATGTCATAGGTAGTCTGACCAGGAGAAATGCATTGGGATAAATCTGTAATAAATACCATCCTTCTCACATATCAGGTTGTGAATCAGATTATTTAATATAAAATCCAAATTCCAAGTATAAGGATAAATAAGACAATTACCTCAATGGTTAAGGAGAAGAATTAGATATTATACTTGGTCTAAAATATTTATCATGGCTACATAATATAAGTGCAAAATCTATTATATAGTATATAACATTATCAGCTGATGTGAAAAGAAAAGTTTCCTTAAGATTCATCCCATTACTTATTTTTGCGGGAATATCAACTTCAATAAACTTACTTAGACCAGGAGTTTTCTACCTAAAAAAAATTTCAAGAAAAATGAATTCCCCTGGTTAGATAATCTCACAAAAAAAAAATCTAAAAATTGCTACCTTAAACCCTAGCTTTTTTATAACAGTTCATTAATGTTGTAGTTGCCAACTGAATACATAATTTTATAGAAAAATATAAGCGTGTATTTAATCTGGACTTACTGAATGACATATCTTTGAAGGTCCTTAAAAAAATAAATGTTATTAGGGCACCTGGGTGGCTTAGTTGGTTAAGCGTCCGACTCTTGATTTCTGCTCAGGTCAGATCTCACACTTTGTGAGTGAGATCCAGCCCCGCATCCAGCTCTGTGCTAATAGTGTGGAATCAGCTTGAGATTCTCTCTCTGCCTCCCTCTCTCTTCCCTTCCCCCACCTGCTCTCTCTGTCTCTGTCTCTGTCTCTCTCTCTCTCAAACTTAATAAACAAACATAAAAATAATATGAATGTTAATAAAACCTTACTTTTTCCCTCATGGAAGTATGGTATAAAGAAATTCCAATTAGTGGAGATTTTCTGAAGGTTTTGATTCTTAGAAACAGAAGTTTATTACATGTTAATGAACACAACCAATTTCAACATGCTTTAATTTAAATTTCCAAATTAAAATGTTTTATGACATAAATTTATTTCCTCAAATATATGATTTGTACTCTTCAAAGCTAGTATTCCTAACTTTTTAATTATGTTTAAAAACAAAGTTTGGATTTACTATATCTATTCAAAAAGTTGGTGCCACATTTCCTTTCTGAAATTTTATTTTTGACTTAAATCTAATTATCAAAGTTAATGAATAAATTACAGAATACACAAAATTTCTCTTAATGCATTCAAAATCATTTATTGAGTATCTGCTGTGAAATAATATGAAGAAAAGTAACAGGATCTCTGATTTTAAAGAACTCCAAATAGACTGGTGGAGGTGGATAGACATAATGGGAAGTGAATAATTCTGGCACAAAGTTCAATAGCAGAGATATATCTAAAACATTAGGAGATCACAGGAGGAGGAACAGGATACCTGTTGGGGATAAGGTTTTTAACGTGGAATTAGACATCTGAGGTGGATTTTAACAGCAGCTTGAATTTCCTGAGTAAATAGACAGGAGATAATAAACTATTTGTAAAAAAAAAAAAATAGACAGGAGATATCTGAAAAGGATCAAAGGTTCTGGCCAGATGAAGCTGTATGAAAGAAATTGGGAAAGCTAGGAACATTTGGGGGAAAACATTAAATATTATACTATCAGTTAGTTGGAAGGAAGTATCCATTTTGATCCTGGTTGTGAGGTCTTTTCCCTTAAAAATGAATATTATTTATTAGATGAAAAATGACTAATTTGAATGTGACTCCTTTCCTTTTGTTTTGTCACCCTTTTGTTTGGCATATCAACGAAGAGAGAAACAATGTAAAAGTTCTTAAAGGGGATTTGGGGCTCAAGGTCAGTGGATAATCCACTAGATAAATCAAGTCCAATGACCTCTTTTAAAATGTGTCTATTATTGCTACATTTACACTCTTGTCATTTTGTAATGGAACTAATTTACTTATTCTTACAGTGATAAAACCTGGCCAATTATAATAAAGTACAGAGTGCATTTTATTGTGAAGTTTATGTGCACTAAAAGTAATGTGTATATATATACAAAGCAGAGTCTAGATATTGTGAAAATAACCTCTCATGGCTGGCAGAAAAAATATGAGTCTGTAAAAAGATCATAATTTATTCTTGTCTTTGAGATACTGTAAGAAGAAAGTGTTCATTTTTCAAGCAAAATTTTCTATTCATGTCCTTGGAAAAAAAATGAAATGACAAGTTAAAGCCCAAAATTCACTATTTTTAAAGGATCAACATTCTGGAAATGTTTAAAAACATGAAACCTCCAGTATAGCTTCTCACTGACATTTAAATTGAACTTTGCATTGGGAATAGCCGTTGCTTGTTAAGAGGCATCAACGATATCCCTAGAAGTGGCAGAGGGCAAATATCAAATAACATCTTCTAGGGACTCTTCGTGGTTTTATACTCCCGGCTCAATTCAGTTTTTCCATGCTACCTAGAACTGAAGAGTAAGCATCTGTCCTTACAGACTACCTTACTTCCATGACCTGCTATCCAAAACCCAATTGCTTTGTCCACATTGTTCAGTCGTTGGCCTCCTCCAATGGGTGACATGAAGTCGGTATAATAATCATGTGACTAGCATATCACAACTACCACCTTAACAGCCGACAGTGTAACTCGTCGAATCCCTTGGGATGGGACGTACCTGGAGAGGATGTAAACAAGCATAAAACATAACTTCCCACCCCCCAAAAATGTCTCCATTTTCTTAGGAGAGGGCCTGAGGAAAAATGTCAGTTAAAACCCCAAATTCTTGATATCTGGTGAAAAAGCAGAAAATAAAAAGTTTGTGAGGCAAAAAGAAGGCAAACATTACGTAAATGGAGATAAGAGACACAAGATGTAGACTTTATAAGGGTTACAATTTTTAGATGAAGAGAGATTTTTTTTCCCTATTGACTTTGAGATTAATAAAAGAGAAGAAGCTCTTGTCTTTTGTTTTTTCATAGAACTCCTCATTTCATTGAAACAAACATTTTTATTGGAGTTTCCTTTATTTGGCAATTGCACGGAGGTAATATACAAAGATTAAAAAAACAATTATATCAGATACGGTTTTGGAGAATTTTTGATATGAGATTAAGTCTTTGTTTCTAAACCTAATCACAAACTATTCACACTGTCTTCTCTCAATCTTTAACTTATTTTAAAAAAATCTACTGAATCATCATATTGTATTTTGTTTTATGAAAACAAATTGTAAATTTGCTCACCAAACTTCATTTTCATACTAAATGTCCAGTTCTTTGTTACCATTAAAATTGTTGAAAATAAATCTTTTTATTACAAACTCTTTTTTGACACTTGAAGTTTGATAAAAGGATTAAAATTTCTTCATAACCACACCTTACTCTATTGCTCATTATTTTTGTGGGCTTAAGTTTTTATTTTAATTCCAGTTAGTAAACATACAGTATTATATTAGTCTCGGGTGTACAATATAGTGATTCAATAACTCCATACATCATCTGGTGCTCACCATGACAAGTGCCCGCCTTGATCCCTGTCACCTATTTAACCCATCTCCACCTCATTCCCTCTGGTGACCATCAGTTTGTTCTCTATAATTAAGAATATGTTTCTTTATTTCTCTATCTGTTTTCTTTCCCTTTGCTCATTTGTTTTGTTTATTAAATTTCACGTAGGAGTGAAATAATATGCTTGTCTTGTATGACTTATTTTGCCTAGCATTGTACTCTGTAGCTCCAACCATATTGTTGCAACTGGCAAGATTTCATTTCTTTTTATGTCTGAATAATCTTTCATTCCATCTATTGTATCTTCTTTATCCAGTCATCAATTAATGGACACTTAGTTTGCTTCCATAATGCTGCTATAAACACTGGGGTGCATATATCCCTTAGAGTGAGTGTTTTTGTATTCTCTGAGTAAATATTTAGTAATGTGACTGCTGGATCATAGGGTAGTTCTATTTTTAACTTTTTGAGGAATCACCATCCTGTTTTCCACAGTGGCTGCACCAATTTGTATTCCCACCTAGACTGTATGAGTTTTCCTTTTACTCCATATACTCACCAACATATGTTTCTCGTGTTGTTGATTTTAGCCATTCAGACAGGTATAAGGTGATATCTCGTTGTAGTTTTGATTTACATTTGCCTGATGGTAAGTGATAATGAACATATTTTCATATGTCTGTCAGCCATCTGGATGTCTTTGGAGAAATATCTGTTCATGTCTTCTGCCCAAGTTTTAGTTGGACTACTTGGGTTTTTGGGTGTTGAGTTCTCTATAAGCTCTTTATATATTTTGGATACTAACCCTTTATCATACTTGTCATTTGCAAATATCTTCTACCATTCTATAGGTTGCTTTTTAGTTTTGGTGATTGTTTCCTTCATTTTTTATTTTTCAGAAGCTTTTTTATTTTGATATACTCCCAGTGGCTTAATTTTGCTTTTGTTTCCCTTACCTCAGAAGACATCTAGGAAAACAAGTTTATCTGGCCAATGTCAAAGAAGTTATTGCCAGTGTTCTCTTCTAGGATTTTTATGGTTTTAGGTTTCACATTTAGATGTTTAATCCATTTTGACTTTATTTTTGTGTAAGTGGTCCAGTTTCATTCTTTTGCATGCAGCTATTCGTTTTCTCAATACCATTAGTTGAAGAGATTTTTACACTGGATATTCTTTCCTGTTTTGTCAAATATTAATTGATCATATACTTGTGGGATAGTTCCTGGATTTTCTGTTCTGTTCCATTGATCTAAATGTCTATTTTTGAGCTAGTATCATACTGTTCTGATCACTATAGCTTTGTAATGTAACTTGAGGTCTAGAATTATGATGCCTCCAGCTTTGCTTTTCTTTTTCAGGGTCATTTTAGCTGTTTGAAGTCTGTTGTGGTTCTATTCAAATTTTGGAATTGTTTGTTCTGCTTTTGTGAAAAATACTGTTAGTATTTTGAAGAGATTGCATCACACTGCTTTGGGTAGTATAGACCTTTTAACAATATCTGTTCTTCCAATCCATGATCATGGAAAGTCTTTCCATTTCCTTGTGTTGTCTTCTGTTTCTTTCATCAATGTTTTATAGTTTACAGAATACGGGTCTGTCACCTCTTTGGTTAGGTTTTTTCCTATGTATCTTAGTATTTTTGGTACAATTGTAAATGGGATTGTTTTTTCAATTTCTCTTTCTGTTGTTTCGTTATTGGTATATAGAAATGTATCAGATTTCTCTAGATTTGTTTTGTATTCTGTGACGTTACTGAATTCCTTTATCAGTTCTAGTAGTCTTCTGGTGGAGCCTTTTTTATTTTCTATAGATAGTATCATGTCATCTATAATGTTCATTTCAGAGGGAAAATGAGCACGTATGTATTGTGTGACGCAGAAGATATGCTGAAAATGGATGTGCTGGGTGAGATTAAAGAATTGGAATTGAAATTGAAATAAAGAAATAATTACTTCATACCACAATAGCTGCACCTTAATCATTGTTTTCCATAAACTTTCCTTAATAAAATGTTAACCAAACCTCAATTGCTCAAAGGCTTTCAATATGTGATCATTACACTTGAAGCACATTTTAATATCTGCATGATTACAGCAACATATCTTAGCAAAGATTTAATGTTTGCCTAAACCACATTCACTTAAAAATTTCCTTAGTTTTATTTCTTCTGACACTGTAGTTATTTATGGCGTGTGTAAATACAGGTCTTTAGAAGTTAACAGCTAGTGGAAGTGAAATTATTGAAGTCCTGGTTGTTCCACTGCCCCTTAATTTGTTGTTCTGGATTTATCCCAGTGGCTGAGAAGACCAAAGAGCAAGTGACAAATGTTGGTGAGGCGGTGGTGACAGGGGTGACAGCAGTCGCACAAAAGACAGTGGAGGGAGCAGGGAGCATCGCAGCTGCCACTGGCTTTGGCAAAAAGGATCAATTGGGCAAGGTATGGTTGCATACATTTTATGTTACATTTGCAAAGTCTCAGGATCACAGTGCCTTCTCATGGAAGGAAGGAATAAGATGCTTACTTGAGGGAGAGCTGACTCACCCTCCTCTTGTAAAAAGAAAAAAAATGTCTACCTTTATGTGTGCATTCTTTTTGGAGACATTAACCCAGATAAATGCCATGAAAATTGTACAGTAATCATGATTGTTACATTTTCTGGAAGAAAGTTAATGAAATGAACAAATGTTATAAATATGAAAAGAACTGTGACATTTCAGAAAGAATGGGTGCTTTCAGGTTGGCTACGAGTCTTGCAATCTCTCTTTGTTGAAACATAACAAATGCTTTGTGCCCAACTGACAGATTTTAAAAATGAAAATCTTTTAGTTGATTTCTTTATCATGACATCATCTCTTATTAAATGGCACATTTGCTTATCGCATAGCAGTTCATTTGCAAATACGTTTGTGGAAACAGAGAGATTTGAATTGTATATCGACCAGAGATTGTGCTTTTGGGGTGATTTTAAAATTCTCAGAACTTTGCATTTCTTGACAAATATGAGACTCTAGTAAGAATATACCAAAGATATTATGACTTTCATTTTAAACAGGTAAGTGATAGAAAATGAGATGTCAACTGGAAGATGAAATTTCATAAATTTTGTGACCACAGCAGCAGACATTTTTGCTATTTCTCTGGCACCGGGGCCTCCTTTCTACTCATTAAACAAACCAAGTACTCCTTTGCCCTGGCTCCTCCCTCTGTCTGCAAAACTCAGCCCCAAGATTATATACTTGATTCACTTCCTCATCTTCTCAGGTTGTCGTTAAATGGTACCTTCTCAGTGAGGCCTACCCTTTACTCTTCGAGGTTGGAACCATTCTCTTCACCTCTGGTATTCCCAGTCTTCCTACTGTTTACTTTCTCCTTTTATACCAGACCATGTGTCACCTTTAACAAAAATAAATAACTTACTTATTTTTTATATATGTTGTTTATTATTTTCTTTGTCCCCTCCTAAAATATAAGCACCATGAGGGTGGAATATATTTATTTTGTTTGGTGATATTTCACAAGTGTCTGTCAGAGTACCTGACACATAGTGGATAAGGAGGAATATTTATGAGGGAGGAAAAGAAGGAAGGAAATAAGTAAATAGGCAAAGTGATTCTTATTTCTGTATCTAATAATTATATGCATAGCATAGCAACTGTGGCTATTCAACTATCTGAAAGTTATAAACAAAGTGATGTTGTAATAGATATTTTGAAAACTATAGGAAAATAGCTTTATTTGCTGGCAAACTACTCTGGGTTATTTCCACTCCATGCAATTCTATGTAGCAGATGGATCTTTAAAACATTGATATTAGAAAGGCAGGACTAAAAACCTGTGACACATTTTAATTTATCACATGTATTATTATCATCTGGGCAATTGATGCTAGTTATGGAAAATCTGGGCTGGACTTCTAGGGAAGTTATTCAGCCTACACTGAAATGTATGGCTAGTGAAAGTAGTGTTCTTTTGTGCGGATTATGTTCTTCAAATAATCATATTACTTGTGCTAATACTTGTACAAATTTCTACTTTCTGTCTCAATTTGTAATTGTATTATAGCTTTAGTACATTTCAAAAGTTAGGAGGGCCTCAGGTATTAGCACAGAGGCAATTAACCTGTTTATTGTCCTAGACTCTTTTGCCAATCTGATAGAAGCTATGTACTCTCTTCTCAGAAATATACACAGTGAATGGCTTAGGGGGATCTTGGAAGCCCATCAATAGACAGAGCCCATGATTTAGACCAATTCTCTGGTTGTGCAGAGGGGGAAAGTGAAATCTACAGAGGCGACGTGAGCAGTCCAAGATCACATGGCCAATTGTAACTGACTGGATACCAGTACTGCTTTCCTATCCACCAGGTCGCTACCCCAATCACTTGCCTTCCTTTTGAGCTTTTATAACTGAATTATGGACAACCAGATTTAACTAGAAAAATTCTGTGCTTCAGAATATTAAGAAACCAGGGAAACATGTACCATCTCCTTCTCACCCCTATCTAAGGCATACAGCGTAAATTGCAAATAAAGCATGAAAGTGCTTCATTTCTTACAAAGTTGGGCTTGTTTTTTACTTTTCTAAAAATATTGCTATTTATCTTAATACTTTAGAAGTATTAGGCAGAAATCTAAATGATATAACAAAATTAACCATTTGGAGATATTTCTCTTATGTGTACTTACAAGTTCTTCCAAATTTTTAATATGAAAATGAAGCCATAAAATCTAGAAATTGCAGCATAGTTATAGAAGAAAAACATTAAACTAAGAATTTAAATAGCTTATTTTCATCCCCACTCTATCACCAGCAGGCTGAATGACCTTTTGAGACTCTCCTAAGAGTCTTTCTCATATAATGAGAAACTATACCAGAAAATTGTTAAAGCTCAATTTAGCAACAATATTCTGAGTTTCTATTATAACTCAAGAAAGATGCTAATAATCTTTCCACTGTGGCTATATCTATGAAATCCCCAAATGCTAGAGAGTTTAGATAAGATCATTCATTTTGCTCATTATGAGATTTGAAGTAATGTAATTTCATCATTCAAACTCTGATCAAAATGATTCTGGTAAACGGAAATAAGTAAATTATCATAGCTTTAACCACTAGTTAATGATTCCATCGACATACTCATTCTTCACTCAAGAAATAATGCTTGCTCACTGTATGTCAGAAACTTTGCTAGACATTGAGGTTAAAATTATGGAAAAACTATACACTGTTTTTTCTCTTCATTAAGCTTACAGTCTAGTGACAAAGATTAATACTCTAATTGCCACACAATATGTATGCAGTCCTAAACTGTGAAATACTATGGAGTACATAGTGCTGAGACCATCCCAGCTAGTATGCAGTAGAGATAAGGGAGAGCATTACAAAGGCTTCCCTGAAGAAGTGATGTTTGTGCTGAGATCTAGAAAAATGACTGGCAACTAATAAGCAAGTGGGCATTGGAGGAAAAAAAAAACATTGCAGGCACAAGTAACAACATGAGGAAATCTCATGTGGGAGGAAGGGACTATGGCAAGTCAAATAGGACTGTTGCTGGAACCACAGAAAATAAGGTAGAAGAAGCTGGAGGGGTGTATGGAGGTCACATCCTGGTTGACCATGTTGAGAATGTTGGTCTTTATTCTAAGAATGAAGGAACCTATTAAAAGCATTTAAGCAAGGATCTCAGCCTATAATTTTGCATGTTGAATAGATGTCTCTACTTGCCAGGCAGGAAGCAGATTAAAGGCAGGGAAGAGTGAAAACCAGAGACATTAGTGGGCTGTGGTGGAAGGAGGAGATGATTGCATATTCTAAGATGTTAGTGGGGGAAGGGAGAGGAATGGATTAATTTAAAGACTATGTAGGAGGTAATATCAACTAGCTTTGGTGGCTAATTCCATGAGGCTTGGGGGAAGAGGGATGTGATCAGCAGGACTTCTGGGCTGTTGAAGTGTATTGTTGGCTGTGCCATTCTCTTGGCAGTTGGTGCCTCTCTTGAATATTAAGAAAACTGCAAAAGGAGTGGCTGTATTGATGTTTAGCCTTCATGCCTTTTGAGGGTATTGGCTCATTACTCCCTGACTAGTGGAACAAATCTTTGTTTTTTTCTTTTCTTTCCTACTTTCCTCTCTCCTTCTTTTCCTCCCCCTCTCCCTTCCATCCTTCCTTCTTTTCTTCATTTCCTCCCTGTGGTGTTTTCTCTTCCTTTTTTTTTAAACCAGAGCCCCAGTAGCTCTTTTTGGTTTTTCTGTTTTTATTTGATAAATTCATTTATTTGAGCATGTTTGCTTCGGTGTACTCATCTCCTTTTGATGTTAACAGAGAGCTATAATGACAGATACCTGAGTATTGTTTTGATTTTGAATTCCATAAATGAAGCAATCTTTAGATCCAATTTCTAATTACGAGACATTAGATTAAAGGACAAATGAGATGTCTTGAATTTTAAGAATTTGCTCTATCAAATATTATTAGCTCCTCTACTGAATATATTAGAATTCTACATCTACTGATCTATATTTTTACCTGTGTGCACATAAGAGGTTATAGCTATTTCATTTCCTAAAACTTATTTGATTGGCATAGTAGAAATAGGCTGCAAGTGCATTGGCAGAGATACTCAAGTTTTAAGTTCATACAAAGAGTGATGGTATATAGGCAAAATTTGTTTCCTACTTCTAATGAGAACAAATTATCTGCTTATACAAGACTATTAGAAACAAACTATCAAGCAAGAGGTTCTGTAGCACATTTATGTTTTCAGTATACAGCTAGTCACTACAACATTTTCTCCATTGTAACCCCTTAACAGTGCTTTGCATGTGGTTACTGCTTAAATCAATCCTTGTTGAACAAATGAGCATTTATTTAATGCTATCTGGATACTCTAGCAGAGCTGGATCCTCAGTGTCCCTAAGGTCTATAATTTTGTAAAATATTTCTTTTTTATTTATAGAGTGAAAATTCTACATATACTATAGAGCTACTGCCTGACAAATAGTACAGCAGCCAGTTTCGTTATCACATGCCATTTAGGCATTGAACTACCTGCATTGAAATTAATAGGTTTCATTCAAGAAATAAGCTTGAAATATTTATAGCCTCAGATACTTGAAATATTCAAGTTCATCTGGGGCTTTTTTTTCCCCATCAGAATCAGAGTGAAGTGCCTAAACAGTGTCATTTAAAAAAAAAATAGATCAGATTTTATTAAGATATTTTTACTGGCCCCAACATAGTTATCTGGAAAATATTGCTTTCCAAATGGGTAGTAGCATTGCATACTCTGTGCTCCTGCCTTAATTCATAAGAAGATAGCTAACCATATGTGTGCTAGAGGAGTAAAACAAAGCAGGTATGAAAAATAACAGACTTGACATCATTTATAACATTTAAGTGCTTCTACTTAACTTCCTTTGACTTAGCAGGGCTACCATGTTTAGCATGATGCAGACTTAGTTTTAAAAACCTGAGTATTATAGACCTTCTAATCAAATAATCTGATGATGGGTGTTGACATCAGCTAACTCATTTATGCCGATTTCATAAATAAGCCAAAGGTCACAATCTTTCAGATTTCTTTGAAGAAGTAAACGCATATTATAGGTATAATCTTAATAGTGTATTGTTTATAACAAGGTAACACAAGATGTCAAGATTCGTGAAATACTCTGATTTACAGTACATTTTTCTTAAGTATTTAATAATGATAGATATGATATATTGTCTCAAATAATGAGAAGTTTGAGTCTTGTTTTTATGCCTGACCTCTGAAGATACCAGCATGATTGTTAGTTATATTTAAACCTAAACTAAAAGCTCTGTTGCAGTGAATTGCCTGATTTGTATTTGTGGTTGTAGTGGTGTATACCATGCGCAGCATCATAATCTTTGGTGAAAGTGTGTTGTAATCAAAGAAAAAAACCTAACTTATCTGATTGGTTTGTTTTGTAGTGGTGTATACCATTCGCAGCATCATAATCTTTGGTGAAAGCGTATTGTAATTAAAGAAAAAAACCTAATTGATCTGATTGGTTTGTTTTAAAATGTATATAGTCAGTAATAAATTGCACTGCGTTATGTAAAAATCAATATTTTAAGCTTATATGAAAGTTCTCTAATATCACATAAATTCTCTCCCCTTGGAAACACATCTATTGTGATGGACTTTCTTTGTATCTAATAATATTTCACTGGGTTCAGGATGGATGAATCATGATTCCTAATGACCCTTAATCTTGTAAGGTTGTACATAAAAAGGTGCACAATAATTATATATGAAGTTGTAAGGAACATGGGCCTGTGGTTATGTTTTCATTAAAATTCAATAGCATTCATTCATTTAATGTGTACTTTGTATGTGCTGGACACTCAGTTGGTCACTATGAGGAATACAGAGGTGAGTAACACGTGGATTGCCCTGCTTTCAAGAAATGTGGAGTCTTAGCTCAGCAACTGACATATTTACTCCTGGGAAAAAGGAGCATCTCTGCTCTTTGAGACTGTGAATGTATGTGTAAAAAGTACATATCCACCATAGGAAAAAAATGCTTGCTGTTAGGAATGAGAGAGAGAGATCTATACTCTCAATATATATTCTACTTTAAATTTGTTTTTTGTCAGCAGACTATGAAATTACCTCACACACATAGAGATAACAGCCACAATTTTTTAGTTGTTTAGACAGAAACATAAAAATTCTTCCACCTGAGTCCTAGGGCCGGTTGTTAATAATGTGTAAATATTATAACCCCACAATATATACATGACTACAAATCCAATTTCAGTTTTCAAAGAACCAATTGTGATAGTAGTTGTGTTTGTTAGAAAATGTATTATAGGAAGAGCATGATAGAACTGCTTCAAGGTACACCTGCAAATAGCTTTAAACCATATTTGTGAAATTGGCTTATTCCTTCATAAATGCTTAATGTGAATTAAAATTCTACTAAATGCAATGTGAAAGCAATAACCATACTTTTATGAATCAGTCTCTACTTCATGTGGATAACACCTATTGCAAATGTCCCCTCACATGCACAAAGAACATTTTATTTTTGATAGTTTCATGAATCAGATACTATTATATATAGAATGATTTCAGACCAAGGCATTTTCATTTTAAAACTCTGTTACCATCTGAGCCATATTTCTACCTCGTAATTCAATGGAAAACCTGGAAAAAGAGTATTAATATGTTTAGGTGACAGGAATAAAAGAAATAGGTGTATTTTTTTATTATGACATAGAGTAGTCATTTCCCAAACTTCAATGATAATCAGTTTTTTTTGTACCTAAAAAATTAAGAATAATTTGATTTTCTGCCCCTTCAAATATAGGCTTTTAGTTTTCCAATTTTCAGAGAGATAGTTGATGGTGTTTGCTCTATCAAGAGAAAATAGATAT
This sequence comes from Hyaena hyaena, assembly GCF_003009895.1. NCBI lineage: Eukaryota > Metazoa > Chordata > Mammalia > Carnivora > Hyaenidae > Hyaena > Hyaena hyaena. Next base: position 1,520,106 of record NW_024080888.1, read on the forward strand.
TCAAAATACACAAGAATCTAGGACAAAATATGTTTACTTGAATTCAAAGGAATAGAAATAAGGTAAATGAGATGTCAATTGTGTTTTGCATACAAATACACAATTATGGAACTAGGGTTGAATGATACATCTCATCAAGCCAATTGTTCTCTGATGAGGAGAAAATGAATAGTTTATCAACAAATTTTATCAAAACTTTGCAAAACATTTAAATATTAAAGTTGTATTTTTTTAAAAATTTAAATTCAAGTTAGTTAACATACAGTGTAGTCTTGGCTTCAGGAGTAGAGCCCAGTGATTCATCTCTTATATATGAAACCCAGTGCTCCTCCCAAAAAGTGTCCTCCTTAATGCCCATCACCCATTTAACCCATCCCCCCACCTACCACCCCTCCAGCAACACTGAGTTTTTGTTCTCTGTATTTAAGAGCCTCGTATGGTTTGTCTCCCTCTCTGTTTTTATCTTGTTTCTTCTTCCCTTCCCCAATGTTTATCTGTTGTGTTTCTTAAATTCCATATGTGAGTGAAATCGTATGATATCTGTCTTTCCCTGACTTATTTTTCCTTAGCAAAACACAATCTAGTTCCATCCACGTTGTTGCAAATGGCAAGTTACAATTTAAATATTCCTCTTTATCAGATGATTCTGGAATCACTAAACAGATATTTTGAAAATTCTCAAAGTAGTATTTAATTCTTAATATGGCTATAGTGTACATTAATACAAGGAACACTGAGCCAGAAATTATGTTTGTTGAATAAATAAACAATTGAAAGAATGAATAAAAGAAGTTTTTTAAAGAAATATATATTTTATTTTCCTGATTAGAGGTGGAAACTGTCTTACTTTTATGTTCTTCACACTAACATAATACGTTTATTTGGAACTCAATTAATAAGAATGAATTCATTTGGCAGTTTTGTAAATTGTTAACTATAATGTAAACTTTTAACTTATGAATTTTGGAATTCAAGAATAGAATTTAACTGACAAGCATAATAGCAAATCATCTCCAATTCATATACATATACACACTTTATCCTATTTGATTGTTGGAAATCCTCAAAAAAGTAAAGAATTGTCTTTTCAATGTATACCATGCTACTTTATGCCTTTGATTTCCCCAATGTGATTCTACTGATTATCACATACATGTTGTAATTAGAAAGAAATAATTTAGAGAAACATTGAAGTAAACGAAGTTAAACTTTTTTTCTTTTAACTAGAAGAAAATCCCGAGGCCCTAGTATCTTATTAGGAGTAGAGATGCTGTCTTTTCTAAATGCCCTTTTAAAACCAAACCCATGGAGAGTAGTTCTAGATGTTTAGTGTAGCTCAGGTTTGGAGCTCAGGCTGATAGAAATTGTCCTCATTCACTCTTGTTGTCCTTTCCTTAATAAGGCTGGTGTCTAGGTCCTGGGTTAGAGACATTTAGAGAGATTATCAGGACTCAGCATCTCATATCTAAATCCTATTCTTTTATAGACATTTTCCATAAAATCTCTTGAACAAAGCCAAAGAAATGACTGTCCTCATTCCTATGAAGTTTTTGTACCAAATCCTGATGAAGCTCCCTGCTGACCTCTATAGGGGCATGTCTATAGACTGTTTGGCTGTGTATCTTCTTGGTCCCTTCCCTTATACTCAAAGGGAGGAAAGTGCATTGAAGAGAAGAAGGCCAGAGAGTGTTTCCTGAAGCTAAATTTCTATGCCAAAACTTTCTAGAATGGGAGCTTCCAGAGGAGGAACAATCCCAAGCTTCATGATAAGCACTAATGCTTAGTTTATAACCTTTAAGGCCTTGCATTTAATCTTCCTTTAGTTATTTCCAGTCTTAAGCAGATTTATTATATAAATATTCAACCAAATATAAGATTTACTTGTTACCAAAACTTAACATGAGCTCAAAGTTTCCTCTCCCCAAGTTCACTCGGGAATGAGATGATATGTCTGCAAAAGGGGAAAGAAGGAAGGATAGGAACAGCAATATCCTCTTGATTGGTCCTGGTTTTCATTTAGCACAACTATTAATGTCCTGGGGTGACCCTCTGATGTAGTACGTGGTATGGTCTAAATGTGCCCATCTATCCCCTCCTAACCTCAGGGATCAAAGACAACCATGCTCTCCTGTCATGCCCTGCTTCTGTCCTCCACACTTGGCCACTGAAGCCCATATACTCTTCTTTTTACCTGATCTGGGCTCAGGGGAAGCAAGAACCCCTGCCACACCAGCCTAAACTCTCAGGGAATCAGGGGAGATAGATATAGGGGAGCAAGATTAAACTCTCCAACTTGGTATGTCAGTCCTCCTACCATGTCTGTGTAGTTATTTGGTCACACTCTATTAGCACCAAGAAAGCTAGCTGGTCTTACTCTTCAAGCAGAATCCTACCAGGGAATGAGATGTGAGCCTTCCCAGCTCACAGACCTCTCCAACTTCATGAGTTACCACTGTCTCCACAGAGAAGTGTTCAGGGGAAAAAACAGATTCTGACACTCCACTAATACTTTCTTTCCAATCTATTCCCCTAGAAATCTCTTTACTCTTTCTTTTCATACTTTACTGTTGTGAAGATAATGAAAGGGTCTGTAACTTGAACTTTTATAGTTTAGTTTCAGTGGCTCATCTTATTTCACAGCAATCCTCATAGCTGTTTAGATGTGGGATAGGGAATTACCTATTACAGCTATTACCCAAGGTTACAGTGCCTTCAGTTGGTGTTTCACATTTCTGGCAATTTTATGTGACAGACGTCTACTCAATAACCAACATAATGGTTAGAGAACAAATTGATACATATCATTCTTGAGGACATGTTGGAAATCTATATTAAAAGCATTGAAATTATGTATATTCTTTAAATCAACAGTTTCACTTCTAAGAATTTAAATGACCATGAATTTAGGGATACCTGGTGGCTCAGTCAGTTGAGTGTCCAACTCCTCATTTTGGCTCAGATTATGATCCCACGGTCGTGAGATTGAGCACCATATCAGGTTCTGTACTAGAACCTTTCCCCCTAGCTGTGCATGCTCTCTGTAAAATAAAATTTAAAAAATAAAAAAATATGAATTTATTTATTATTTATTTATTTATTTATTTATATTTTATTTATTTATTTATGTTTATTTTTAAGAGAGACAGAGTATGCATGGGGGAGGGCAGAGAGAGAGGGAGACAGAATCTGAAGCAGGTTCCAGGCTCTGAGCTGTCAGCACAGAGCCTGACATGGGGCTCAAACTCACAAATAGCGAGGTCGTTACCCGAGCCAAAGTCTGCCGCTTAACCAACTGAGCCACTCAGGTGCCCCAATGATCATGAATTTAAATATTCAACTCAGCATTGATTATAATGTTAAGTTGAAGAAAAAAATGTTAGTAGTTTGACAATAAGATTTTAGATAAGGTTGATAAGGCCTAAGATATGAAGAATCTGTATAGTGGTATACTGAACAGCCATTAAATGTTGAGGTGGAAGAATACTTAAATGGAGTGGAATGATGCTCTTAGTGCATTAAGTGAAAAGAACATATTACTAAACAATATGAACAGTTTATATAGTATTACCTAGTTCTATTTAAAATATCTGTACCTGGTATATGTATGTATAAAGACCTCAAGTAAATGCATCAGGCTCTCAGTTTTTCTCAATGAAGCACTCCTTGCATTCTAGTTGGATAATATTTTGTTTTGGAGAACTCTCTCATTCACAGGCATTCCTGTGAGATGCCAGTACTATTCCTCAGGCATTACAGCAACCACAAGATCCTCCCACATTGTCCTTGAGGAAATCTTACAATAGACTATTTCTGGGTCATGAATTACAGTCATTTTATTGTCTCCCCTTGCTTACTTATATTTTCTTTAGTTTCCTTTAATAAGTATGTATCAGACTCATAACAAAAGCATAATAAATGGTATTTATAATATTCCACTGTATTCAACATTTGTGTGACTAAGCATTCCGCTCCTTTGACCATAATTAGAACTTAAGCTAATTTTCCTTTTTAGTGTCCCAGTTCTGTTACGTTTGTTCAAAAAAAATTCTTAAAAAATCAGTTTCATGGGTACTTAAAAGTATAGTTATACTATTAGTTATTCATCCAATCACCTATTTATTCATCCATTCATCTGGTCCATATTCATTAAAGTAATGCTGTATGCGAAAAGTTATGCCAGGTATCATCAGAAATATAGTGATGTACAAAACCAATTTCTTGTGCTCTAGGCATTGATATGTAGCTCTTAATCATGATGGATATATATAGGAGTTTGTTAATCTATTAGTTTCACAGACTTTGCTTGAAGATTGCTTCCCCAACCTCCTTCTCTTCCCTTTAAGTTTGGAGAAAGGCTGTCTCTGAGTGAGATATCATAGCAAGCATCGTCTGTTATTATTTCTCAAAAAATATCTGGCTATAGACTTTCATTTATTTCTCTTGATCCTACCGTCAAACCAAATTAAAATGCCATTTCAGCAGTTGTCTTTTTGTTATCTAATAATACTGGGTATCACATCTAAATTTCAAGATAAATTTTAACAAAGATTTCAGAGTAATGAGTTATACTGCCTGAATGAATTTAATGCGTTATTTGTTCTTTCATTTTTGGCAAGTTTATCTGATCATTTAGGGCCTTACAATCTGCCTTTGCAAAATTTGAATACAAATCTTTTAGGCTCTGAGAAAGCTGTCATCATTTTATATTCATGTATGCTCAAAATCTTTGCCTTTCTCCTTTCAATATGCTTTATCCACAACTTGTCCCAATCCCTAAGCTTGCAAATAACGTTTTAATGTTTTTGTTAATCTGATGACATTTAGAAAGACATATAGAAAGTAGAGGTGCCTGGGTGGCTCAGTTAAGTGTCTGACTCTTGATTTCAGCTCAGGTCATGATCTTGTGGTTTGTGGGTTCCAACACTTTGGCTCCACGCTGGCAGTGAGGACCCTGCTTGGGATTTCCTTGCTCCGTCTCTCTCTCTGTCCCTCCCCTACTAGTGCACACACATGCACATGCTCTTGTGTGTATATACACTCTCTTTTAAAATAAATAAATAAAACTAAAAAAAATTGTAAAAGTCTACTTTTTTGGTAGACTTCTTTTTAACTGGAGTTTACTACGCTTGGAATTAGATAAATTCATCCATAGTGTACAATTTATTTTATATATGAACAAAGGCTTTGTACCTGGACTGGGAATACCTTTATATTCTTTAGCCTTTCCTATAACCTGTAAGTATTTCATTAGATACTGCCTTTTGGTGATAACTAGCCAATCTGATTATCCCAAATGCCTAAAGTCACATTTTAAACTGTTGTCTTTTTGGACCTAAGAGTTTATTGAAACGTAATAACAATGAGCTAAGTATTGAGGATACATAGAATTCACTTGCAAAAAGAAATTTGAAAGTAATTGATACCTTTCTAAAAAGAAGCTACAAAAGATGACTTGGAGAAGGTAGTACTTTGTTTTATGAATGGTGGTTTAGTGTTGTGGATGTAAGTATATATATGAGTGTGGGTGTGGGGCGTGTGGGTGTGAAATGAAAATTTATGGTAACAATTTATTTAGAAATCTGCTTGGTACTTCTGAGGTCAAACATTTTATAAATGCATCTACATTGATCTATCTTTGGAATCTATGAAATGGCTTTGGCAGTACTTCCTTTAACATTATTTGGAAGTTACTAGCTAGATTAGTTCTAGAAAAATTAGTCAGTGGCTGTGCACTATCTATAGAATCAAGCCCCAAGACCTAATCTTGGTATTCAAGACCTATTTTGTTTTGTTTCTCTTTTTTTCAATCATGTATTTCACAATTGCTCGACAGAACTCTTCAGTCTAGGCAGACAAGTGTTTTCAAAATACTTCCCAGTTACCTCATCTAATATGTAATTCTTAACTCTGCCTTACCTTTGGGAAGGATTTTATGATTCCTGCCTGAATTTTATCTGGTCTAAAACGTCCAGTTCGGGGCGCCTGAGTGGCTTAGTCAGTTAAGCGTCCGACTTTCGCTTAGGTCATGATTTCGCGGTTCGTGGGTTCGAGCCCCGCGTCGGGCTCTGTGCTGACTGCCAGCTCAGAGCCTGGAGCCTATTTCAGAGTCTGTATCTCCCTCTCTCTCTGACCCTCCCCTGCTCACGCTGTCTCTCTCTCTCTCCTAGAAATAAAAAATATATATATATATACTTTAAAACGTCTAGCTCAAGCCTCCAGAACTACAAAAAAGCATCTCTAACTGCTGGAATATATAGTAATTTTACCTTACTGAATGTTCCTAGTATTTGCATATATTCATATTTGGTTGCTTAGGTGAAAACATTGAAAGAATCCTTGATTCTTTTTCTTTCATATCCTCCATCCAATTCTGTAGCTAATCAGTTCACCTGTATTTCAAAATATACCCCTGATCTTACCATGGCTTCCTTCTCCATGCCACCATCCTAAGCCAGGTGTTCATCATTTCTTCACCTAGACTCCTTCCCTAATCTCTCTTTTTTTTTATTTTTTTTATTTTTTTTAATGTTAATTTTTCTTGAAAGAGAGGGAGACAGCTTGAGCAGGGGAGGGTCAGAGACAGGGAGACACAGAATCTGAAGCAGGCCTTCGGATCTGTCAGCACAGAGCCTGATGCGGGACTCGAACTCAAGAACCATGAGATCATGACCTGGGCTGAAGTTGGACGCTTAACCACCTGAGCCACCCAGGTGCCCCTCCTTCCCTAATCTCTTAAGTGACCTTTCTGCTTCTACTCACACACCCTAGTAACTCTGCTCCCCACCAGTCACAGTAATTCTTTTGAAACAAAAACTAAATCACCCCTCCCTTGCTGTTAACCATCCAGTGGCTTCCTTTCACACACAGAATGAAATCCAAATTCTTACTGTGGTTTATAGGCTCTACATCATGTGGCTCTCACTAAGGTCTATGTCCTATCCCTTTTCCCCTGGTGCACTACCCTCCAGCTATGCTGGCCTTACAAGTACATTTCCAATATGTAATAAAGGTACATAAAATGAATTTTGTTTATTTAAATATAGACTGTTTCCTTCTTCTGAAAGCAAAGACAAATGGTATAGTTTTCTTCAAAAAAAAAAAAAAAACTAAGTAACCAGACTTTTTATTTTAATTTTATATTTAATTTTTATTTAATTTTTTAATTTTTTAACATTAATTTATATTTGAGAGACAGAGAGAGACAAAACATGAGCAGGAGAGGGCAGAGACAGAGGGAGACACAGAATCTGAAGCAGGCTTCAGGCTCTGAGCTGCCAGCACAGAGCCCGATGTGGGGCTCGAACCCACAGACCGTGAGATTATGACCTGAGCCGAAGTTGGATGCTCAACCAACTGAGCCACCCAGGCATCCCTGATTTTAATTTTAAAAAGATAAACTGAAAAAATGTATAAGTTGGCAAAGATCATTCTCTATTTCAGATTTCCATGTGATTTTTGGTGCATATTAGTAATTTAGCATATTATAGAATGTGAGCTAGTTTTAATAAAATTACTTGTATCTTTCATACTCATCACAAAATTTCTTGCTTTTCCATGCTTGTATAACAATCCTATTTGATCTTACATGGATACGTGAAATTAACTTTCTCCCTAAGAACAAAGCAGGATTTTTACTCACAAGATGAATCTTGGAGATTTAAAAAACTGCTTATCACTATATATTATTCATATTCCATTAAATGTTTTCCTAGTAAATCACATAAATTAGACTGACTATTGGACAGATGGGCAGAACCACATGCAGCCAGTATGAGGCAGCTGGTGAACATGAGATGCCAGAAAGAAGATTAGGAATATCAAGGCAGGAAGCTTCTGATTGCTTTTGAAAAAGAGGAGCCTTTTGCTCCTGACTCACCACTACATGTTTTCCTTTCAAAGTAAAGCCTTCCAAAACAACTTTCCACACTTTCTATCTAAACACACACTCAATGTTTTCTCATGGTAATTGATATAGAAATAATAAAACGGAATGTTTAGGCAGATGGATAAAGGAATTATCCCTTCCCTCTGCCTTTTAGGCAAGGATGACAGCTATGAAATGTATGTTTCCTCTGCAAGGAGTGTGACAGTGTTCAGCCACGAGAAGATGAGAGGGAGAGAAAGGCTGCATATGGAGGAATAGCATGTCATTTGTCACTGCCTGGATTCATCAGCCGTGTGGAACTCCGGGAGGCACTGGCTGAGATACCAGTCTCCTTTATTTATTTCTTCCAGAATATTTCAGCAATACAGATTTCATTAAGAGCAGAGGAAAACATTAAAAACTAGTTAGCCTTAGTAATGGGGAGCAGCCATCTCAGAATATTGATCAAGAGTCAAAAAGAAGGCTTTTTGTAACTTATTTCATCCATAGGTTACACTGATTTATCTAGAAAACTTAATTTTAGGATGTATCTTTGGAGACAACAAATGAGGATTCATCCAAAACTACAGATAAATTCTGCCTACTATAATGTTTGATCTGGTAGAAACCATTTGAGTTTAACAAGCCCCCCTCTTTAAGAGGGAACAGTTGATACCCTACAACAAAATTATGTTAAGGGCCACTAGCTTCACATCCAATGCTGATTTTGCATATATTTGCTCTTTCTTAATCCAAAATATATCTCTCATATCTAGATGTTAGTGAAAATTGTGTGAGCAAGACAGCTTGAGGGCCACACTCTTTTTCTACTTCCTATCCTCAGATCCCTTCTAACTGATAGAGTAAAATTTGATGAGCTGGAGAGCAGACCACTGTGGCCTTCCCATACTGCCTCACAAAGGTAGAATTAATGGCCACAGTGATGCTGATCATCCTCACTTTTTATGTTCAGATAAATTTGGATATTTGCTTGGAGTTAATACTTTCTACCACATTACAATTGGGGGGAAATTGGTTATATAAATCAGCATGCCAAATTTTGTTTCATTTATCCATTTTATTTTGAGTGGTATTAATTCAGCCCTAACTTTTCACTTAGTTATTCTCTACCCAGACTTTGAACCCACATCAACCAAACATATAGAAATAAATGGCTTTTGCCATCATCATGGTTAATTCTTTTATTTTTATCTTTTGGTTAATTCTTTTAAAATTAATGCTTAAAATTTGGTAAAATATGCTTTAAAATTTGCATTTATTGAATGTTTTTCATGAACTCTTTTTTCTTTTCCTTTGAATACATGTTGAATTGATTTTCATCTTCCTTTTTTGTTTTCCAATTTATATTTCTAATTTTTAAAAATTTTTAATGCTTTTAAATTATAATCCTCGTATAGTTAACATACAGTGTTATATTACTTTTAGGTGTACAATATAGTGATTTAAAAATTCCATATATCACCCAGTATTCATCATGACAGATATCTTCCTTAATTTCCATCACCTGTTTCACCCATCTCCCCACCCACCTCCCCCCGAATAACCATTAGTTTGTTCTCTACAGTTAATAGTCTGTTTCTTGGTCTCTTTCATACTTTCTCTTTCTGTTTCTCTCTCTCTCTCTCTCTTTTGTCCCCTTTGCTCATTTGTTTTCTTAATTTCCATATATGAGTGAAATCATACGGTTTGCTTTTCTCTGACAGACTTATTTCACTTAGCATTATACTCTCTAGCTCCACCCATGTTTTTACAAATACCAAGCCTATTATTCTTTTTTGATGGTTGAATAATATTCCTGTGTGTGTGTGCGTGCGTGCGTGCGTGTGTGTAGAAAGAGAGAGAATCTTTTCTATCCACTTATCAGTCAGTGGACGTTTGGGCTGCTTCCATATCTTGGCTTTTGTTAATAATGCTATAAATATAGCGGTGCATGTGTCCCTTTGAATTAGTGTTTTTGTATTCTTTGACTAAATACCCAGCAATGCGATTACTGGATCATAAGGTAGTTCTATTTTTAACTTTTTGAGGAGTATCCATACTGTTTTCCACAGTGGCTGTACCAGTTTGTATTCCCACCAACAGTGCATGAATGTTCTTTTACTTCATATCTTCACCAACACTTTTTTCTTCTGTTGTTGATTTTAGCCATTCTGACAGGTATGAAGTGATATCTCATTACACTTTTGATTTGCATTTCCCGATGATAAGTGGTGTTAAGCATCTTTCCATGTATGTTGGCCATCTGGATGTCTTTGGAGAAATGTCTGTTCATGTCTTCTGCCTATGTTTTAATTGGATTATTTGGTTTTGGTCTGTTGAGGTGTATCAGTCCTTTGTATATTTTGGATATCAACCCTTTGTCAGATGTCATTTGCAAATATCTTCTCCCATTCTATAGGTTGCCTTATAGTTTTGTTAATTGTTTCCTTTGTTGTGCAGAAACTTTTTATTTTGATAAAGTCCCAGTGGTTTACTTTTGATCATCAACTTACTTTTCATGTTAGTTTCTATTAACTTCTCTCTCAGTTCTAAATAGTCTTTACTTAATTTGTTTTCTACATGTCTCTTTTCAGACTATTGAAAGAAGATTTATTACTTTTTTGAGAATTATATCTGTTACTTTAGGGAATATATTTTTTTAAATTTTATTTGTTTATTTTGAGAGAAAGGGGAGAAAAGAGGTGCAGAAAGAGACGGAGAGAGAATACCAACCAGGCTCCATATTGTTAGTGCAGACCCCAACACAGAGCTCAAGCTCACAAACCATGAGATCACGACCCAAGCTAAAATCAAGAGTCAGATGCTTAACCAACTGAGCCACCCAGGTGCCTCTGGAATGTGTTTTAAAATATTTTAAATGCGATCACCGATTCATAAGCATTGAAGTTTTTCCTGTTAGAGATACACTGTTTTCTCTATACCTCACTGGAAGAGAAGTTGGCATGATACTGTTAAAATGTATTTAGCTGGCATTAACTCTTCTAAGGTGCATTGTTTCTGGGAATACAGTTGTTTGGCTTCACTCAGGCACATTTAACACAAGCTGATAGAGTCAGTGCTTCTTTTCAAGACCTATTACTGCATAGACATTAAAACTTGGCAAACTTTCATCTTCCTATTTCAGAATCTTTATGTAATTTAAGTTAGACACACATTTATGTGTTTAGTTTTCTTTCTTTTTTAACATTGTATTTTGAATGAAGTTTGAGATGATCTTCTAAATAGCAACCAATAACGATTCTAAGAGCAAAATAACTTAAAAAGCAACCTTGTAGCAAATATAGAACAGAAGTGAACCCTACCAAAATTATATGAAGTTTTTTTTACATTAGTAACTCCTTTCATATCTGATATTCAACAATATTCAATTTCTATATGGTGCCATAAACCATGGTAAATTTTAGGATACAAGAATGAATAAGAAATACTCTTAGATCTTAAGGGAAAAAGAACATAGTATCTCTGTGTAATAGTTAACCCTGACAAATCTCAGTAAGGTTAGGGAATGTTTTTCTCAAATCCATTTTCTCAAACAGAGAAAACGGATTTGAGACTCTAGACTCTAGACACTTAGTGCAGTGATTTTTTTCCTCCTTATCAGTTTATAATCATTAGAAACATATTAACTTCTGGGCAACCATGAAAATGAGACAGACAGATGCTAAATCTGCCACATATTTATCCTGATATTCTATTTTGTCTTACTTCATACTGAAGGTCATGAAGAGAATGAGGTAGTTTTCATGTGTGTTTGTCTCTCTTTCTTACTTTCTTTCTTTCATTGATAGAAGGAAAACAAAATTAAACAGCAATATGAACAGAGACAATGTCTGGAACTGGTTCTTGGGTAATTAGGAGTCCTACACTTAAGAATCTCCATGTAAGGATGCCTGAGTGGCTCGGTCTGTTGAGCATCAACTTTGGCTTGGGTTGTGATCTCATGGTTTGGGTTTGAGCCCCACTTTGAGGTCTCTGTCATCAGTGTGGAGCCTGCTTCAGATCCTTTGTCCCCTCCCTCTCTGCACTTTCTCACTGGTTCTCAAAAAAAAAAAAAAATCTCCATGTAAAGATCCTATACTTACCTACTATCAATAAGCTATGAAGTAATCTATTGTGTGTAGTACAGTTTGAATTCTAGAAAATTGAGTTCTAGAAATGGTCCCTGCATTTAAGGATATATAATGTAGCTTTTTCCAACTTTCCATGAAAGTAGAATTATACTAACTTCATTAGCTTTGTTATCATGAACAAATTGCTTCACTATTCAGTCACATTCTCTGTAAGAAATGAGAATAAGAAAACTCGCATCTCAGAGATATGATAGACTGTACATGAGATAAATGTGGGCCCAGAAACTGGCACAAGAAAGCTTAATAAACTATAGTCTTCAATGATTCTTTATTTGTATTCCAATGGAAACTTGTTGTACCATGCTTACAGCAGTGATCGATTGTAATGTGGTTAGTTGAGTGCTTTCTTGCCAAATTGTGAGCTCTTTGGGGTAAGGGCCAGCACAGATATGACCTAGTATTTTACATAGTGTTTTATGATTTTCAGATTGTTTGCATATTATCAAATACACAGCATAGTTAAGTACATATTGTTGTTATTACAGTAGTTTCATGGTGAGATGGGCAGCATGAAAGAATATATTTTTCATTTTACAAATGCATTGTTGAGGTTGAATGGAGTCAGGTGAACCAAAGTCACATACTTGTGAGTGCCTTGAGAGGAAGAAACTAAAACCACTGACTCTAAGTTCAGTATTCTACTATCCCATCGAGACCATCATATATCCTAAGAATGTTTCCAACATTGTATGACATGATTCTCAGCTATATATTTGTATACATCAGAAAAAAATAGTGTCCTGCTACTCAAAATTGCTAACAATTAGCAGGTCCTGATGGTCAATACTGTTTAAATCATTACCAAATGAAACATTGATATCAATGCAAGGAAGGACAAAGAAAGGTTTATATCCTGTATATGTCACAAATCGACTTTCTTCAATCTCTTGGTAGTTAAACTGTTAGAAAATTCTTTATATTTAGCACACAACTTTTTTATAATTTCAACACATTTTCTCATCACTGTAATTAAAAAGCAGAACTTTGGTTGTCAGATCATTTCTTGGCTACTTGCCTGTTCATTTCAAGCAGTAAAGCCTACTACACACCTACCGGAATGACTAAAACCAAAACACTTGCACCTCCTAATGCTGGTGAGGATGTGAAGCAATAGGAACTCTAATTCACTCCTGGGGGAAATGCAAAATGGTACAGACACTGAGGAGGTCACTTTGGCTTCTTACAAAACTAAACATACTCTTACCGTACAATCTATCAGATTCCTCAGTATTTACCCCCTAAGAGTTGAAAGTACATGCACATAAAAGCTTGCACATAGATGTTCCTAGAAGTTTATACAGAATTGCCAAAACTTGGGAAAAACTAAGATGTCTGTCTGTTGACATATGGATAAACTGTGGTGTATTCAAACAATGGAATATTATTTGATGATGAAAAGAAATAAGCCGTAGAGCCACAAAAACATGAAGGAAGCATAAATGCATATTTCTAAGTGAAATAAGCCAGTCTGACAAGCCTAAAGACTGTATGATTTTAACTATATGACATTCTGCAAAAGGTAAAAGCATGGAAAGCATTAAAAAGACCAGTTGTTGCCAGAGGTTTTGGGGAAGGACAGAGGGAGAATTGTGGAGCACATAGCTTGTTTAGGGCAGTGAAGCTATTCCTTTTGATACTTTAATGGTGGGTGCAGGACACACAATTGTAGAATTCACAGAAGGATATGCATAAAGAGTGAACCCTAAGATACATGATGAACGTTAGTTACAATAATGTATCAATATTGGTTCATCAGTTTTAATGAATGTATATATTAATGTAATATGTCAATAACAGGAAAAATTGGGGGAAGGAGGAAAATGTATTCATCAAAATTCTCTGTATTTTCTATAAACCTAAAACTTCCCTAAGAAATAAATCAATTTAAAACATTGTAAAGCCAGATGAGCAACAGTACCAATATGGTAGAAGCCTTATTTTACATTATTTCACCCGTGCAATATGTATAGTTATGCTTCACTTTGGTAAGACTCAACACACAAATGTCTGAATTTAAGGTTTATGAGGAAACTATTTGAATTCCAAAATAAGCCTTAATGTTCTCCTAAAGTAAGACAAATAGGGCAGTTAATGTTTCATTTATTCACAGAAGATTGATGCACATAAGATATGCCAGGAATGCAGTTAGAAACTGGGAGGTATTATACTGACAGATCCCACACAGAACTGTGAGGCACCGTGTGGTATTTTTTTTTCCTTCCTCCTTCAAATTTCATTTAGCCACACATTCAACTAATACTTACTGTGGGCTTGGGATCTGGCCCCTTGCCAAGTACTGACAATACTCTCTTTGCCATCGGGGTGATAATGTACAAATACCACCTTTATCTACAATCTTACTTTGGTTTTTGTTTGTTTCCTTATTTTTGTTTTGTTCTGTTTTGTTTGCACCTCAGGAGATTGTAAGTTCTTCTGAAGATAAAGTCTACATTTTAGTCACCTTTGTAACCTCCATAGTATCTAGTACAATGTCTTTAAAAACAGTAGGCTCCGAGAATTTGTTGACTCAGTGCAGAAGTGCATGACTAAATTAACAAACATCTCCATATACTTTCCTGCTTCTTATAAGATGTGACCATTAAAACTGAAACCATCTCATTTCTTCTTGGGAATAGTGCAGTTTTAGGGTTCTACCTGCTTGCTGTTATTCATTGTAAGTTTATTTTTTTCCTTTCTGTTAAAATTAAATTTTGGTTAGTGCAATATTGGTTTCAGGAGTAGAATTTAGTGATTTATCACTTACATACAACACCCAGTGCTCATCACAAGTGCCCTCCTTACTACCTTCACCCATCTAGCCGATTCCC